>NC_048571.1:46861580-47176937 GCF_013265735.2 Oncorhynchus mykiss
GCTTTTATACATTAGCTCTTTGTATCTCACAAATGTCGTTTTTCCTATGTCGAAGAGCTGGAGGCTCCCCAGTGACACAACAGAATAATAAATCATCTGGATAGCTTTGTCTATGGAAACTCAAGTCCTCCTGATGATGATGATGATGATGATGATGAATCAAGTTGAACTTCCGTGGCAGAGGAAGCTTTTACAAGGTGGTTTTGTCTTTGCTGCCTTGTCTTATGTACGCTTCACAAATAATTATCATGTGTATGTTAATGTGATGAGTTTATTTTGCCTGAATTAGCAGATTTTTGCTGGATCAATTCAACTGGATGGAATTATGTGTGTTAGTACTCAATCGAATTCAGTAATGTGAGAGTTTCAATGAGTGATCTTAGAAACTCAGATGTTTATAGATACTGGAGATTTTGAAAGGACTACAGGTGACATATACAGATCTATTCTAAGATACCGTTTTGCCAGGGGAAACAACGTTTAAAGGGATACTTCAGGATTTTGGCAATGAGGCCCTTTATCTACTTCCCCAGAGTCAGATGAACTCATGGATACCATTGTTATGTCTCTGCATGTAGCTTGAAGGAAGTTGCTAACTAGCACTAGGGCAATTTCTAACTAGCGTTGGTGCAATAATGGAAGTTTAGCATACCATCGACTTCCAGTCATTGTGCTAACGCTAGTTAGCATTGGCACGCAAAACTACCTCTAACTTCCTTCATACTGGATGCAGAGACATAACAATGGCATCCACGTGTTCATCTGACTCTGGGGAGGTATCCCTTTAAGCAGCCCAAATATTTGCTTTATTAAGACGTTGCCTAAATGGATCAAAGGGTTCGTTCATTTGCCTGAGGCTCTTTTATGTGTTTGAGCTTGAAGGTGTCTGTTTTCATTTGTCTCGTTGTCAATGAACCTTTTATGTTTTATGCATACATTAAAAGATTTTTCAAAGCATTGTGCCATGATCATAATGAACAAAGTTGGTCTCAAACCAGCAGCGTTTCAGTGTCACATATTTAGTATAAGTAAGCATTTTGAGCTCCCGAGTGGCACAGCTGTCTAAGGCAGTGCATCTCAGTGCTAGAGGCATCACTACAGACCTTGGTTAGATTCCAGGCTATAACACTACCAGCCATGATTGGAAGCACCATAGGGCGGCGCACAATTGGCCCAGCGTCGTCCGGTTTAGGGTTTGGCCGGGGTAGGCCGTCATTGTAAATAAGAATTTGTCCTTAACTGACTCCCCTAGTTAAATAATGTTTATTTATTTTTTTTTAAACATTTTACGTTAAGGTCTACTACACCTGTTGTATTCGCCGCATGTAACAAATATTTGATTTGATTTTGATTTGAATGCTCTGTACTTATCGAATGTACTTCATTGCCAATATCCCCACTCCCCAACAATTCGTTTTGTGATAATGGAACACCTCCATGATGACAGTGTCCACTGCCAAAGGGCAGAAATAATTACCATCACCAATACAAACCAAACCACCTGTCACCATTCTCTCCCCGACAGCATCTTGAGACTGAGGCCGTGTCTTCATGTGTCTGTCCACAAACTGTCTCATGTAACCTGGCAGAATGCACTGCCACTGCCACCCTCTGCCAAGGTGACCTGTCACCACAAGCTTTTACACAGGTTCTCAAATGGGCCAAATGTTGCCCAGGGAAGCTGTAAATGTGTTAACACTATGCCCACTGGACACACTGACAGTGTGCTGCATGTGGCCTGATTACTGTCAACACCACCTGTTCCTATGGCCTGTCACTCACGGTTTGTCCCTAGCTACCACCGTGGCTCTGCAGCCCCATCCTCCAGGACTCTCAGTCATTTTAGTGGCAACAGGGTGGGATTACCATACTGGGAGGCCAGGCCAGGAGACAACAGGTGATCCACTTTACATTCAACAATGACAGCCTGATAACTGTCACAGCCAAGCAGAATGACGGACAGGCACCTTCGCCTTGGAAGATGTGCAGTTGCGTGATGAATAGGCCTACACATGCACACCAGGAAGTCAGGTTGGGAGAATGTACAGGTAGGGGTTTTCAAAGCTAAATGATTTCATAAATGCTGTTGTTTTTTTAGTTCATGAACTCTTGTTCTCATGTTGTATAACAGCTAATTATAACTATATTTGTGAGTAATGTATGTTTACAAAAGTGATTTTTCTCTTAACTAGAGGCCATAGGAGGATACCTGGATAGTGTGTGTTATTTATTATCAACGAGGCAATTGACTGCATCATTAAACTGCATGTCTGTTTTGATTATTTATATTTTTCTTTTTCCTCTGTAGTTCAAAGGGATTCTCCTCTTTAATAAGCAATTCATCTGATTGCACTTTCTGCTGAAAGAGTAGCATTTAATCTTTCTGTCATCATGTGTTTTGTTTTGTATGGGTGTTACCGGAATTTGTTTTGTGGAAGAAATGAGAGCTTGAATTGAAGGCAAATCTCTCTCTATAGTCTCGCTCTCCCGCAACAGAAGCATGTTCATTCTGAGGCATGTTGCTCTGTAATGAGCAGTATATCATTCAAACCGTTAGCCTACTAGACAATCTTGTTCATATCATCGTTAGAATCATCCTCATACTCTCATTCAGACTGGATGTCATTAGCTGTGGTGATGAAGATGACAGGAATGATGACTCACGCCGCGTCTCTATGATTCTACTACACAGCCTCAGGGCTCACGGAGATACTCTGTGTGTCGTCCTCTCTCTTTCTATTTGTACTTTCTCCCTCTATTTTTCTTCCTTCCTTCCTTCCTTCCTTCCTTCCTTCCTTCCTTCCTTCCTTCCTTCCTTCCTTCCTTCCTTCCTTCCTTCCTTCCTTCCTTCCTTCCTTCCTTCCTTCCTTCTCTCTCTCTCTCTCTCTCTCTCTCTCTCTCAATCAATTGTGTCTCCCGTCAGCATGTCTTTGGCAGGGGTTCAAGGGTCAGACAACCTAAAGTGTTCAAAGGTCACAGGTTGGCACTACCATAATGCTCGCAAGTTGGCACTCCTCAACCACTTAAGGGTGGAGCTAGGGTGGGCTAGAGGGGGGAAAGTAAAGAGACTACTTCAGTCCATTTTTGGCTCTGTCCTTCTGCCACGATACCAGGGTCTGGGGCCGATGTCATACTGTACTGGCAGCAGCTGTCGAGAGTGCTATCACTGTGAACCGTTGAGCCAAGCCGCCCAGGCTGTCCGTTATAGACTCTTACCTCACAGAGGCTGGGTTATGAAAATATCAGTGCTGTTTATGCATTCGCATAAGGGCCGAGCTCCGATGAGCTATATTGAGCGTGTCGATAGGCCTTTGCAGTCGAAAACATGTCAGCAGACTAATGATTGCATGAGAAAGAAATCCATCATTGCAAAACAGGGAAATTAGTAAATTTGAAGGTTTGGACTTGTCTAATTAGTCCAAAGGTGCATGTACAGTCAGCCATCTTTTTTTCCACTGCTGAAATTCACATGCTCCCACCAGACATCCTTCATTGAAGGTTGACCTCACTCTCATTTTATTTTCACTGTACTGGAGCATATCCCATAAACCTCCACAGCCTGCCGCTCACTAGAGGAGAGAGAGGAAGGGAATCTGTAAGTGGCTCGGAGTTACTCTCTGTATCAAGAAAATTGTGTCAGAACAGAAGCATTTTTCTAAATTATCTATCAGGGTTAAGTAGCCATGGAAGCCAATTTCAGAGAGAAAGAGAGAGAGAAAGGCCCATAAGTCACATTGTACATAAAACAGAGATACGTGGGACAGTAAAGGAATTAGTTCCAAAAATACCCCTCTTCAGTAGTTATCATGGAGCAGTGCTTTCCCTCAGTCGTCCTTGCCTCCACTTTCAGAGGTACGCCTTTGAAATCCTGCAGACTTTCACTTCACCCCTCCTGATCCTGCAGCTTCCCCAACTAATTAGTGTCAGTAGCATCACCTCCCCCTGTCAATGATCTCTTTATGTAGCACCCTTCACATCTCAGCCTGATCTCTGAATAAATGTCAGTTTTTCAGCGATTTTCTTTGTCCTGTCGAATCAGAAAAACAACTTCTGTTTCACAGAAGGCTGGTGTTGTGACACGGTTGCGTGTTGATCCACCTTCAGTCCCTTGTCTAAAGTTTCCACATAAACAACTCGGACAGGCACGTGCCCTCACAATACAGCTAACCATAAATTCCCCAGGGGTTGATCTCAGGGCCTCAGCCCTGTCAGCCCTGTCAGCCCTGTCAGCCCTGGGAGTGAAGCTGGGTTGTCAGGGAGATGAGTAATAGACGTGAGGGGGGGGGGGGGGGGTGCTGTGAGACTGCTGAGGGTCCAGCAAGGGGCACATTGACAACAATAGCCTATTGTCTCCACAGGCCATTATGGGGAGAGATGTAACCAGAACAGGGTAGCATGGAGAGTAAGTAGACCCTAGGGCCTTACTAGCTAGCGTATCCATAATGCTGAGTACTAGAGCTGCCTGCTCTTTACGGTTTGTCCCTTTGCTGTGAGGCTCTGTAATGTGTGCGTGTGCGCCTGCGCGTGTTTTCCTGTGTGTGCCTGCCTATGTATGTAGGAGGTTAGAGGGGAGGCTCATGGACAGGGACCTGCACTCTCAGCTAAGTCGTGAGGGTCAGCATTAATTTATAACAGAACAGGACCTAACCTTTTGGGGGACCTAAGCAAGATTTGGTCGGGCCCTAAGCAAGATTTGATTTGGAAAGCCATAGTCAATCAGTCAACAATATAATAATGCTAAATCCCTGAAAAAATAAACTCATATTCGTCTTTAACTTGCAATATGTAGATACTATGTTCAGAATGTATGTGAATGTATGAATGAATGTATGTGAATGTATGAATGAATGTATGTGAATGTATGAATGAATGTATGTGAATGTATGAATGAATGTATGTGAATGTATGTGAAAAATCACAGCACAGTTGTAAAAAATATATGGTACAGGGAAATCATAAGAGGACAGTTACTAAGGTGGGTGGGATAGACTTAGAATAGATGAGGGGTGGGTTTAAAAGCTCATGATCTATAATGTGTTTAAGTACTATCTATCCAGATGTAATGCACAGTATATCAAATAGCTATATTCTTGCTAAGTAACTACTGTGTACATTTTATTTACCATGTATGTGAAATGTGTGTAGAATGTAGAGAAAAATCTGTAAAAGAAAAAGTTATATTTGTCCTCCTCCGAAGAAGAAGATGGGCCAATAAATAAATACAATAAGAGTTGTATCAGGTTTTCAACCTTGGTGGTTGGAACGTGGGTGATCTGACCTTGGGGCACATACACCATACTGTATCCTGTTCCTGTTCCAGTATGTGATCCGGTTGGATACCCACCTGCCCCTCCCATCTTGTCCTGTTCATCTGGAGGTAATGCATGGGGTGTTTTCATTACCACAGAGTAATGTTACAGAACAGAGGTAGTTGGCTCTTTGTTTGTGACTGGGTTCATATGGGCCCTATAAGGCACCAGGACAGCTGCCAAGGTATAAATAAATCATGAGGAGTAACTGGAGCAGGCTTTCCTCTCCTCAGTGATGCTCACTCATATCCTGCCGCCTGAGTTCATGGAAGCCTGGCACTGTTGGTCACCTCTCTGTGCTCTGGACTCCTTGATAACATGGGAACTCAGGAAACTCAAGGTTTCAGACCCATTTTTGAGAGACCACCCAATTCCTTGATTCCATGTGTGGGTGTTTTGAAGTTTGATCTGTATTTCTCAGCTAACTCCTGGTGGGTTTAGCCATGGGTTCCTTCCTGACGCCAGCATCGTCAGGATGGCTGAAGCCTACATTTCCCAAGGAGTATAGCCTACATTTCCCAAGGAGTATAGCCTACATTTCCCAAGGAGTATAGCCTACATTTCCCAAGGTGTATTTACTAGAACAAGACATGCCATGAATCAGCATGCACTTCCCATGACCTTAAAACATCAAATTGAATTTCCCTCTTTTTTTTGTCAGTTCTCCCTGGAGTTGACGTCCTTCCAGATTAGCTGAAACCATGGTATTGATTTTGGTTATGGTTTATGGGAGTCTACTCTGTTACAGAGTGGGGTTGATAGAGGAGCCTGATCTATTAAGACAGTGTCTTCTGACTGAATTATGCATGCGTGTCTGTCTGACTCTTCCCTTTGTTTACTCAGTATGTGTCACATGGCCACCAAAGGTCAAGGACCCATGTTCTGCAGACAATCACCAGCTGTTTCCATGTGTTAGTATTTTATCATTTGTTTACATTATTGACCAAACATCAATCTTATTTTCTTACTTGATCAGCTTAGAGAATTACATCTACTCGGCACCAAACAACATCTTAGCAACATCTGAAGTTAGCCTGGAACAGAGATGAACTGATTGTAAGAGCTGATTTCCATGCCAGGCAATTATCATTGAAATCTTACTCTGCTCGGCTTGGTTTTATGTATATAGTTTTCCCATCATCTTGCATGCTATTTCATGATGTTATTAAATGATTGTTATGGGAAGACAGTCTTTTTTCACGGACCATGGAGTGAGCCCGATGAGCATATAAACTCTGAAAGCACTGCACCGCTGTGAACCAAGCATATGGATGTAGTTGTAGCTATTGGTGTATGAAATATGGCTTTATTTGTCCCCTGTAACCTGTGATTACACTCTGGGGCGGAGCATTGAACAGGAACTGTTTTCAGTAAGGCTTTTTTTAGGCTGGAGGGCCATGCAGTGCAATTTTACTTTATTAAGCCTTAAACTCAGAGCAGAGAAAATATTGGATTTCTCTCATACTGAGGAACTGGTGCCAAGCATGATTAAGTTGGGCCCGTTAAAAAAAAGATCCCATAGTGTGTAGGACACACACACACACAGACGCACGCACGCACGCACGCACGCACGCACGCACGCACACACACACACACACACACACACACACACACACACACACACACACACACACACACACACACACACAGATGGTTGAAAGCACAAGCAGTCAATGAAGACCAGTGAAATACTTTTCAAATTAACAAATTAACAATACAAAATAAAATCTATGACTTTGTCAAACTGTTTCATTTGGTGATTATATCAGATTTTTTGTTATTTTGCCCCACCCACTCTATGAAGTTGTGGAAGTGTTTTGCTGGCCTTGTGGATGGAAGTATAACTTTATTTTGAGAAAATACCTTTCGTTGATCACTGATTCTCCCCTGTGTCTGTGTTGTGTCACAGTTGCGTTCCTGTGCTCTGTCTCCTACCCACAAACCCCTCTGTTTCATTGCCTTTCCGTCTCTTGCCTCCAGACTGCAGCAACAGGGGGTTCAGGGTATTGACCTTTACCTGCTGACAAGAATCTGCAATAAAAGTCCCCAGTCCCTAGGAGAACAAGCTTCTAGCTGCAAAAAGCTTTTCAGGTCCGCCAACAAACCCATTCAAGACTGAGCACCATGTTCCTCCCCCCCAAAAATCTATAATATGCATGTCGGTGACTCTAACAGTGCCCTCGCCAAACCCCTTCATATGTCTTTTTAGTACACCACTGTTCTAGACTAAACAGAGATGGTCACAGAATATTGTCTTTGTCTGTCTAAATAGGGAGTTTCATATGGATTCTCAGACTTTGGCAGCATGGTCAGCAATTACTGGCATCATATAAAAGACTCACATATTTTATATAGTAGCTTTCACACAACGGGGCGAAGTAGGGTGGAGCCTAACTTGGCCCGTACTGTTGCATCACAACAGGATTCAAGCATGCAGAGAGTGATGAACCAAGAGCCCATGTGGAGGCCAGATGAGAGCCCTCAGGGTGGAGGAGGTCTGGCACGTCAATGTGAAGGAACCTTTCAGCTTTCACCATAGATGCTAAGGGGGGACTCCTGACAAGTACACAGTCATCTTCCCTGCCCGGTACGGTATGTCCCTAATGGGACTGTTCTGTGAAAGAGCTCACTATGAGCAGTATTATATCTGAGTGTCTGTCTATGATCGCTGTGCTCCGGGACAGAAGCTGCAGGGAGCACAAGTGATCTTGTCACCAGAGTGACAGCAAAGTATAAATGATTGATAACTCTCTGCCTTTACACGCAAGTGGGAATTGGGAAATTTTTGTTGTTTTGATATGCCTTCTTACTGTATAATCATTTGGTAAAGTGCCATGTATTCATACGTTCAGCTCTGGCTTGTCCCTGACCTCCCTGTGGTTGTCCTCAATAAGAAAAATGTAGTGAAAAAGCTAAATATCTTTCTAGTCCCTCTTGACGTACACAAAATACGCACAAAAGAGTACTGGTGAAAGAGTGAAAATGTCTCCTTGCTATTTATTTACCTGCATAATAATTTGGCTGCAATACCATTTTCCGCTTGATGCATTTAGTCTCTCACAGATGGGGTAAAGTTGCTGGTGAGGCACTGCCTCTCAGTCTCTGTGTGTGTGTGTGTGTGTGTGTGTGTTAGTGTGTGTGTGTGTGTGTGTGTGTGTGTGTGTGTGTGTGTGTGTGTGTGTGTGTGTGTGTGTGTGTGTGTGTGTGTGTGTGTGTGTGTGTGTGTGTGTGTGTGTGTGTGTGCGCGTGCATGCGTGCATGCGTGCATGCCTGCGTGCGTGGACCAGTGCTTGTGGAGCTGTGGTTGGGGTTAAGTGACCTGGAAGTCTGGTGGTCACAGAGGGAAGAGGGAGGGGAGTATCCACACTCCTTACTCAGCCCGCTATGGGAATCGCAGATAAGTTATTGACTCCAGAGACCAATCCTCTGAATTGGATAAGTATGGACTGTTGTGAGGGTATAAACATGTGGTCTGCCGCGAGAGATGCTTAACCAGAGAGTGAGGTTTATAAGCTGGAGAGTGACTGCCTCATCTTATGTTTAGAATAGAAGGGATAGAAGATGAATAATGGAGAGAGAGAAGTAGGGAGCGAGAGAGAAGTAGGGAGAGAGGAGAGGAGAAGAGGAGAGAAGTAGAGGTTGTAAAGAGGTGGAAAGGTTGCTATGCCTATTACATTTTACAGTTAAATGTGTTTGCAAGCTGAAGAACTTTTACAGAATCCGCACTGCTCCATAACATCTCCCAACACATTCCTTTCTGTGTTTCTAACCCAGTCTGAGACCTGAGACATATTCTTCTTGGCCAAAGATGAAGGATGAGACAGAGAGAACTATGCTGTCAGTCAGTCTCGGTAGGAGAATATAAAACAATTACGATTCTTTCCTTTCCCTCAGACTTCAGAGTTTGGACAACTGGACAGCTCACTGCAAGACTCCTATCAGAGTTGAAACAGCACTGTTTGATCATTTTATGCAGTATTCCTCTGCAAGACCGAGAGACATCCTCACCATGTGAAAGCATATCAGGGTTATAAAGCACAACTCAGTCAGAGAAAAATAGTGCACATATCTCTGATCTCTATGGAAATCTCACGGGGGAAAATATGTTTTCATCTTTCTCTATTACTGATAGCTAGGTCTCTGAAAAAACAAGAGATTCTGATAGTCTTCAAAGGAGCCAGAGAAAATCTATATGCCGTCTGGGTGGAACCTTTCATCAATATGGCATGATGGGCTGCTGTGTCTTCATGTGGTGAGAAAAAAAAGAGCAGCAGACGAAGCAGAGGTTTTTTTTTTTTTCAGTTGTTTTTCTGCCTCTTCCCAGAGAGAAGTAACTTTGTGAAGAGCAGAGTAGTTGGTGCCTGCCTAGCAGGACAATGCACATTGGGGACATCAGGGAGAACAAAGGGTTTCTGACAGTCTTGAGGTACAGCATGGGTAGGCTGGAGCTCCTGGGAAGCCTGACCCCAGACACTTAAGTCCTCCCTGGACAAGTCAATGTGGTACATCTACCTACTGGTTCTAAGGGGGGCCCAAACCAGGGTCCCTTTGCCTACTTCTCTGAACCACAGATTTTGAGTCAGGAGGGTATCAATACGTGTGAGTATGTAATGCAATGTCTGATAGCATGTAACGATACAAATATACTTATTATGCTCAGTTTGTCCATCTCACTTGAGACTGAGAGTAAGGCTCTTTCTGCCTTTCCTGGTTCTGAATAGGTGATAGATGGATGGCTCCCAACAAGCAGATTGGCAAGCCTGCTCCTCCAAAACGGTGCACTAACTTTCTGTTCTGCTGGCTCTGGGAGGTGGTTTGAATCAGTAGGATGGGATGAGCTGCTGGCCAGTCTACAGTCGTGGCCAAAAGTTTTGAGAATGACACAAATATTAATTTCCACAAAGTTTGCTGCTTCAGTGTCTTTAGATATTTTTGTCAGATGTTACTATGGAATACTGAAGTATAATTACAAGCATTTCATAAGTGTCAAAGGCTTTTATTGACAATTACATGAAGTTGATGCAAAGAGTCAATATTTGCAGTGTTGACCCTTCTTTTTCAAGACCTCTGCATTCCGCCCTGGCATGCTGTCAGTTAACTTCTGGGCCACAGCCTGACTGATGGCAGCCCATTCTTGCATAATCAATGCTTGGAGTTTGTCAGAATATGTGGGTTTTTGTTTGTTCACCCGCCTGTTGAGGATTGACCACAGTTCTCAATGGGATTAAGGTCTGGGGAGTTTCCTGGCCATGGAACCAAAATATAGATATTTTGTTCCCTGAGCCACCTAGTTATCACTTTGGCCTCATGGCAAGGTGCTCTATCATGCTGGAAAAGGCATTGTTCGTCACCAAACTGTTCCTGGATGGTTGGGAGAAGTTACTCTCGGAGGATGTGTTGGTACCATTCTTTATTCATGGCTGTGCTCTTAGGCAAAAATGTGAGTGAGCCCACTCCCTTGGCTGAGAAGCAACCCCACACATGAATGGTCTCAGGATGCTTTACTGTTGGCATGACACAGGACTGATGGTAGCGCTCACCTTGTCTTCTCCGGACAAGCTTTTTTCCAGATAAACCAAAAATTGGGAAAGGGGATTCATCAGAGAAAATGACTTTACCCCAGTCCTCAACGTTCCAATCCCTGAACCTTTGCAGAGTATTAGTCTGTCCCTGATGTTTTTCCTGGAGAGAAGTGGCTTCTTTGCTGCCCTTCTTGACACCAGCGCATCCTCCAAAAGTCTTCGCCTCACTGTGCGTGCAGATGCACTCACACCTGCCTGCGCCATTCCTGAGCAAGCTCTGTACTGGTGATGCCCCGATCCCGCAGCTGAATCAACTTTAGGAGACAGTCCTGACTCTTGCTGGACTTTCTTGGGCGCCTGAAGCCTTCTTCACAACAATTGAACCACTCTCCTTTAAGTTCTTGATGATCCGATAAATGGTTGATTTAGGTGCAATCTTACTGGCTGCAATATCCTTGCCTGTGAAGCACTTTTTGTGCAAAGCAATGATGACCGCATGTGTTTCCTTGCAGGTAACCATGGTTGACAGAGGAAGAACAGTGATTCCAAGCACCACCCTCCTTTTGAAGCTTCCAGTCTGTTATTTGAACTCAATCAGCATGACAGAGTGATCTCCAGCCTTGTCCTCATCAACACTCACACCTGTGTTAACGAGAGAATCACTGACATGATGTCAGCTGGGCCTTATGTGGCAGGGCTGAAATGCAGTGGAAATGTTTTTGGGGTATTCAGTTCATTTGCATGGCAAAGAGGGACTTTGCAATTCATCTGATCACTCTTCATAACATTCTGGAGTATATGCAAATTGCCATCATACAAACTGAGGCAGCAGACTTTGTGAAATGTATATTTGTGTCATTCTCAAACTTTTGGCCACGACTGTACATCTCAGTCAGTAACCACTCACATGCTTTCAAAAGATGCCGCTGACGGGATTGTCGACATCTTACATGATCCAACCCAACTTTGCTATTTTCTGTGACTTTTTCAAGTTTATCCTTACTTTTTTATACAGGAAGCTCACACCATTTTCACCTAAGACCACCAAGTACCTTTGAACTACGACAGCTGCTAACTTCGAATTTGACCTAGATTTTGGCTCCTACCTCAACTCCGACTCTGCTGTTCCCTTATTTACACCGGACCCTACTCCACTGTTCAGGCTACCCAAGCTCCACAAGTGATGAAGTGGAAGGAGGGCTGGAGTCCTTGTTAGACTCAGACGCATAGAAAATCGCCCAGCACTCCCCTCAGTTACATTGGCAAATGTCCAGTCACTTGAGAACAAGATGGATGAGCTCCGTTTGACATTTTCCTAACAACGGGATGTGAAAAGCTGTAATATTATTTTCAGAAACTTGGCTGACGGGGGATATGGATGTAAAACTCAAGGGTTTCTCCATGCTTCGTCGTGACCTAGGAGGTATGTGCCTCTTTGTAAACGACAACTGGTGAGCTTTTGCTCACCTGAACTAGAATATCTCATGGTAAATTGCAGACCTTTTTATCTACCAAGAGAGTTTTCATCAGTAATCATCACTGCTGTCTACATCCCGCCACAAAACAAGAATGGCACTATGCAGGCACACAATGAGCTGTACAGGACCATAAACAAACAAGAAAACCCAAACCTAGAGGCAGCATTTCTACTGAAATGCGTTTTACCCCACTTTTTCCAACACGTCTCCTGCGCCACAAGAGGCGCTAACACTATGGACCACTTTTACTCTGCCTACAGAAACGCATACAAGACCCTCCCTTGCCCTCCCTTCGGCTAATCGGACCATGTGTCACGCCCTACCTTAGAGATCCTTTTAATTCTCTGTTTGGTTAGGTCAGGGTGTGACTAGGGTGGGCAATCTATGTTGTCTATTTCTTTGTTGGCCGGGTATGGTTCCCAATCAGAGGCAGCTGTCTATCGTTGTCTCTGATTGGGGATCATACTTAGGCAGCCTTTTTTCCATCTTAGTTTGTGGGATGTTGTTTTTTGTACAGTTGCTGTGTTAGCACTACAAAACTTTACATGCCGTTTATCTTTCTTGTTTTTTTTGGTGTTTATGATGTAAGCCTACCGCGCTGCACCTTGGTCCGATCATTACATCGACGAGCGTATCACCATGACTACATCTTCTTGTTTTCAAGCAAAAACTCAAATAGGAAGTACCAGTGATGCACTCAATATGGAAGTGGTCCAACAGAGCGGATTCTAAGCTACAAAACTGCTTCGCTAGCACAGACTGGAACATTTCCAGGGATTCATCCGGTAACATTGAGGAGTTTAATAACTGCATTGAGGACGTCGTCATCAATCATACCAGTGACCATATGTACATACCCTGACCAAAAGCCATGGATTACAGGCAGTATCCGTGCCAGGCTAAAGGCTAGTGCTATCGCTTTCAAGGAACGGGGCACGGACATGGACACTTACAAGTAAGCCTGCTACTAATGCAGACAAGCCATCAAACATGGAAAAGGTTAATATAGGACTAAGAGAAAATCCTACTACACCAGCTCTGTCAATCGATGGATTTGGCAGTTTGCAGACTATTACAGATTACTAAGGGAAACCCAGCCGTGAGTTGCCCAGTGATGCAAATCTTCTAGATGAGCTGAATGCCTTCTATGCTCGCTTCAAGGCAAACAAAACTGAGTATGAGAGCCAGTGCTGTTCCGGATGACTTTGTGATCTCGCTCTCTGTGGCCGATGTGAGTAAGACTTTTAAACAGATTAACACTTGTAAGGCCGCTGGGAATACCAGGACGTGTTCTCAGAACACTTCATCTCCTCAGCCCCACCTGTATGCCTCTCAGCTGTCTGACTTCGTCACACTCACACTCCACCAGGTACACAAATAGACTCTCTTTATGACACCACCTGCCCTGAACAAACCCCTTTATTCATCTGCCCACTTATCCGTCTCTCTGAGGCGCAGCAGAGGAGAGGGAAATTGAAGAGGGAGAGACATTTTCCGCTGGAGAACAAAATGGTCATTGCTGACAATGATAAACATCACAAAACATTCTGTCATTACAGGAAGAAGAGTCCAATAGAAGAGCAGAATTCCACAGCAGAACATTCTGGAAGGTTGACCTGGAACAGATACTGCTCTAGAACGATGCTTATAGGGGAAAGAAACAAAGTGTGAGGTCTACTTGGTGAGAGGAATTTGTGTTTGATTACCAACCTGTCACTGTGGACATTTACATGTTGGAGCTTTCAAAGCTGTCCTGCTCTAGTCCTGACCTAAGCAGCACAGTTCCTGCCAAACTGGATGCGCAAACTATGCATACAGAGTATAGAGAAGTCACAGTGAAAGGACAGGTAACTTCCAGTGACTAGAGAATGGAATCCATTTATTAAATATGCTGACTATATACTTTTTTTTCTGTCTGTCTGTCTCTCTGTCTCTCTGTCTCTCTGTCTCTCTGTCTCTCTCTCAATTCAATTCAATTCAAAGCGATTATTGGCATGGGAAACATACTGTATGTTTACGTTGCCAAAGCAAGTGAAATAGATAATAAACAAAAATGAAATAAACAATACAAAAAGAACAGTAAACGTTACACAGATCCAAAGGAATAGTGACATTTCAAATGTCATATCATGGCTACCTCAAATCAAATCAAAATCAAATATATTTATATTGCCCTTCGTACATCAGCTGATATCTCAAAGGGCTGTTCAGAAACCCCAAACAGCAAGCAATGCAGGTGTAGAAGCATACACTTCACTCAGAAAGTCTTCAGACCCCTTGACTTGTTCCACGTTTTGTTATATTACAGCCTTATTCTAAAATTTATTAAATAAATAAAAAATCCTCCTCAATCTACACACACTACCCCATAATGACAAGCGACAAAGGGTTTTTTAGAAATTTTTGCAAATGTATTAAAAATAAAAACAGAAATACCTTATTTACATAGGTATTCGGACCCTTTGCTATGAGACTCGAAATTAAACTCAGGTGCATCCTATTTCCATCCATTATCCTTGAGATGCTTCTACAACTTGATTGGAGTCCACCTGTGGTAAATTCAATTGATTGGACATTATTTGGAAAGGCACACACCTGTCTATATTAGGTCCCACAGTTGACAGTGCATGTCAGAGCAAAAACCAAGCCACGAGGTTGAAGGAATTGTCCGTAGAGCTCCGAGACAGGATTGTGTCGAGGCACAGATCTGGGGAAAGGTATCAAAACGTTTCTGCATCATTGAAGGTCCCAAGAACACAGTGACCTCCATCATTCTTAAATGGAAGAAGTTTGGAACTACCAAGACTCTTCCTAGAGCTGGCTGACCTGGCCAAACTGAGCAATCGGGGGAGAATGGCCTTGGTCAGGGAGGTGACCAAGAACCTGATGGTCACTCTGACAGAGCTCCATAGTTCCTCTGTGGAGATGGGAGAACCTTCCAGATGAACATCAGGCCTTTATGGCAGACTGGCCTGACGGAAGTCATTCCTCAGTAAAAAAGCACATGACAGCCCTCTTGAAGCCACCTAAAGACTCTCAGACCATGAGAAACAAGATTCTCCGGTCTGATGAAGCCAAGATTGAACTCTTTGGCCTGAATGCCAAGTCTGGAGGAAACCTGGCACCATACCTATGGTGAAGCATGGTGTTGGCAGCATCATACTGTGGGGATGTTTTTCAGAGGCAGAGACTGGGAGACTAGTCAGGATCCAGGGAAAGATGAATGGAGCAAAGTACAGAGAGATTCTTGATGAAAACCTGATCCAGAGCTTCCAACAGGACAACGACCCTAAGCACACAGCCAAGACAATGTAGGAGTGGCTTGGGGACACGTTTCTTAATGTCCTTGAGTGGCCCAGCCAGAGCCCAGACTTGAACCTGATCGAACGTCTCTGGAGAGACCTGAAAATAGCTGTGCAGCAACGCTTCCCATTCAACCTGACAGAGCTTGAGTGGATATGCAGATTAGAATGGGAGAAACTCTCCAGAAACAGTTGTGTCAAGCTTGTACCATCATACGTAAGATCGCTGTCAAAGGTGCTTCAACAAAGTACTGAGTAAAGGGTCTGAATACTTATTGTATGTAAATGTATTACTTCCGTTTTTATTTGTACTAAATTTGCAAATTGAAAACCTGTTTTTGCTTTGTCATTATAGGGTATTGTGTGTAGATTGATGAGGGAAAAAACAATTTAATCAATTTTAGAATAAGGCTGTAACAGCAAAATTTGGAGAAAGTAAAGGGGTCTGAGAATACTTTCCAAATGCGGTGTACAGTGTTGTAACTCTGTGCATATAGTTAAAGTACCAAAGTGAAAATAAATGAACATAAATATGGGTTGTATTTACAATGGTGTTTGTTCTTCACTGGTTGCCCTTTTCGTGTGGCTACAGGTCACACATATTGCTGCTGTGATGGGACACTGTGGTATTTCACCCAATAGACATGGGAGTTTATCAAAACTGGATTTGTTTTCGAATTCTTTGTGGGACTGTGTAATCTGAGGGAAATATGTGTCTCTCATGTGATCATACATTTTGCAGGAGGTTAGGAAGTGCAGCTCAGTTTACACCTCATTTTATGGGCAGTGTGCATATAGCCTGTCTTCACTTGAGAGCCAGGTCTGCCTATGGCGGCCTCTCTCAATAGCAAGGCTATATATTTTTTTTCTCTCTCTCTCTCTCTCTCTCTCTCTCTCTCTCTCTCTCTCTTTCTCTCTCTCTCTCATACTTTCTTGTTATAGAATCACAAATAGGCTGTACCTGATGGAAGGGAGAGAGAGCAGAGTTGCTGATGGACGAATAGAGGCCTGCATGGTTGTGAGGTTCCCCTGTCTGAGATGTCGCACTGGCTCCTATCTGGGTCTCATCAGGCTGCTCCAGGCCTGAGAGGAGGAGGCATGAGTGGAACAGGGCTGAGGAGTAAATGAAAGAGCTCAAGGTCCAGAGGTGAAGTGAGCAGAATCACCTCCCGCCCACCTCTATAATCAACAAAGCATATTCCAACATGGCAATTTATTCTGACCATCGAAAAACCTCCCTTTTGCATTTTCCAAACGCAACCATAGCATACCAATAACTTTGACTGTTTAAAACCACAACATTAACATGCACTGTGTCAATCAATCTTAGCTATGTCATTATCTTAATCAAAGCAAAGGTTTGTCTGTTGTCCGTCAATGTGAAGATTTCCTCTTTCAGTTTGACACAACACTGCAAAGTCATTTTGATTCAGAACAGACCCTTTCGGATATGTTCTGCATGCACTTCTCTGTTGACAAATTCCTCAGCGTTGCAAGCCAACATTAACATCTAGGACTGTTCGTGAAGCCTTCAAGCTGATATTGGTCTAACAATCATTTCTAAACACATAAACACGTGCCTGTATACCATATGCTGCTGACATGCCCATTTGTAAAACATTTAATGACATCACAATTACTGTTCTTTGACGAGACGCCGAACAGTTTCTTTTGAAACGCTATCGTGTATCTTGGGCATGATTAGTGGACGTTTTCCATTCTGTGACATTTCTACATTGTGTCCTACAGAAAGCAGAGGGTGATTCAGATCAGTGGCCTTTTGCCCCCCACAAAGCTATGGCTGTTAGAGTCAACAGCAAGTCATTAGGCATTTCCTCCTCCTCCTCCTCCTCCTCCTCCTCCTCCTCCTCCTCCTTCTCCTCCTCCTCCTCCTCGTCCTCCTCCTCCTCCTCCTCCACCCAACCATGTGCACTTGAATCTCATAAATGTTATGAGCAATGCTACAATGACATGGTTGCTCATGGCAACACTGAACACTTGTGAAAAACATGTTTGCAAGTAGCAACAGTATGCCAATACATCATTAAGACGTTTTGTTGACAGGCCTCCTTTATCTTTTGAATGGGACAAGACAGGGCTTTTCGGAACCACATCAGGATCTGTCCTCTATGCCTCCCTATAACCCAGAAAACACTGGGCCAGGCTCATGAAGTGCGTTTTAACACGTCTCTGTGCTGTGCAGACCATTGCTCAGTAAACATATGACATTGGTTAATGCACAGCCAGCCTGTTTTCATGGGGTTCCCTGTAATGCAATACCACCAGTTGGAGACTGCTTGTGTGAATTTTATGGAACCAAGGGACAGTGTAAGTTCCACCTCACAGTCCTGATAAAAATGTGTGCTGGCTTACAAGGCCGTACAACCATTTCCCCACCTCTCACACACGCCCAAGCATTACCCCTGAGTCTCCGCTAACAATGACTTTTATAGATTACTCACTGTTTGAGTAATTCATTCTTTTTAGAATTACGTCTACTCAGTTCTATCATATGCGTAATGCTTGTGAGTCTTTCTGATGTTTAATACAGTACTGTAAACATTGTGGTCAGTAAACCGTGCTACTATGGCCGACCCTGTAAAACAACACATTTCATTGCACCTGTCCAGTGTGTGACAATAAAACATTTTTAAAAGTATATATATATATGTACACTATATAATTTTCTGTTCACTTGCATCTACTTTGTGTGGAGGCCTTCTGAGATGGTGAATCTCCTTGGAAGGCCCTTCCTACCCCAGCCAGTGTACAAACCCTTCAATCTGAACCATCTGTATTGATGATCATATTTTCCCCTCTGTCCAAGTTTAGGTTGGTTGACTGAAACTCTTTTGCTGGGCAGCAGTGGTGTGGTCCACGTTGGTATCCCCATCTATCAGTTTAATGGCACTGTAACTTAACACTTTATCGCTTCCCGATAAAGACAAAGTGTTCCCACCCTTACCTGATCCATTAAAAAAGGAGAGGGGGGGAGCGCTCATTATGGCTCAATTGGGGTACAATGTCACACCACATCTCATAAACCCTGGCTGCAGCAGCTGCAGGAGGGCACACAGCTCACTTACAGTGGCATTATTTATGGAGGGCAACGCACTGGACACCTCGGCCTGCACATTGTTTTATTTGGTTTTGGGGCAGGGCCCCCCGATTCTACACCGTGGGAAAGGAGCTCAACCATCAGGTCGTGTGGAGGTTTTTACTGTGCATTGTCCAGGAGTAGAGGTGGGTTGGAGACCTTGGAATTAGTTGCCCCTATTCTCCCCTTGTCTCCCCCCTGTTATGTGTAACCCAGGGGAAATTAGTATTTAAAGTGGTAGGGTTTCCTCCTTGTGGGTCCTGTGTTGCTCATCACTCTCCTGGATATTACACAGACCCAGGGGCAGGATGTATGTGGTTCCCTGATGTGACCTATGAGTCAGTCGGGATGATAATGATGTCTTGTAGTGTGTGGTTGTGCACTGATCCCATCAGTCCTGTTCAACATTCCTTACTATCCACTCTCCTTGTTGTTTGGACTAGGAGGAACTTTCTCGTTGCTTCGCAATGATGATGATGCTAATGATGAAGAAAGGGGATACTGAGCATTATAAATGTTAGTATTGTCTTATTAACATGTTAAGTTGAGGTACGTCACATTTTCTTTCAGGCACAGCCTTTCCCTTTCACCAACAAATCAACGTTTCCAATCAAGTCACCATAATATTATATTACCAAATCAATGGTGTATTTTGGTAGTGGTGGGGCCACTTGGGGGTGGGATGTAGTGACAGCAACATCTGGGATGTTTACCCTCTGAATCTCCCCTCTCCCCCAGAGAGAAGTCTCCGAACTCCCAGATGAATCTGTCTCTCTCTTCCTGTCTCTCACACAGCGAAGGCTCAGTAATGACTCAGTCTCTACTGTGTGTTGTTCACGCAGCTTTGGGGTTTTGGTGTAACATAATGACATAACCCATTGTCCTCACAGTAACACTCCTTGACTCCAGCACAGCTCCTTGGCCGTTTCAGTTTAACACACTGGCAGATTGTCAAACATTGTTACGGACACGGCGATTCCACTGCAGGCCTCTGGGACAGGGTGGGTATTGGAACCTAAGTATTTAGAGGCCATGTGTCCTTACATGTAACGTAACCAATTTGATGATGGGGGGAAATGAGAATGATAAATAAATCAAAAGAACTGACGGCATCCTCGAAAGTATGTGTAGAAGGCATGTGTCTGAGGTGGAAGGGTCTAGGCCGGGTTACCGTAAAGCACTTTGTGACAACTATTGATGTAAAACGTTTTAGTAGAAACACGTTTGATTTATTGATTGATTGATTGACTGATAGCAAGCTTGTTCCAAGAGAGGATGTGATCTTTAGAAGAGGATAGCACAGCTGCTTGTTGCTTTTTGACGTCCTCTCACGCAAGCCAGAGATTCTACTGGGAAGGGACTGGTCATGCAGGAGTTAAGGCGGTTAAGGCGGGCACATCTTATGTCCTGGCAGGTGTCTTGGCTGGCTGTTGTCAGGATTAACTGCTTCTCTTACTCTCAACATTTCCATATGTTCACTCCATCAAGGCATAACAAGGGACCAGACACTGCTGTGCTCACATAAGTCCTTACACGGACACAGTGCGATTCCCAGGGAAGCGTATGAAAGAGGTTTTAGTGTGAAAGTTTAGCAGGGGTTGGCGTTCCCATTCATGCACTGACACCTGTCGGGGGTCCAGGCCGTGCATAGTGATATGCTGAACGGCAGATGTGCATGGATCTCTTACTACTCGTTGAGGACACTGATGTTCTGAGACATTTGGTTCTGGATATGAACATTGTAACACCTGCTCTGGTCCCTCGCCTTTGTATAACAAGTCTAACAGCAACCTACATTTGAGAAGTGTGCACCTGTCTCGTGTTAATGCCAAAATAGAAGATTCTATCTTTTTTTAAATGTCTGGAATAAATGTTGAGTTGCGTGCAGTTGTGTATGATTAGAGACTCCTTGGCAGCATTTATCGGTATCCTGATACAGTGGCATCACCATGTGGTGAAATAGTTATTAAATAACTGTTTCTTCTTCATGTACTTCATTACATTTACATATTTACATCTATTAAAGGCATATTGTCCAATGATTAAAAGCGTAGATTACTTGTACCGAAATATCTCACAGTGGAGAGTGGAAGCCTTTTCTGCGCAGGTTAGTGTTTTTTGTGATGGATTTTGTTCTGGAAGCAGCTCTGCAGAGTGATCCCTAGCTGGCACAGCCACAAAGTCCTTAAACCTTAACCACAGTGCTAACACGAATGCCTAACCCTAACCTTAAATTATGACCAAGAAGCACATTTTTTGTTTTCATTCATTTTTACAATATAGCCAATTTTGACTTTGCAGCTGGCCTATCTAATAGAAAATCTTTCCAGGACACTACTCGTGACAATAAACGTCAACCTGCCTTTTCTGTCCAAACCAAGCCCAGTGCTCTTACCTTACTGCCCAGATAGGCCCAGATATTTTCTATTGGTCACACATCATTTAAACAAGCATTTTACTACACCCACAATTACAAGTATTTCGCGACACCCGCAAAAACGTCTGCCAAAATATGTGTCTGCGACCAATAACATTTGATTTGATCAATTTGACTAGAATTTGATTTGTCAAGTTTGACAGATGCCCCATTTCCTCTGAATTTACTGCCCACATATTTCTATTGGTCATCCATCATTTCGACAGGTTTGACAGATTCCCATTCGCATGTCTCTTCACCTTTAAGAAATCAGCAGTGGTACAATAAAAACACTTTTGTTACACAATGAGTTTCCTGGTTAATCCCATTTCCTCCCAAGGGATTGAGATATTGGTACAGCCAGAGATTTGGTGTAGTTCCTTAAATGTAACCGCCCATGTACTTTGTGAACAATATGCTGTACTGTGTGAGTCCGGGAATATACAGTATTCACGTCTCCATTTCCCCTATAGGAAACCATGTGAGCTCCTGCGGTTGTGCTGTATTATGCTTGGATTTGAGTGTCTATCGCCACCAATCTCTCCGTTAAACAAAACAATTTAAGAGCTCTGCAGAGTTTTATTCAGCTACATTACGTCATCGAGAGCGTACACCTGGGACGAGTTGCTCATGGCACTCCAAGCCTCCCACTGAGTCAGTGGAACCTGAGCGCTTAACATGTCCCCAGGAGTTCATGATGTGCTTAATCTCCCCGCTGAACAGATTTCTGCAGAGCACCAACCCCAGCAGATGTTATTGAGTGCACATTTGTAAATGTTTACCCGGCTGAGCCTATGAAACCCAGGGAGGCTGGTGTTTTCAATCGCAGAGGCCTCAGTTAGAAAGCACAGTCATGGCGATCTTAATCTACAAGCGAGGACTAGAGGAGGTGGCTTAGAGAGCACTGAAGAAGGTGGTCGTATAGTTCAAGTCTTAGAACAAAATAGTAAAAGGTTTGTGGTTAGAAAATGCTTGTCCACTACCTCAGGACTTGTAGAGAGTGCTTGTAAGCTTCGGGCTCTAGCTGACAGTTTTATACTGTCATGTTTTATCATCTGAGTTCTCCCTTTTTACTACACTGAGCTCTGTGTCTTTACAGGAAACACAACTTCCTCAGACTTAATTCAATTTGATCCAAGGAATAAAATGTATGGTATTTTAAATCAATATGACTGGAATAACATTGACAATTTTGCAAAAAAATTCAATGAATCGCACTTCACTCAAGTGGGCATGAACAGAGCAAAGCAAACGGACAGAGAGAAAGAAGAGGGGGCATAAAAAGGCATGAAAGGAGGAATAACTCTCAGCTTGACATTAGGTCTGCCCCGCTGTCGAGCGATGTGCCCCTAGAGAGAAGGGTCAAAGTGTGCCTCGGAGCTTGCAGCCCTTTGCCTCTAATGAAGATAAAACAGACATGCTATGAGCGCCATCTGCCCTGACGACCGTCATTACTGAAGCTAATACGGAAGGGAGAGAAGTTACAGGGAGCTAGCTACTCCAGGGGAGTTAAAAAAAAAAATATCGAACACTATTACCTCTTACATAGTAAGGGACTGAACTATTCCAAGCCGTTCCTCAGTGAGCACTATATCAGAACTAGATTTATGGTACTTGCATGTACATCACAACTGTGTGTGAGGAGTCTCGAGTCTCTGCAATGTTTTGGCGCCTTCATGTTTAACATGTGTTTGCATGTTGAGTCTCGCTAGCAGATCAGCTTCAGCTTTTGTAGTTCGATACGCAGCACCAGAGGGGAATAATGATGTTAATTATGCATCTGAGAATGATTATATGAACACATAAAATGTGGGCGAGTAGTAGTGCTCCTCTTTGTTGCAGTAAAACCCTGTCTTTGTTGGTACGGTATGTCTCATTAGTGCTATTCCCACAGCTGGATGTGGGCTAACAAGATGGCCGACGAATCTCTCTAATTAGCTCCGCTGGTACCACTCTTCCCTCTGCGTGCCCAATGATAGCCTTCACTACGAGGCCTTGCCTTTGCTTTACCATGCAGGGGGTTGGAGATATTGATTGCGGTTGTGCTTCTTTATTGATAAATTCCCTTTGTGCTGTTCAGCAGGCAGTTTCTAAGGTTGTTGCTGGCTGCGCTGTGCAGGGATCTCCCTGAGACTGTATTGATCAAGCGGAGGCAAACATTGGGGAACCAGTAACCTTGGGATTATGAATGAAGACAGAATAGGGGCCCTCCGCGTGCAGTCTGGCTTAGGCCTTGAGCTGCACTGTAGGGGGGCAGAGTCAATAGTTTGACTAGTGTTCACCGTCTGCAGGAAGATATTCCTTATAAATTGTTTACGGACTTGAATATTCTTTGACTCTTTTTGACTGCTTTCGCTTCCAACTGTGCTTCAGATAGCGATTCCTTTTTTCCATGCTGCTCTCACAAACTTGTTAGCAGGGCAGTGATGTACCACCATCCCCATGTGTCTTTCTACTGATGGAGGCTGCTGACGATGGCATGAGGTACCCTAGTGACTGGTCACACAGGACAAGCCTAGCTTCTGAAGGTGGGGGGAGTTATGGTTCAGAGGGAGGGTTAAGAGTGAACTCTGGGTGAGCGACCCTTTCAGCCAGAGTGTCGGGTGTCTCCATACAACATGCCAGCGTTTATTTCGCACCAGGCAACAAGTTGTAGGGAAACCTGATCGCCTTTCAGACAGTGGGCCGCTGCTCCTTCACACACGGCCGCCCTGGCCTCCACAGCGTCTCCCCAGTCTCTCCCTGTACGTACTCCTCTGTGGAGTGATGCGATAGTGCCCGTTATAGCCAGCCACTGATGCACTTCAAGCAGAGCCAAGTCGCCAGCTCTCACATTACAGTACACCGGACAAGCGGTACCCTGTCAATAACGGCCTATGGGCAGATGCGGAGCACTGCGTTAAGTTGTAAAGGGATCATCGGTTTCTTTCTCAGTATGGCGGGTTGAAAATGGGGATATAAGGGATATATTACATCTAGCGCAACCAGATACAGGAGGAGCATCCGAGTTGCACACCAGTAAGTTGATTAAGAAAATACATACGCGTAAGTCTGTCCTCTTTACTCCTTATTGGATGGGAGACTAAAACAAGTGACTGAGAGCTTGACTTCTGATCTTTGGAATCTGTTTCATAACTGTGCACATAACTGGGGTGGCACTGACTGGAGCCAAACTGGGGGAGGCTGGCAGAGCATAGTTTAGCAATTAAAAACAGAAACTGATCTAGGTCAGTCTATTTTTCTGTGGCTGTTCATGGAATGCTTTCTTGAACCTTTCATATGACCTGTTAATATCTCTCATTGAACCAAAGAGGGAGAAACATACAAAAACCTCCTATATTATGCACAGTGACAGGTCATACCTTTAAACTCATTGACTTTGTGATTATTTTGCGAACCAGGAAGTGGTTACCACAAAGCTGGTGTTAGCTTGGCTAGCTGTCAGTTGGAGAAAGGACAGTGCCCACATCTGGAGTGTGCTGAGACAGTCTATTAGGAAACTGACATTGATTAGAAATGATCTGCCGAGTATAGGGAGGGTAAACTCTGGGAGAGTGTTTGGTATGTCATGTCAGATCATACACAGAGCCCTGCCTAAGCACATTGATTAATGATGGGAACAGGCAGCTAAACAATTTCCCTGGGTTGCTTTTTCCAGAGAACAACCAGATTTATCAGGTCAGGGTTATCGCAGCTGCCCGTCGTAAGTCAAATGATCAATGAAGTGGACCCAAGTGTTTTTGCCCAACTGGACTTTAGAAATGAAACGGATTGACCCAGAAGAACAGTGTATGTGACCTGTTGTTCTAAGACCGGTGTGTCCGGGTAGGGTGTGATCTATGACAGGGTCATGAGTGTGAGACACACTTGCTTTATTTATGTGCGTGGTTAAAGAAGGGCCTCCTACAGTACCTCCCTTCCAGATACATAAACCATAACTTGATTAGCAAGAATTAATGTGGATACGTTTATCCAAACTGACTTATTTGCATTGCTTTATTAGTCTGTATGTTTTTTTCATTCCCTTTTGTGTGTTTGTAGATCTACGGCTTTTAAAACTACAAATGTGTTGCTATGCTATGTTGTAATCTCCAGGATCAAGCTTCAGTTTCTTTTCAGCAACTCAAGAGGCTGATAGCCACCCAGCTGGCAAACTTGGTCATAGAGTCATGTCAGCACTGTGATATTCCCCTGCAGAGAACCTTCGCCTCATCAGTAATCTTACTGTGAGTAGTGATGTCTCCACAAAGCATTATAGAGCTTATATCACCTTTACTGGTTCTCTATTCACCTCATGGTCCAGTCACAGTTAAACAACCCACAGATTTTGCATGGATACCTGATCCAATTCAGGCTTTTAACAGATAATGTACATCCATTTGAGTGTGGAGAAACAACAGGCATCTAGGATGCCCAGATTAGAGCAGATAGAAAGTTAACAGTCATGTTGGAAATGTATTAGTCATGTTAAGTGTGATTTTATGAACCCGGTGATTTAAATACTGTCTATAGAAAAGCATATGACTTAAGTCAATCTTCAGTTGATCAAATCAAGTCCGAGGGCTCCTCTATATGAGCTAAAAAGTTAGCATTTTAGCAACCAGGCTGAAGTCTGGCCATACCTCCTGTCAGTCCTGGTCAGCAATGTGGTTAGAATCACTGGGACACAAAGGACAAGACGGCTATACATTCAGGACTTCCATCTAAGGTCATGTGAAGCCTAAACCTTGTGCGTGACCCATCTGGACAGAAGGTCTGTGTGGTTGGGGCAATCCACCCAACCCATGCACCGATAAAGCAGTAAAGCCATTTAAACAAAAGGCAGATGAGATGGGATCTCTTTGAGGACTCCGACTCCCAGCTTTCCCACAGTGGTGATAAGCTCCAGTCCCCTCACCAGACACATGCAGGGTGTTGCTGTCTGCCTGGATCTGGATGTACAGGCCTGGGGTCCACACGGACTACACACTTCACTGGTCCACTATCGCAGAGAAAATGAGAACCCAGGAATAATCTAGAAAATATAATTTGGTATTTCCATGGTAATAAAATAGAGGACATTTATAGTTGCAGGATCATACATGGATCCCTGCCTAAGCAGGTTTATTTTTCCAGAGGACAACCAGAGATTATCCCAGCCCTGAACACGTCACTGTTTTCAATCACCTTTTGAAAATAGAGGAAATGTATATTTCCAGGATCTTTGGTTACCTAATACGTGAGACATCATACATTTCAGTCTTATTGCTTATTGACATGCCAATATATAGTGAGACGAGTCCATGCATAACAAATAGTTTCAGAAGAACGTCATAGAGTCATCAAAGCCCCTTGGACCAAAACGCCATAAGATGTGTAGACATAGCCCACAAGCAATCAAGCAGATCTAACTCAAATACCCCTATTCCCCTCCATGGGACAACAGACTTTCCCAACAGCCACTTGGTATTCCGTGCAGAGAACTTGAGCAGAGAACTGATAGCTCGACCCACAGCCACGGGCAGCCTCTCCCTGCTTCTGCCAGGCATTGTTTTACAAATGTCTAGCTTTTGTTTTGAAATGGAGAGATAAGGCTTTACAAAGGGAGAGCCGGGTTACCCTCAAAGAGAGACAACTATAAAATTAGTAGCATGATTGCGATAAGCTTAAATTATGGAAGTGCTGTCGCTTTCTAATGCAGGCTATCAGCAGGGATGAAGAGGCTGTCTGAGAGCCCTCCACAGAGTAGACATGCAGGTAATAAGCAGGGCATGATGGGTGTAAATACCTCCCACCCTGGGGACACGCAACCCACTGGGGATGAGCCCTTCCCTGCTATCTTACAACACAGACTTATAGGAGGAGCAATACAGACCAAAGGGATGCATCCTGGAGCTGAGCAGCGTTGTCACACACACACACACACACACACACACACACACACACACACACACACGCACACACACACACACACACACACACACACACACACACACACACACACACACACACACACACACACACACACACACACACACACACACACACACAGCCTGTATTTTTACTGTTGTTTTATTTCTTTACTTAGCTATTGTTCACCTAACACCTTTTTGCACTATTAGTTAGAGCCTGTACGTAAGCATTTCACTGTAAGGTCTACGCCTGTTGTATTCGGTGCCCGTGACAAATAAACTTTGATTGGATTTGATTTGACACTCACACAAGTACACTAACAGTATACGATCTGAACGTTTTTGCTAGGTTTCATTCAGAGTTGTTTTATTATGCACATGAATCCAATTCCATGTAATAGCTGTCATATTACGAATGATCCCACACCGTACATTGAGCTAGTTCAGCACCTCGGCCCGGACATAGCATCATTCTTGTGAGACGAGGGGTATGTAATGACACATTAAGGACGATAAATATAAGACGGATTCCCTATGAGGTCATGAAAGGGCTGGGAACTCAGACACGGCATGTCTGGTAGTCAATGTGCAGTGGGACGCAACACAGCTGGTCATTGTGTTAGTACAGCACTCCAAATACAGCACTGCTGCTCCTGCCTCAATCCTCCTGGGTCCATGTACAGCTGTGTGACACCAGCCAGGATTGGGGGTGGTCAGCTCCAGACACATTGTATAATCACTCACTGTAGGGACGTCTACCACTGCTCCTACCCATACACCTCAGTGTCTCCATGGATCCAGGTGTTTGTGCAGTGCATTTGGAAAGTATTCTTACCCCTTGACTTTCACATTTTGTTACGTTACAGCCTTATTCTAAAATTGATTACATAATTTTCCCCCTCACTAATCTACACACAAAACCCCATGATGACAATGCAAAAACAGGTTTTTAGACATTTTTGCAAATCTATTAAAAGTAGAAAACAGAAATTCTTAGTTACGTAAGTATTCAGACCTTTTGCTATGAGACTTGAAATTGAGCTCAGGTGCATCCAGTTTCCGTTGATCATCCTTAAGATGTTTCTACAACTTGATTGGATTCCACCTGTGGTAAATTCAATTGATTGGACATGATTTGGAAAGGCACACACCTGTCTATATAAGGTCCCACAGTTGACAGTGCATGTCAGAGCAAAAACCAAGCCATGAGATCAAAGGAATTGTCCGAAGAGCTCCTAGACAGGATTGTGTCAAGGCACAGATCTGGGGAAGGGTACCAACAAATGACTGCATCATTCAAGGTTCCCAAGAACACAGTGGCCTCCATCATTCTTAAATGGTAAAAGTTTGGAACCACCAAGACTCTTCCTAGTGCCTGCCGCTAGGCCAACTTGAGCAATCAGGGGAGAAGGGCCTTGGTACGAGAGGTGACCAAGAACCCAATGGTCACTATGACAGAGCTCCAGTTCCTCGGTGGAGATGGGAGAACCTTCCAGAAGGACAACCATCTCTGCAGAACTCCACCAATCAGGCCTTTATGGTAGATTGGCCAGACGGAAGCCTCTCCTCAGTAAAAGGCACATGAATTCCCGCTTAGAGTTGAGAAACAATATTCTCTGGTCTGATGAAACCAAGACTGAACTATGTGGCCTGAATGCCAAGCATCATGTCTGGAGGAAACCTGGCACATTCCCTTAGAGTGAGGCATGGTGGTGGCAACATAATGCTGTGGGGATGTTTTTCAGCGGCAGGAACTGGGAGACTAGTCAGGATCAAGGGAAAGATTAACATAGCAAAGTACAAATAGATCCTTGATGAAAACCTGCTCCAGAGCACTCAAGACCTCACACTGGGGGCGAAGGTTCACCTTCCAACAGGACAAGTCTCTGAATGTCATTGAGTGGCCCAGTCAGAGCCCTGACTTGAACCTGATCAAACATCTCTGGAGAGACCTGAAAATAGCTGTGCAGCAACGCTTCCCATCCAACCTGACAGAGCTTGAGAGGATCTGCAGAGAGGAATGGGATGAACTCCCCAAATACATGTGTGCCAAGCTTGTAGTGTCATACCCAAGAAGACTTGTGGCTGTAATCGCTGCCAGAGGTGCTTCAAAAAACTACTGAGTAAAGGGTCTGAATACTTATGTAAATGTGATATTTAAAAAAAAAAAAAGTAATACATTTGCAAAAATTTCTAAAAACCTATTTTTGCTTCGTCATTATGGGGTATTGTGTGTAGATTGTTGAGGGGGGGGGGGGGGGGGGGGGGTGATTTAATATGTTTTAGAATAAGGCTGTAAAGTAATAACATGTGGTAAAAGTGAAGGGGTCCGAATAACTGTATGTGACCTAGCCAATTAGACACATTCAAAATTACTTTACATTGGCTCATAATGTTGAGCAGTTACTGAGGTCGACCACAGTCGGCTTGTTTTATTATGACATTGGCTCACTCTATGCTATCCTAAGAAGGCCCTTCAGAGAAGTTAGCTCATAAACGGGGATACAGAGCGAAGACATTCAGTGTGGATTCAGTATAGTTACTTGTGTTGGACATAGCAAAGACCCGTTCCTCAACTTGAATTTACGTATATCAGAGAACTGTCTGTGTTACTCAGTGTGCCTTTGCATAAGTATCAGTCTGTTGGCATTCTACATAGTCATGACTAACCTTTGGCTAGTTGTTTCATCTCTACTTCATAGTAAAATTGTAACTGGCATGTAACGGGCATGTTTTGATTAAGTCTTACCATAAAGACCCTTCTAGCTGCCAATATCAATAAGTGATTGATTTGTTTGAAAAATAGAAGTTGGCATACATACAAATCTAAAAGTATTACTAACGTGTCAGTCATGTGTAGATATTTATATATTTTTTAAAGTAGATAATGTTAGAAATGTTTTACTGTTGGCATTGCTTCCTGTGCTTTTTGCTTTGCCAAACAGTACCAATACATCAAATCATGAAACTTCACTTATCGCCTAGAATGCAATGTCACAATGAATGTATGTCCAAATTAATAAAACATTATTAATATACTATAAATCCTTATAAAACATAAATACGTTTTTGTAGTTTTAATAATGATATTAGTAATTACAGTATATAACAAGACATTAAAGCTAATCTATCTCTCCAATTTGATTGTCAGCATTGCAGTAACGACTCTGTTATTCTACTGAGGTTGGTATATGGTTAATGTTTGATGTCAGGGGTGGTGAGGTTTTTGGACTCAACACTGGCCAAGTCAACCTGCCATCTTTCTCTTATGTTTCATTTGGGTGTCATTCTGAGGTTCTGAGGGAGAACGCAGCATGGCCTGCGGTACCGTTGGCTTCTCTCGTGGCCACACATGGTGACATAATTCTGAACACTCAATCATAAAAAAAAAAATCACAACCAATAAATAGACTAGTCGTTGCTGGCCATGTGACTTCAGAGCACGTAAAGAACATAGAGGAATTGCATTAGAGGCAGAGGGACCTGCTGTTGCCAGACTCTGTATTGGGCTGGAAATCTTGTTGGTCCTCCAATGCAGGTCCCATTTATAACATCTTTATCTTATTTGTCAAATGGAACTGAAAGCATTGCAATAAAAGACAGGATTGTGTTGAATTACAGCCAAGCCAGGGAAGCATGGGGAAAGTGTTAGTGAACTCCACCATCTGCATTTTGAACCATAACCCCTATCCACAGCATACAGTGTGTGAAGCAGAACATTGCACGCGGAGAGTTCACAAATATGTTGATCTTGCATGCCTTGGCTGAAGCTTGCTGTTGTTTTTCCTTCTGTGCACGCCTGTGAGATAAGCAGGGAGGTTTGGGTTCAGATAGGATCTCCCGTCTCCCGTCAGTTTAAAGATGAGCGACTACAGTTTAGCTCAGTTATCAAGACACTTCTAAAGAGACTGTACCCCAAAACGCCCACCGCTCACATTTCTACATGGCAGACTGACTCCAAAGGAAGGGAAGGACCATGGGAAATCCCCTAGAAGTGGAGAAAAAAAGAACACGAGCATCTCTCTGACTGGTGATCTGTTAGTCACCATTTAACAAGCCAGTAGAGTTGGGCTAAGACGGCCAACACAATGAAACCTGTTGAGTGTTTGAGTGGTAACGCTTAGACCTCCCAGTTTCTCACTCGCTTTGGTCAAATAACGAGAGAGAACATCATGCTTTTCACACCAGTTTTGCCATTTGTTTGAGAACTGCAATTGATTTATTCTTATATAATTGCAATATCCATTATTTAGTGGTGGCTCATACAAAATCCTATGTATTTATATCTGAGGGCAAAATGAGGGCATAACTTTCATCACACTGTCCCTCTCTTTCCTTCTTGCTGTCATTCAATTATCTCTCTCTCTCTCTCTCTCTCTCTCTCTCTCTCTCTCTTTTAATTAAATTCAGTTCAATACAAGGGGCTTTATTGGCATGGGAAACATTGTTTACATTGTGAAAGCAAGTGAAATGGATAAACAAAACAGGACACACATTTTGCTGCTGTGATTGCACACTGTGGTATTTCACCCAATGTACATGGGAGTTTATCAAAATTGGATTTGTTTTCAAATAATTTGTGTGTGTAATCTGAGGGAAATATGTGTCTCTAATATGGTCATACATTGGGCAGAAGGTTAGGAAGTGCAGCTCAGTTCCCACCTCATTTTATGGGCAGTGTGTATATAGCCAGTCTTCTCTTGAGAGCCTGGTCTGCCTACAGCAACCTTTATCAGTAGCAAGGCTATGCTCACTGAGTCTGTACATAGTCAAAGCTTTCTTTAATTTTGGGTCAGTCACAGTGGTCAGGTATTCTGCCACTGTGTACTCTCTGTTTAGGGCCACATAGCATTGTAGTTTGCTCAGTTTTTTTGTTAATTATCTTTTTGTTTTCTCATGATTTGGTTGGCTCTAATTGTGTTGCTGTCCTGGGGCTATGTGGGGTCTTTTTGTGTTTGTGAACAGAGCCCCAGGACCAGCTTGCCTAGGGCACTCTTCTACAGGTTCATCTCTCTGTAGGTGATTGGTATGTTATGGAAGGTTTGGGAATCGTTCCCTTTTAGGTGGTTGTACTGTAGAATTTAACGGCTCTTTCTGGATTTTGATCATTAGCTCTGCATGCATTATTTGGTGTTTTACATTGTACACAAAGGATATTTTTTGTAGAATTCTGCATGCAGAGTCTCAATTTGGTGTTTTCCCTTTTTGTGAATTATTGGTTGGTGAGCAGACCCCAGACCTCACAACCATAAAGGGCAATGGGTTCTATAACTGATTCAAGTATTTTTGCAAGATCCTAATTGGTATGTTACATTTTATGTTCCTTTTGAAGGCCCTTCTTGGTTTGTCTCTCAGATCGTTCACAGCTTTGTGGAAGTTACCTGTGGCACTGATGTTTAGGACGAGGTATGTATTGGTTTTTGTGTGCTCTAGGGAAACTGTGTCTAGATGGAATTTACATTTGTAATCCTGGCAACTGGACCTTTTTTGGAAAACCATTATTTTTTGTCTTACTGAGATTTACTGTCAAGGCCCAGGTCAAACAGAATCTGTGCAGAAGATCTAGGTGTTGCTGTAGGCCCTCCTTGGTTTGGGACAGAAGCACCAGATCATCAGCAATCAGTAGATTTTTGATTTTAGATTCTAGTAGGGTGAGGCCGAGTGCCCTCGCCAAATCGTTGCTATATCTGTTGAAGAGAGTGGGGCTTAAGCTGCATCCCTGTCTCGCCCCACGGCCCTGTGGAATGAAATGAGTGTGTTTTTTTTTGTTAATTTTAACCTCATACTTTTTGTTTGTGTACATGGATTTTATAATGTCTTGTGTTTTTCCCCCGACACCACTTTCCATTCATTTGTAAAGCAGACCCTCATGCCAAATTGAGCCCAAAATTTTTTTGAAGTCAACAAAGCATGAGAAGACTTTGCCTTTGTTTCAGTGTGTTTGTTTGTCAATTAGGGTGTACAGGGTGACTACATGGTCTGTTGTACGGTAATTTGGTAAAAAGCCACTCGTTGAGTATTGCTCTGTTCAGGTAGACTGTGATTTTCCTGTGATTTGATAGGGGTGTTAGTGGGATGACTGTGAACGCTCTGAGAGACTCTGGGTTGAGGTCTGTGATAAAGTAATCTACAGTACTACTGCCAAGGGATGAGCTGTAGGTGTACCTCCTTCCTATAGGAGTCCCCTTGAAGCCTACCATTGACTACGTACGGACCCAGCGTGAGACAAAGCTGCAGGAGTTGTGACCCTTTTCTGTTGGTTCTTTTGTCATAGTTGTGTCTAGGTGGGCATATTTGGGAGAGAAAAGTATGGGGATTCTATTGGGGGGATTTAGGTAGCACACATGAGGACATATTTCTCTGTTGAGATACAGTGCCTTGCGAAAGTATTCGCCCCCCTTGAACTTTGCGACCTTTTGCCACATTTCAGGCTTCAAACAAAGGTATAAAACTGTATTCTTTTGTGAAGAATCAACAACAAGTGGGACACAATCATGAAGTGTAACGACATTTATTGGATATTTCAAACTTTTTTAACAAATCAAAAACTGAAAAATTGGGCGTGCAAAATTATTCAGCCCCTTTACTTTCAGTGCAGCAAACTATCTCCAGAAGTTCAGTGAGGATCTCTGAATGATCCAATGTTGACCTAAATGACTAATGATGATAAATACAATCCACCTGTGTGTAATCAAGTCTACGTATAAATGCACCTGCACTGTGAAAGTCTCAGAGGTCCGTTAAAAGCGCAGAGAGCATCATGAAGAACAAGGAACACACCAGGCAGGTCCGAGATACTGTTGTGAAGAAGTTTAAAGCCGGATTTGGATACAAAAAGATTTCCCAAGCTTCAAACATCCCAAGGAGCACTGTGCATCTACCAAGACCTGGCCGTCCCTCTAAACTTTCAGCTCATACAAGGAGAAGACTGATCAGAGATGCAGCCAAGAGGCCCATGATCACTCTGGATGAACTGCAGAGATCTACAGCTGAGGTGGGAGACTCTGTCCATAGGACAACAATCAGTCGTATATTGCACAAATCTGGCCTTTATGGAAGAGTGGCAAGAAGAAAGCCATTTCTTAAAGATATCCATAAAAAGTGTTGTTTAAAGTTTGCCACAAGCCACCTGGGAGACACACCAAACATGTGGAAGAAGGTGCTCTGGTCAGATGAAACCAAAATTGAACTTTTTGGCAACAATGCAAAACGTTATGTTTGGCGTAAAAGCAACACAGCTCATCACCCTGAACACACCATCCCCACTGTCAAACATGGTGGTGGCAGCATCATGGTTTGGGCCTGCTTTTCTTCAGCAGGGACAGGGAAGATGGTTAAAATTGATGGGAAGATGGATGGAGCCAAATACAGGACCATTCTGGAAGAAAACCAAATGGAGTCTGCAAAAGACCTGAGACTGGGACGGAGATTTGTCTTCCAACAAGACAATGATCCAAAACATAAAGCAAAATCTACAATGGAATGGTTCAAAAATAAACATATCCAGGTGTTAGAATGGCCAAGTCAAAGTCCAGACCTGAATCCAATCGAGAATCTGTGGAAAGAACTGAAAACTGCTGTTCACAATGCTCTCCATCCAACCTCACTGAGCTCGAGCTGTTTTGCAAGGAGGAATGGGAAAACATTTCAGTCTCTCGATGTGCAAAACTGATAGAGACATACCCCAAGCGACTTACAGCTGTAATCGCAGCAAAAGGTGGCGCTACAAAGTATTAACTTAAGGGGGCTGAATAATTTTCCACGCCCAATTTTTCAGTTTTTGATTTGTTAAAAAAGTTTGAAATATCCAATAAATGTCGTTCCACTTCATGATTGTGTCCCACTTGTGTTGATTCTTCACAAAAAAATACAGTTTTATATCTTTATGTTTGAAGCCTGAAATGTGGCAAAAGGTCGCAAAGTTCAAGGGGGGCCGAATACTTTCGCAAGGCACTGTAATTTCCTTATTCATTTCTAAGCAGATGTAAAATGTTCCTGTTTTGACAAATGTAATAGCGTGGGTAAGGTCTGCTCTATATCATGTTTCTTGTAGGATGACATTGTCTGTATTTCCAATTTATTTCATGAAGTCTGGGTTCCTGTTCTTTAGAGCAACGGCAGATGACCTCAGACGTTGTATATTCCAGGATGAGATAATAAAAGCTTTGTGTTCTAGTGTTGTTTTTGTGTGTTTTAGGCCCGGACCATTACAGTAGGTCTCTCTCTCTCCCTCTCTCCCTCTCTCTCTGATGTTTTTCTGAGGAAATTAATGTGAATGTGTCTGATTAACCTGCTTTAGACTTAAGTGAAGAGCAGGTGCCGTGTGGTGCTTGCAGGCCAGGCTGTGTGCGTGTGCATTAACCAGACCCTGGGGCATGACAGCTCTCCAGTGGAGGCAGGCAGCAGGACTAGAGGGGCGGGGGAACAGAGACCAATCCCTGTCATGGTGCATTCTGACTCCCATGGCTTACACTAACAGCAGCCAAGCTCTGGTCTACGGGGTTAACACTAAGGACTGGAGTCAAAGGTCAATGGGTTTTAAATGGTGATATCCAGTATATGCCGCCCCATTTTGAGGGAATGTAAACCAGAAACAGCCTCTAGTGTTAAATGCTGGCCTTTCAACTCCTGCTGTGCTGAATGTATGGTTATTCCCCAGTGAAACTAGGTTGACAAAAACACTCTCATCTAAATGCCAGATCGGGGCCCATAACCACAAAGCTTCTCAGAAAAGTTCAAAGGAATCCTGTTAAACCCTGTTTAAAAAATAAAATAACTAAACTCCCAGCTCAGAGTAGGTTTTAGGATGATGTTAAGACAATGCCCATACAAACTCTGGCCAGGAGTAAAATCAATTTATAAAAGTTAATCTCATCTGGTAATCACGACAGTTTGAGGTATCTCAAAGGAATTGTTGCAAATTATGGGGAATAACCAATCGCGATGAGGCATCACCCAGCTGTGAACTCTATAGCACGTTTCAGACCACCACGGTGAATGTGACTTTATCAAATCTTGCAATAGTAAAACATTTGATATCATTTTCACCTGACACGATCACTTTGCCTACTTTTAACTATTGCCTGATATGTTGGAATTGTCACACCCTGATCTGTTTCACCTGTCCTTTACCTGTCCCATCTTCCCCACTTAGCCCCTGGGTATTTATACCTATGTTTTCTGTCTGTCTGTGCCAGTTCGTCTTGTTTGCCAAGTCACCCAGCGGTTTTCTCTCGGCTCCTGTTTTTCCCCAGTCTCTCTTTTTTTCCCCGTCCTCCTGGTTTTGACCCTTGCCTGACCTGACTCTGAGCCCGCCTGCCTGACCACTCTGCCTGCTCTGTACTGTTTTGGACTCTGCCCTGGCTTTGAACACTTGCCTGTCCCTGACCTGTCTTTTGTCTATCCCTTGGATTATCATTAATACCAGAGCTCAAACCATCTGCCTCCTGTGTCTGCATCTGGATCCTGCCTTGTGTCATGTTAGGAATGCCAAATTAACCAATTCTGACGGTTTTTAAAAGCGGACTTTTTATAATGTCGCTTTGGCACAGTTGGCATTAAGTCACTTGCCAATAATGTTGCACCCAACTTTGCATGCAACGGTTATAAGGTCTATCATTTTCATCTAACACAATCAAAGTTAACATAAGTCCTAGATGCCTTCCATTGCCCAACTTATAGGCAAATGTAGGCACATTGTTTAACAAAGTGATGTTGCGCACAAAGGGATAACTTGAAATAACATGATGTAGGTAATTTAATAATCGAAAGAAGAACGTGTTCATTTATTAGCCTAGTATTTAGGCATATCATGTGAAATACGTTTCATGTGAAATCCTTGTCAAAAGCACAAGAGAGCCTACTGTTGCATGGGTCTGTTGCATTGATCATATATATCAAAACAGTATTTGAACAACTCCAAAGCAATTGCACGTGGCGCAGGAACCACTGATTCACTGCATTTTTCGGTTATCAAGGCACCTGGTTAGGACAGCTCATGAGGTCTTCTAAATATCTGACTAGCTGGGACTCTAATGCCTAAAAAGATGTATCGTTTTTATTTTGACTCGGAGAAGAAGTGAAGTGTTTCTATTCACTCACAACAAATGTTCTGACGTTTTGTGGATACAGACCCAAGACCCGTTGTACCGCTGGCTTGTTTTTCCATTAAACTCTCGTCGTGACCTGGCAGTTCACTGTATAAAGGTCCTTTGAGTTTCTCTTGCCTTGGAGGGATTGGGCCACTGCACTTGATCACACAATGTTGTCAGTCCTGTCCTGTTGAGTGTCCCGTACCTCTTCAGTTCAACCCTCGGTGAATCTGAACGCAAAGTATTTATTTATGGGTTTTAGGCATTACATCGTCACTCATCCCTGTTTTTTTTGTTCGCCACAGGACTACTTTCATACAGTACATCTGTTTCTGATTCCTCTAGGAAGCAGGGATAAAATGCTTCCTATCAACCGGATTTAGACGGGAAGTGAAATTGCGATTCTGAGTTTTACTACAAGTATCAAATTACTCTTGTAAAACAATGTAAAAGAAAATGTATTCTACTTGAAACAGAAAAGAGAAGACACAGGCACATAATAGTGCTCCCGATTCCAAGTAACTCCACTTCTCTCCTCTGCCCTCTGGGGAAACAAGGGGTTATCAAGTCTCCTCGCCTATGTATCATTTTGATTCAGTGGCCTCTTTCCTGTAATTATCTCACTATCTACCATCATTCTTTTTGTCTGTAATCTACTGTCTCATTATTTATCACCCTGTCCTCCTCAAGACCATATGCTACTAGGGCTTTTAGTGGATAAGTTCTGTCATTCCAACTCATAGTAATCTTTATTTAACTCATTCAATTTTGTTAATAACTACATTTATCGTAATAGCATATCATTGTCAGCTGACAATATATTTATCTTGTCAGCATAGGCCGATACCATATGTCTCCACTAAAAGCCTTGTCAAATTATACACTGATAATGTGAAACGTAACGGAGCTTCTCACTCTGCTTAAAGCTGGCTTTAAAGAGAGCGCCAGTGGACACTGCTCTGCATCATCTAAACTGATGCTGAATGCTGTCACACAGAGAAGCAGAATAAACACAGCACTGAGTGCTAAGCTAAGGCAGAAATACATTCCTCCAGCACTGTTTGATGTTGTCCTCCTCTCCTCAATAAATGTAGTGTTGATACTTGAGTGTCTCGCTTTGGATCATATCTATTTTGCAATTTCTGTGCTTGATGATTGGGATTTCAGTGGGACAGCATACTGTCCCTGTAAGTCTACCCATAAACATATTTCACATCTTCCAAGATGTAAATTCTCTTTGTCAACACATCAGCGACATCAATTACATGCATGAGAACATCATGGCAACAATTGTGAAACTACTTGATTATAGGAACAAATACAAATTCCCCCAAATACACACTCACAAATCAATCCAGCTTTGAGCTAAATGCGTGAGTATACTCTGACTTTCACCTAAGTTGGCTCTGTCGAGGGCAGAGTTTTTACCACAGATGCTATTCCCTATGTTTTTATATGATGCTGTGTGAATTGGGCTTGACACTAATACAAGCCTTGGAGGTGAATTACAACCAAGACTTTGAAAGATTTTTTACTACTTATGACCAACATACCCAGCAAACAGGGGACGTCCTGGGGACATTCGGTGATGTTCCCATTAGGTCCCTTAAGGGTTCCGGTGCGATGTTACCCCACTTGCGTTCTGAGAACGTTCTAAGAAATGTTGCGTGATGTTCCCAAGGAAATATTCCATGGGGGACCTTTGTCTAGCTTGTTAGCTAGGAAATGTTAGCTACCTTACCTCAGCTTGTCCTCTTTTCTGCTTCAGTGATTGGATGCCTTTCTCTTTGAAGTGAAGGGGAAAAAATGTATGGAATAGCATCACTTTTCAACATTCGATGACATGGCAACCCCATCAGTTGAGACTTCATTTCCATTTCGAAATCCTCTGGCTGAATGTGCTGGCTACAAACACAGACATTTTGATATTTCTCACATCTGTTGAATATACCTCCACGGGGAAGTCCTCCACGTCCTGAAATCACTGGATTCTGAATATTGTGGTTTGCTTACAACCAGAACATTCTGCTGGCCCGTTTCTAAAGGAGAGATGCAGAAGCGCTCATAATTGCGTGTAGTGAGGAAATTCAAAATTTTTACGACACCTATGATATGTTCATAACACATTAATGGATATAGAGTATAGTATATAGGGAAATGGAGCAGCAGTGAAATGTCCCTTTAATTATCCTGTAACCATCCCTACTTGAATGAGTTCCTCACTAAGCCGTGCTGTAATGTGCCTGTCATAAGTGAAAGCACAGTAGGTGTAGGATTGTTTTAGATAAACAACGATCTGATGAATTGCTAAATATTTCTGAACTATTTGGGGAAAGCAGTAAGTGGTTTCCTGTCCTTTTCAACACATAGTACCTAATTCTGGATGAGAGTTTTTGGAGCGATGTCACAGGGCATGACCTCCACTCTGCGTGCACTCAGAACGTTTCCTCCTCAAATATATCACAAGTCGTGTTTTACTCCCTCACATTCATTGTGCTGTGGTACCATTTTACTACAGTTGTGTGTGAGAGGCTGACGATGGAAGTATATCTTAGTGTGACCATATCGGTTACGGTGGTGGTAATGCAACTTTAATAAAGGAGAATTTATAGGGCCTTGTAGTGACCACAGTTTCCAGTGGGGCATGGGGCCTGACACACTTCATTTTCACTAACATAAACATGCAGGGGTATAATATTATTGGATAAAGACCATATATAGTCAACATGCCAATGGGCCTACACGTACCACCATGCACTGTGTGTATGAACCCTCTACTATTTAAAAACTACACTTTCGGCCTCCCGGGTGGCGCAGCTGTGCCATCAGAGTCCCTGGGTTCGCGCCCAGACACGCGACCGGGAGGTCCGTGGGGCGACGCACAATTGGCCTAGCGTCGTCCGGGTTAGGGAGGGATTGGTCGTTAGGGATCTCCTTGTCTCATCGCGCACCAGCGACTCCTGTGACGGGCCGGGCGCAGTGCGCGCTAGCCAAGGTTGCCAGGTGCACGGTGTAGCCTCCGACACATTGGTGCGGCTGGCTTCCGGGTTGGATGCGCGCTGTGTTAAGAAGCAGTACGGCTGGTTGGGTTGTGTATCGGAGGACGGCATGACATTCAACCTTCGTCTCTCCCGAGCCCGTACGGGAGTTGTAGCAATGACACAAGATAGTAGCTACTACAACAATTGGATACCACGAAATTGGGGAGAAAAAAAGGGTAAAAAAAAAAAAAAAATAGTGCTGTCTGAAAACAGAAATGGATCTCAACTGAATTGGTCCACCCACCCAGACAGCGTCGTGAAGAAGGCGCAGCAGCGCCTCTTCAACCTCAGGAGGTTGAAGAAATTTGGCTTGTCACCAAAAGCACTCCCAAACTTCTACAGATGCACAATCGAGAGCATCCTGTCGGGCTGTATCACCGCCTGGTACGGCAACTGCTCCGCCCACAAGTGTAAGGCTCTCCAGAGGGTAGTGAGGTCTGCACAACGCATCACCGGGGGCAAACTACCTGCCCTCCAGGACACCTACACCACCCGATGTCACAGGAAGGCCATAAAGATCACCAAGGACAACAACCACCCTTGCCACTGCCTGTTCACCCCACTACCATCCATAAGACGAAGTCAGTACAGGTGCATCAAAGCAGGGACCGAGAGACTGAAAAACAGCTTATATCTCAAGGCCATCAGACTGCTAAACAGCCACCGCTAACATTGAGTGGCTGCTGCCAGCACACTGACTCAACTCCAGCAACTTTAATAATGGGAATTGATGGAAATTGATGTAAAATATATCACTAGCCACTTTAAACAATGCTACTTAATATAATGTTTACATACCCTACATTCATCTCACATGTATATACTGTACTCTATATCATCTACTGCATCTTTATGTAATACATGTATCACTAGCCACTTTAAACTATGCCACTTTGTTTACATACCCTACATTACTCATCTCACATGTATATACTGTACTCGATACCATCTACTGCATCTTGCCTATGCCGTTCTGTACCAACACTCATTAATATCTTTATGTACATATTCTTTATCCCTTTACACTTGTGTGTATAAGGTAGTAGTTTTGGAATTGTTAGGTTAGATTACTCGTTGGTTATTACTGCATTGTCGGAACTAGAAGCACAAGCATTTCGCTACACTCGCATTAACATCTGCTAACCATGTGTATGTGACAAATAAATGTGATTTGATTTGACTAGGGCACATTCACCAGAGGGCTTACAACTTAGAATGTGGATTCAGCTATTCGCTCCACTGCTACAGGGGAGCCACTTGAAAAGCACTGTTTAGTGGTATATCATTACTGCTTTCAAAAAAGAGACATTAGGGTGATGATCCTTTGATTAAATGGCTGTTTGGATTTCATTGACTGACTGTTAAACTGTCCCTTCATCCTCCAATCGGTCTCATGTCAAAAGTGAACAACTGGATATATCAAAAGAAAATAAACGGGAGAAACAGGTTACGTCCCCGTGAACCTTCGGTCCTTCAGGAAGTTGACCTTTTTTCGAGGGATTTAGTTCAAATGATATTGCAACAGCTGTACTTCACTTTCTTGTTAGGATAATTGTTGTAACTTGTGAAAGATGCGCTCCTTTGAAGTCTGAAGGGCAGGGCCAGTCAATCAATCTGTGGAGGACTAAGTAATTACAAGGCCAGAGGGGATGGAGCAGGGAGGGGCGAGCTGTGTGTCTTCAAGACATTGAGGAATATTCTCAAACCATGGTCCAAAGGATTGTGTACACTTGCGACACACTTTGAGTTGACCTCTACAGTTGAATAGACTCTTCCACATAACTTTCCAAGGCTCTGACATTATTAATATAAGATGTCCATTATTATTTAGAATGTCCTACAGTAACCAAAATAGACAAGTTGTCCTGCGCTCCAGGAAAACGTATCCTTCAGGTATGCAAAATAATCAGGAACGTTTCAATGTCAAATAAGGGCTACAATATCTGGAGGCCCAAGCAAGCCAGCTAGTGATAACATGATTAAAATAATGAGTTTCCATTTAGACTGTTTTGAAAATCTTGCTGCCCCTTGGGTGATGCGTGACAAGGATGTGTGAAATATTTTGCCTATTTGTATCACATTGTCAGAGTCAGTCATTCAGAATGGGACACATCTGGGTCAATGTCAACTTGAAAATGGGTCATGAGGAGGGATAGCTCTTTAAAAAGCACCTGATGTAATATACTTTGTTTATCAGTGCATGTTATGCATGATAATGATTTGGTGCCCACAGGCGTATTCATGTATTTATGAATGTTTGAATGAATATCCCATATTTGCATTGATCAATGTCATCTAGTCAATGCTAGAATCACTCTCGAGGTTGAAAAGATGGCACTCAGGTCAACGGACAGCTCAAGGCCATTGTTAAGAGCAGTTCATTAATGTGGAGCACTCAAGACAGCTAGGGGTGGCGAGGTCACATCTTCTCTGGTCGTTTGGTTTGACGCCCCTGACTGACAGAGCCAGACTGATGCTCCACTAATAATGCCTGCCTGCCTGGCTGAGTGTTTGGGCTCAGGGACCTTGGATCCAGTGGCTGACAGGGGGAAACACAAGCACAGCAATCAATATCTGCACATCCAATTGACAGGTGGAGGTGTAACTTCATTTACGCCTGGCCCTGGCATTATTTATAGCCACCTCAGTGGTGTGTGGGGCCTGGTGATTAGTCATGTAGCTGGGATAGGGCTCGGCCATGAGTGTGACTGAGCTGCTGGCCCACAGCTGTCCTCTGGCTTTAAGTGACTGACAAAGCACTGTAATGAGCCTGCCCAGTGTGGTCCCAGGTCGTGGGAAAGCATGTCACAGTGGGTGTGAGGGTATATATATGTGTGTGTGTGTGTGTGTGTGTGTGTATGTGTGTGTGTGTGTGTGTGTGTGTGTGTGTGTGTGTGTGTGTGTGTGTGTGTGCGTGCGTGCGTGCGTGCGTGCGTGTGTGTGTGGCATGGCACCAGAGCGACCATACTTAGCAGCCGTGGCTAACCCCCTGTTCCATGATGGCTATGCGTGTGCTCCTTTTCAACCCGTTGTATTAGCAACAGCCTTCTAAATTGTTGAAAGGTTCTAATTACAAGTCTGATAAATGCAACAGTTGGATAATTGATGAAGATACTCAAAAGGTTTTCTATTTTTTTATCGATCATATATTGAGAGAATTATAGTATATCACAAAAAACATTGTACTGGCACAGACAAATAATGGAGTATTTTCTTATAATCACTCCAATATATATACAGTTGAAGTCAGAAGTTTACAGACACTTAGGTTGGAGTCGTAAAACTCGTTTTTCAAACACTCCACAAATTTCTTGTAAACAAACTATAGTTTTGGCAAGTCGGTTAGGACATCTACTTTGTGCATGACACAAGTGCTTTTTCCAACAATTGTTTACAGAAAGAATATTTCATTTATAATTCACTGTATCACAATTCCAGTGGGTCAGAAGTTTACATACACTAAGTTGACTGTGCCTTTAAACAGCTTGGAAAATTCCAGAAAATTATGTCATGGCTTTAGAAGCTTCTGATAGGATAATTGACATCATTTGAGTCAATTGGAGGTGTACCTGTGGATGTATTTCAAGGCCTACCTTCAACTCAGTGCCTCTTTGCTTGACATCATGGGAAAATCAAAACAAATCATCCAAGACCTCAGAAAAAAATTGTAGATCTCCACAAGTCTGGTTCATCCTTGGGAGCAATTTCCAAACTCCTGAAGGTACCACGTTCATCTGTACAAACAATTGTATGCAAGTATAAACACCATGGGACCACGCAGCTGTCATACTGCTCAGGAAGGAGATGCGTTCTGTCTCCTAGAGATGAACGTACTTTGGTGCGAAAAGGGAAAATCAATCCCAGAACAACAGCAAAGGACCTTATGAAAATGCTGGAGGAAACAGGTACAAAAGTATCTATATCCAGAGTAAAACGCGTCCTATCTCGACATAACCTGAAAGGCCGTTCAGCAAGGAAGAAGCTACTGTTCCAAAACCGCCATAAAAAAATGAGACTACGGTTTGCAATTGCACATGGGGACAAAGATCGTACTTTTTGGAGAAATGTCCTCTGGTCTGATGAAACAAAAATAGAACTGTTTGGCCATAATGACCATCATTGGAATGTTAGGAGGAAAAAGGGGGAGGCTTGAAAGTCGAAGAACACCATCTCAACTGTGAAGCACGGGGGTGGCAGCAACACGTTGTGGGGGTGCTTTGCTGCAGGGTGACTGGTGCACTTTACAAAATAGATGGCATCATGAGGTAGGAAAATTATGTGGATATATTGAAGCAACATCTCAAAACATCAGTCAGGAAGTTAAAGCTTGGTCGCAAATGGGTCTTCCAAATGGACAATGACCCCAAGCATACTTCCAAAGTTGTGTCAAAATGGCCTAAGGACAACAAAGTCAAGATATTGGAGTGGCCATCACAAACTCTGACCTCAATCCTATAGAACATTTGTGCGCAGACCTGAAAAAGTGTGTGCGAGCAAGGAGGCCTACAACCCTGACTCAGTTACACCAGCTCTGTCAGGAGGAATGGGCCAAAATTCACCCAACTTATTGTGGGAAGCTTGTGGAAGGCTACCCAAAACGTTTGACCCAAGTTAAACAATTTAGAGGCAATGCTACCAAATACTAATTGAGTGTACAGTATGTAAACTTCTGACCCACTGGGAATGTAATGGAAGACATAAAAGCTGGAATAAAACATTATCTCTACTATACGTTATAAATATATATATATATATATATATATATATATATACAGTGCCTTGCGAAAGTATTCGGCCCCCTTGAACTTTGCGACCTTTTGCCACATTTCAGGCTTCAAACATAAAGATATAAAACTGTATTTTTTTGTGAAGAATCAACAACAAGTGGGACACAATCATGAAGTGGAATGACATTTATTGGATATTTCAAACTTTTTTAACATATCAAAAACTGAAAAATTGGGCGTGCAAAATTATTCAGCCCCCTTAAGTTAATACTTTGTAGCGCCACCTTTTGCTGCGATTACAGCTGTAAGTCGCTTGGGGTATGTCTCTATCAGTTTTGCACATCGAGAGACTGACATTTTTTCCCATTCCTCCTTGCAAAACAGCTCGAGCTCAGTGAGGTTGGATGGAGAGCATTTGTGAACAGCAGTTTTCAGTTCTTTCCACAGATTCTAGATTGGATTCAGGTCTGGACTTTGACTTGGCCATTCTAACACCTGGATGTGTTTATTTTTGAACCATTCCATTGTAGATTTTGCTTTATGTTTTGGATCATTGTCTTGTTGGAAGACAAATCTCCGTCCCAGTCTCAGGTCTTTTGCAGACTCCATGAGGTTTTCTTCCAGAATGGTCCTGTATTTGGCTCCATCCATCTTCCCATCAATTTTAACCATCTTCCCTGTCCCTGCTGAAGAAAAGCAGGCCCAAACCATGATGCTGCCACCACCATGTTTGACAGTGGGGATGGTGTGTTCAGGGCGTAAAAGCTGTGTTGCTTTTACGCCAAACATAACGTTTTGTATTGTTGCCAAAAAGTTCAATTTTGGTTTCATCTGACCAGAGCACCTTCTTCCACATGTTTGGTGTGTCTCCTAGGTGGCTTGTGGCAAACTTTAAACGACAAGTTTTATGGATATCTTTAAGAAATTGCTTTCTTCTTGCCACTCTTCCATAAAGGCCAGATTTGTGCAATATACGACTGATTTTTGTCCTATGGACAGAGTCTCCCACCTCAGCTGTAGATCTCTGCAGTTCATCCAGAGTGATCATGGGCCTCTTGGCTGCATCTCTGATCAGTCTTGTCCTTGTATGAGCTGAAAGTTTAGAGGGACGGCCAGGTCTTTGTAGATTTGCAGTGGTCTGATACTCCTTCCATTTCAATATTATCGCTTGTGCTATCACAGTGCTCCTTGGGATGTTTAAAGCTTGGGAAATCTTTTTGTATCCAAATCCGGCTTTAAACTTCTTCACAACAATATCTCGGACCCGCCTGGTGTGTTCCTTGTTCTTCATGATGCTCTCTGCGCTTTTAACGGACCTCTGAGACTATCACAGTGCAGGTGCATTTATACGGAGACTTGATTACACACAGGTGGATTGTATTTATCATCATTAGTCATTTAGGTCAACATTGGATCATTCAGAGATCCTCACTGAACTTCTGGAGAGAGTTAGCTGCACTGAAAGTAAAGGGGCTGAATAATTTTGCACGCCCAATTTTTCAGTTTTTGATTTGTTAAAAAAGTTTGAAATATCCAATAAATGTCGTTCCACTTCATGATTGTGTCCCACTTGTTGTTGATTCTTCACAAAAAAATACAGTTTTATGTCTTTATGTTTGAAGCCTGAAATGTGGCAAAAGGTCGCAAAGTTCAAGGGGGCCGAATACTTTCGCAAGGCACTGTATATGTTTGTTTTACTCGATGTGTAACTCTGTGTCGTTGTATGTGTCGAACTGCTTTGTTTTATCTTGGCCAGGTCGCAATTGTAAATGAGAACTTGTTCTCAACTTGCCTACCTGGTTAAATAAAGGTGAAATAAATAAATACATTCTTAAATTAAAGTGGTGATCCTAACTGACCTAAAACAGGGGATTTTTACCAGGATTAAATGTCAGGAATAGTGAAAAACTGAGTTTAAATGTATTTGGCTATGTTGTATGTAAAGTTACGACTTCAACTCTATAAACCCCAGTCGTTCTTTATCAAAAGCCTTTTCAAAGTCAGCTATGAAAACCAGGCCAGGTTTCCCCGATTTTTCATAGTGTTCTATTGTTTCCAGTACTTGTCTTATATTATCTCCAATGTATCGTCCATGTAAAAAAAACTGTCTGATTAGGATGAAAATGATCTGACAAAACCTTTTTAAATCTGTGCGCTAAGCATTTAGATAGAATTTTTGCAATCACAACACTGAAGTTTAAGAGGCCTCCACTTTTTTGGATCTTTATATACAGCACTTGGATCCTGTTTCAATATACAGTATATTAAGGCGGTCAAAGTTAACGCAAACTTTATTTGATATACTCAGAGGACCATTATTAGCATGTTTTAACCACTCCTATATAAATGGTAGGTTATCGGATACTCAACAAGAAGGTCTGATTTAATTATTATATACAACACCATTACTATGTTTGGGGTCACTTAGAAATGTCCTTGTGTTTGAAAGAAAAGCAAAAAAAAAATGTCCATTAAAATAACATCAAATTGATCAGAAATACAGTGTGGACATTGTTCATGTTGTAAATGACTATTGTAGCTGGAAACGGCTGATTAAAAAAAATATCTACATAGGCCTACAGAGGCCCATTATCAGCAACCATCACTCCTGTGTTCCAATGGCACTTTGTGTTAGCTAATCCAAGTCTATCATTTTAGAAGGCTAATTGATAATTTGAAAATAATTTTGCAATTATGTTAGCACAGCTAAAATGTGTTGTTCTGATTAAAGAAGTAATAAAACGGTCCTTCTTTAAGCTAGTTGAGTATCTGGAGCGTCAGCATTTCTGGGTTCAATTACAGGCTCAAAATGGCCAGAAACAAAGACCTTTCTTCTGAAACTCGTCAGTCTATTCTTGTTCTGAGAATTGAAGGCTATTCCATGAGAGAAATTGCCAAGAAACTGAAGATCTTGTACAATGCTGTGTACTACTACTCTCTTCATGGAACAGCACAAACTGGCCCTAACCAGAATAGAAAGAGACGTGAAAGGCCCCGGTGCACAACAGACAAGAGGAAAAGTACATTAGAGTGTCTAGTTTGAGAAACAGATGCCTCACAAGTCCTCAACTGGCAGCTTCATTAAATAGTACCCGCAAAACACCAGTCTCAAAGTCAACAGTGAAGCGGCGACTTTGGGATGCTGGCCTTCTAGGCAGGGTTGCAAAGAAAAAGCCATATCTCAGACTGGCCAATAAAAATAATAGATTAAGATGGACAAAATAACACAGACACTGGACAGAGGAAGGTTGGGAAAAAGTGTTATGGACAGACGAATCTAAGTTCAAGGTGTTCGGATCACAAAGAAGAACATTCGTGAGAAGCAGAAAAAATAAAAAGATGCTGGAGATGTGCTTGACGCCATCTGTCAAGCATGGTGGAGGCAATGTGATGGTCTGGGGGTCCCTTGGTGGGTGGTAAAGTGGGAGATTTATACAGGGTAAAGGGATAGGCTGTCACTCCATTTTGCAACGCCATGCCATACCCTGTGGACGGAGCTTATTGGAGCCAATTTCCTCCTACAACAGGACAATGACCCAAAGCACAGCTCTAAACTATGCAAGAACTATTTAGGGAAGAAGCAGTCAGCTGGCATTATGTCTGTGCTTGTCACTCCATCATAGTCACCGGATCTCAACCCTATTGAGCTGTTGTGGGAGCAGCTTGACCGTATGGTACATAAAAAGTACCCATCAGGCCAATGCAACTTGTGGGAGGTGCTTCAGGAAGCATGGGGTGAAATCTCTTCAGATTACCTCAGCAAATTGACAACTAGAATGCCAAAGGTTAGCAAGGCTGTAATTGCTGCAATGAAGGATTCTTTGACGAAAGCAAAGTTTGAAGGACACAATTACATTTTTTCATTTAAAAATCATTATTTATAAACTTGTCAACGTCTTGACTATATTTCCTATTCATTTTGCAACTAATTTCATGTATGTTTTCATGGAAAACAAGGACATTTTTAAGTGACCACAAACATTTGAACGGTAGTGTATATTTATATATCAGCTATTGTTTTAATACTTTGTGATAAAATAAATAAAATGACTGTATATGTACCTCATTTGCGTATAGGTGTATTTGCATAAATTAATAAATGAATATAAAGGGGTGGAAGTCTAGACTGCCTCATTAATTATTCATAACTGTTGTTTTCACCTTCTCTTGCATACTTCAACAAGTGTGTCAAGAGAAGGATACCTATGCGATTTAAAATCAAAATGTTGGGCTCGAGATTACACCTATCTATACATCATTTATATTGTTTGCAAGATCAGACATAATAATCCGAGTGTTCCCTTTTCGGAAATTGCTTTCATTTCTATTTTGTAAACATTTCGACTGCATTAAATTATTAGTTTTTTTAATTGCACAAAATTTCAACACCTACCAAAATAAAGTTATTTTTCCTCTCTTTCATGTGATGTAAGTGTGATCTGCAACCAAGCGTTGGCGTTCTTATAGGGGCGATGGAAAGCCATTGTATTCCATCAAGCCCATTTCAGCCAATGCCAGAGTGTGATTGACAGGCCATTACAAATGTTTCCGTGGTCGTAACGTTAACGGGGGAAAAACGAATGCCGCAAGAGTCGCCATAGTAAAATGAAAGCAATCAATACAGCAAGGTTTTAAGTAATAAGTGGATTTTTCCCCCCTCAAACACAGGGAATAGATGGATGAAAAGGAGAGATCCTCAGGTGGGCAGGGCCCGCGTGCTGCTACTTTCCATAGAGCAGCACAATAGAGCTGGAGGCCATGCCTCTGTTTTGGGCAAAGCCACAAGGCATGTGAGGAAACAAAGGGTTTATCTTTTTTAGCCTTCCACAGCTGTCTTGGAACTCGTAGCTCTGGTTTAATGTACTGCATCTCTGCCAGGTAAGAGAAGAAATGTGATACTGGACACTAAGAGGTGGGAAATATTCTGTAGGGACTTATTTTACCAATATGGAAAAACAGCCTATTATTAATAGAGACATATTCCTGGCAGGGACTTCCTTAATTAATGGAGTCGTCACCCATCAGATGATTAGATTAATTAGCACAGATTACCTTTGTACCGATTTCACAGCTATGTCCCTTCAGGGACAAGCGGAGGTGATATCGTGCCTATCAACAAATAATTACTTAAGAAAAGTGAAAAGGTGACTGATACTTTTTAATCCAGGTTGCCACACAGCTCAGATAACTGATATCATCAGAAAGCATTGCAAACACACTAGGAATCTACATCAATTCCGTATCTGCCTCCCACAGCCTCGCCAATGATACCCTGTGGTAGAAGAACACCTATAATCTCAGACTGGGCGAGGCAGGCAAGACAGAAAGACAATATATGTTGTCACTGGAGCCTTGCTGTTCAATCCCCCAGAATGGGAGCCCCTTTTCGCCAGTAAACTGGTCACATAAAAGGGAACGGCTGCAGGTCTGGCCTGAGATGAAAGAGGACGTCACTCAGCGTACCCAACAAGCCTGCCCACCTGTACCTGCCCTGAATACCTTCTAACCAGATAGCTAATGAGATGTCATATCAGAGTAGATTAAAAGCCGCTAAGGGACACAGAAATACAGTACCTCAACCAGGTCTATCTCCAGGCTCTAGCTCTCTGTGCTTTTCTGTCGTGGAGCAGTGGCCAGGTCATTGATACAGGACAATGATGGGATTATCTGTCACCCTCTAATGCTGCCAAATGCTGTGTTGTTGATTGACCCCTCATCTACTGCCATTCTCGATGGCTCTGGGGAACAGGTGCTACATTCTAATGAGTGGCCAGAGGTCCCTGCGCCCCGTCCTTTATATAGTCTACTGATGTTTCAGATTCTGTAGATCTGTAGATACTCGCTTTGACGTTCGCAAATTTGTATCCTTTCTTCCAGACAACATTGTTCATCTTTAATGCCAAACTTGCACTTGGCTTCAGGAAAGAATGTCCATTATCCATTCAGCTCTTTCTTAGCATTTTAAAATGTCTTCCGAGCTAATGATTCACCAAAACAAACGTTATGTAATTAATTCTTATGTAATGATGTGACTCAGGGCAAACATTTAAAATGGCCCAACTGGTATGAACTGTACTCCACACTCAATGGACTTCACGTACAGCAAGTTCAGCACTATGTACATTCTAATATCAACAGGTTTTCTCTGCTGTAACGGAATCCAAGTCAGCACCCATCTAAGGTGCCTGATCTCTCACACACAAACACACACACACACACACACACACACACACACACACACACACACACACACACACACGCACACACACACACACACATACACAAAGTCGGGCTCCTTTGAGACATGTCTGCTCATGGTCAGGGGAGTGATAGGCAGCTCCTAAGATGACAGCCCGTGGATAATGGCAGTTTGAGGCAGAGAAAGATCACCTCTTTAACTCAAGGGACCGTGAATGATCTCCCATTAGGAAGTGAGTATAGCCACAGTTCCACTGAGCTGTGCTGAGGTGCTAACAGTGTGATTTTCTTTTTGTATTGGTTACCTCTGCTGTGAATTTGTAGTTTTTTCTTATTGCTCTTTTTGGACTAGTAAAACATAATTCAGTAAGTGAACATATCATGTAATGTTAATAACAAACCATTAACCTTTTTATTTAAAGTTCAATTGTGTGTAGATTATTTTTTTGAGAGCATCTGCAATGAACAGATTTATTCATACAATATGAATACTCTCTCTAACAGTAGCCCTTAACCTTCAGTAAGAGATGCCAGCTATGATTACATGTGCATTGTAGCTTGTCAGTCCAAAGGTTCCAAAATAGGAATGCAATTCCCATGTCAATCATTGCATTGACTCTGGCATCATGTGATGGACTCTGGGCTCTGAATGTAGTGGCTTCCGTAGTGACTCGGCATCCCAAGGTCCTTAGGGACAGCATGTCTCCCATTTTGGTGGCAGGTAATAATTCAAATTTGCCTTCTAATAGAGCTCAGTAGTCTAATAGTTTGGCCACGCAGAGCAAGCATTCCAAATCAATCATTCCCTAATTTGCTTCTGTAATTATGGTCCTTCTAAAATGAAAAATGAAAACGTAAGCAGGTTAATGGCTCTGCTCCATGCGGCACCATTCTCTGTTGTCGTGGTAAATAGCCAACAGTGGTTGTGCAGTATCACCGGTTGCTATGGACACTTCAGAGTTAGAGCTGGGCTAAGCTCAGCAGTGCTAATACAAGGTACAAGAAATGTTAGCAAGCACATGAAATGGACACCCCCCTGCCTTGCCTTCGGCTTCACCCAGAACTACTGTAGATGCTTACTTACTTATTCTAGACAAACAATTCTCACTGGGGTCCCCACTCACCCACATGGTATGGTCTCCATTGAGACACACCCCTACGCCCTGCCTTCCCCCATCATTTTGTCTGTCATGCCTTATGAGAGTCCACTAGCCAGTTCTCCATTCCCAGTAGTACTGTTAAACCAAGATGAGGTCTTTTACTGGTTTGATCTTACACTGGGTTTTGTTTCTTCTTACCGTGTGTTGTCAGCAGGAGTGAGATTTTGACCGACGGCGTTAGGAAGTTGAAGGGATCATCAGTGGTGTGTTCGTTTTCACAACACTCTAGGAGCTCTTTCATGTGTACTAGCATTCTGGAGAGAAGCAGCATTCAAGATTCACATTTAACACACACGCACGCACACAGACGTACAGACACCATACGCACAAGCCGATACAGACTCAAATTACACTGATGCCTTAATAATTTACAACCTAAAGTTCAATCTGTTTCTCTCCGTTTTAACATTTTATTAGATATTCCTTTTGCTATCCCATTCTCAAGAGAGAGACAGGGAAAGACTTGAGAATCTTATTGTGCTTTATTCATTTTTTCCCCCCAAGCTCCTTGTCAGTTTGGATCAAACGATGGCTTCTCCTCAGCTCACACTCTCAAAGCCTGGCATGTCCAAAGTGTTCAAGTACTTCAAGAAGTTCGTAATTCCTTTTAGAAAGTATGGGAAGTAAGATTCTAGCTTGGATTTTGAAGATATGTCAGGTGTTTACATTCAGATTCAGGGATCAAACTGACATATGTATGCAAATAATACTTGCCAATTGAGCTAATCTGTACAAATAGCCAACACTATTTTCATTACCCTACTCATAAACACAATTTCTTTCCAAAAAGAAAACGTTGTGTCACGAGGGCAAATGAGAAATGGACTCTCTATGATGTTCCATAAGGGTAAGTAGAGTAGTTGGCCCAGAGTGATGGCAGCACAGAGGGGCAGTCCCTTTGTCAGTAGGTCGCAGGGTCACTGTAGACAACACAATAGATCAGATGTGGAGAAACACTACATTCCATTCTTAGTGTAAGCGGTCAGATCCCCAGAGCTCTCCTGGATGACATGCCCTCAGGGCAGGCTGACTGAAGTATATAATGCTACACTTAGCATCTCCTCATAGAGAAACTAGAAAAGATCTCTGTGTGAAGGTGTCAGTTATACATCATCTCCTGATGTCTTGTGTTACCTACATTTCCCAGTCAATAGACCACCTGTGTTGTCAAGGTGCTTGTGATGCAAATACCAACAGCAGGAAACCACAGGAATATATACCTTTTACTCTCTAATGGGCCTATAGTCGCCCACTCTTTTATGTTAAGCATGACTGTGTGTGTGATGACTAAGCTGTGTGTGTGTGTGTGTGTGTGTGTGTGTGTGTGTGTGTGTGTGTGTGTGTGTGTGTGTGTGTGTGTGTGTGCGTGTGCGTGCGTGCGTGTGTGCGTGCATGCGTGCGTGTGTGCGTGCATGCGTGCGCGCGTGTACGCACAGGTGTCCAAGAGAGTTTGTGAGTCAATCAGTGAGTCAGTATGTGAGTGTGGAAGAGAGAAGGACAACAGTGAAAACAGAAGTCACGCCAATCATTCAGTTGATGGGTCATGCTACTCACGTCACTCGAGGTCAGAGTTGTCATGTCCACTCCTATGGCACTGATTGAGAATGGATGTTGTTGTGGTAATGTTGAACGCTGACTGATGGGTCAGTTTGAGTGAAGGTTTAAATGTGCTGCCAGACAGGAAGGCAGAGGGATTGTAGTCGTGGTTACTGGGGTGATTATATGTTTTACAAGATAGGGTTTGGCAGCACTGCACTGTATCAAAATATGTTTTTTCTATATCACCTTATAGAAGGATTCCTATAAATGTATTGATGTTGCTTATCCTACTTCACTGCACATGGGGTGGCAGGGTAGCCTAGTGGTTAGAGCGTTGGACTAGTAACTGGAAGGTTGCAAGTTCAAACCCCCGAGCTGACAAGGTACAAAATCTGTTGTTCTGCCCCTGAACAAGGCTGTACCTAGGCCGTCATTGAAAATAAGAATTTGTTCTTAACTGACTTGCCTAGATAAATAAAACATAACTAACTGTAAGCTATACCGGCAGTTTGTTTTTCTGGCATCATACCAAGAAGCACGCTGTGTGTGTGCATAGATGCAGGCCTGATGATGGTATGCTAGTGTTTGTGGGTGGGGATGGGGAGGAGAGCCTAGTTAGTTTCTCATGGTTGTGGTGCAGTGGATGTTCCTCTGATAAGGACCATCCTTAGTGAGTTCTATAAAAATGTAAATTGTGAAACATTTAAAAAGTTATCAGTTTTAAATAAAACTATTATAACTATATTCACATCACCAAATAATTTATTAAAACACACTGTTTTGCAATGAAGGTCTACAGTAGCCTCAACAGCACTCTGTAGGGTAGCACCATGGTGTAGCCAGAGGACAGCTAGATTCCATCCTCCTCTAGTTATATTGACCTCAGTAAAAAACCTAGGAGCTTCATGGTTCTCACCCACTCCAGAGGATGTCCTCCAACCTATCAGAGCTCTTGCAGCATGAACTGACAAGTTTTCAACCCAATCAAAGGATCAGAGAATTCATCTAGTACTGAAAGCATAAGCTGCAGCTAATATGTGGTGAGTAGTTGACTCAAAGCGAGAGAAAGACAATAGTTGACATTTAATTTCTTCAAGAAATTAATTTCTTCAAAAATCAAGGAAAAGCAAGATATACAGTGCCTTGCGAAAGTATTCGGCCCCCTTGAACTTTGCGACCTTTTGCCACATTTCAGGCTTCAAACATAAAGATATAAAACTGTATTTTTTTGTGAAGAATCAACAACAAGTGGGACACAATCATGAAGTGGAACAACATTTATTGGATATTTCAAACTTTTTTAACAAATCAAAAACTGCAAAATTATGTTATGTTATGTGGACCGACCACAAGAACCTGGAGTATCTTCGCACCGCCAAGCGCCTCAATTCCAGGAGAGCTAGATGGGCCCTGCTGTTCACATGGTTCAACTTCTGATCCAAGAATGTCAAGCCGTATGCGCTCTCACTCTGCTATGGCCCCACGACTACTACCCCGCAACCTGAGGCCATCCTTTTCAAGCTCCGGCTGGTCTCCTTCAACCTCTGCCTGTCCCTCACCATCCCTGGTTTCACATCTCCCTGGACATTGTCACAGGTCTTCCCCCGTCAGATGGCAACACCGCCATCCTGACCGTGGTGGATCTGTTTTCCAAAGCCGCCCACTTCATTCCTCTCCCCAAACTACCCTCTGCCAAAGAGGCAGCCCAGCTCATGTTGCAGCACGTCTGCAGCAGATCCATGGACTACTAGTGGTCATGGTCTCCGACTGGTGGTTCTCAGTTCTTGTCCCAGTTCTGGAAGGCTTTCTGCACCCTCATTGCGTCGTTGGCGAGCCTGTTCTCCAGGTTCCACCCCCAGTCCAACTGTCACGACTTCCACCGAAGTTTGGCTCCTCTCCCTGTTCGGGCGGCGGTCGGCGGTCGTCGTAGCCGGTCTACTAGCTGCCACCGATCCTTTTTCGTTTTCTTTTGGTTATGTCTGTTTTGTTTTTCACCTGGTTTCATTTTGGTTAATTAGGGGAGGTGTTATCTCGACATTTCCTTTGGGGTTTTGTGCGGGATTGTTTTTGTTTGACTGTCAGTGAGTTTGGGTTTCCTTTTCACTAGTTCATGTTTAGCAGGTGTTTTTCTCTGGACTGTGTCTGAGTGGGGTTTCGTGGCTACTGCTGTAGTCGAGGTGTCCTGTTATTTTTTGAGCTGGTTGAATAAAATGCCCTTTTCTTGTTTCTCCTGCGCCTGACTCCACACCCACATCTCCTTGGGGAGATCTGACACTAACGGCCAGTCGGAGCGAGTCAAGCAGGCCATAGAGACTACTCCGCTCTGCCTGGTCTCCGCCAAACCCACTACCTGGAGCCAGCAGCTTGTGTTGGTCGAATACACCCGCAACACCCTTCTCTGCTCTGCTACGGGTCTATCCCCTTTTGAGTGTTCCCCGTTCTTCCCTAAGCAGGAAGAAGAGGTTGGCATACGTTCTGCCCAGATGTTTGTCCTCCCGGGATCTGCCCCTCTGGGTAGATCCCTCAGTTTATCGGCCCATTTCCCATCTCCAAAGTCATTAACCCCTCTGCTGTTCATCTTCTGTTGTCCCGGACCCTTCGTATACATCCTACCTTTCATGTGTCCAGAGTTAAATCCGTGTCTCACAGCCCATTGTCTCTCGATTGTTCCTGTTTCCTAGTTTTCCCGGTGTTGACCATTCTACCTGCCCTGACCCTAAGCCTGCCTGCCATCCTGTACCGTTGCCACACCTATCTGGATTACCGACCTCTGCCTGCCCTTCACCTGTCTTTTTCCTGCCCCCGTTCGATTATTAAACTGTTGTTACTTCGACGTTGTCTGCATCTGGGTCTTACCTGAAGTGTGATAGTCAATATTAATTAAGACTTCAACATTGTACTAGTCCCTTTAAGTGCTTTGTTTTTATGGAGGACAGTTCTGCGGAAAGACTTTGTATAACTAATTTAGCAGGGCTAAAGAGTAACTAGACAATCAGATTTGTTACATATGTTTACCCCCTTCAATAATTATGGCAAATGGCCCTTTCATCTTTTCTACTTGGTGTGCTAGTGCTTACCTACCCCCACACACACCGAGTCATTTTCCTATCGCCGCACGTTTACAAGCCAACCAATAAACTCAGGTGGTGTCAGGTGCGTGAATGAGGACCCAAAAGCGAATTAACAAAACAGAGTTTCTTTAATGACGAAACACACGTAGGCTCAGATGGACAGGCAGATTCCGACAGGACAGGACAAGGTTAGATGAACAGGCAGATTCCGACAGGACAGGACAAGTTTGCAGCAAACACGACGATAGTCTGGTTCCGGCATGAGTAACACAAACGAGAATCCGACAAAGACAGAAGCAGAAACAGAGAGAGATATAGAGACCTAATCAGAGGGAAAAAGGGAACAGGTGGGAAAAGGGGTGAACGAGGTAGTTAGAGAAGACAAGGAACAGCTGGGGGAAAGAGGGGAAGAAAAGGTAACCTAATACGACCAGCAGAGGGAGACAGGGTGAAGAGAAAGAACAGGAACAAGACACAACATGACAATACATGACAGTACCCCCCCACTCACCGAGCGCCTCCTGGCGCACTCGAGGAGGAAACCTGGCGGCAACGGAGGAAATCATCGATCAGCGAACGGTCCAGCACGTCCCGAGAGGGAACCCAACTCCTCTCCTCAGGACCGTACCCCTCCCAATCCACTAGGTACTGGTGACCACGGCCCCGAGGACGCATGTCCAAAATCTTACGGACCCTGTAGATAGGTGCGCCCTCGACAAGGATGGGGGGGGGGGGGGAAGACGAGCGGGGGCGCGAAGAACGGGCTTAACACAGGAGACATGGAAGACCGGGTGGACGCGACGAAGATATCGCGGAAGAAGAAGTCGCACTGCGACAGGATTAATGATCCGAGAAATACGGAACGGACCAATGAACCGCGGGGTCAACTTGCGAGAAGCTGTCTTAAGGGGAAGGTTCTGAGTGGAGAGCCAAACTCTCTGACCGCGACAATATCTAGGACTCTTAGTTCTACGCTTATTAGCAGCTCTCACAGTCTGCGCCCTATAACGGCAAAGTGCAGACCTGACCCTCTTCCAGGTGCGCTCGCAACGTTGAACAAAAGCCTGAGCGGAGGGGACGCTGGACTCGGCGAACTGAGATGAGAACAGCGGAGGCTGGTACCCGAGGCTACTCTGAAAAGGAGATAGCCCGGTCGCAGACGAAGGAAGCGAGTTGTGGGCGTATTCTGCCCAGGGGAGCTGTTCTGACCAAGACGCAGGGTTGCGAAAAGAAAGACTGCGTAAGATGCGACCAATAGTCTGATTGGCCCGTTCTGCTTGACCGTTAGACTGGGGGTGAAAGCCGGAAGAGAGACTGACGGAAGCCCCAATCAAACGGCAAAACTCCCTCCAAAATTGAGACGTGAATTGCGGACCTCTATCTGAAACGACGTCTGACGGAAGGCCATGAATTCTGAAAACATTCTCGATGATGATTTGTGCTGTCTCTTTAGCAGAAGGAAGCTTAGCAAGGGGAATAAAATGAGCCGCCTTAGAGAACCTATCGACAACCGTAAGAATAACAGTCTTCCCCGCTGACGAAGGCAGTCCGGTGACAAAATCTAAGGCGATGTGAGACCACGGTCGAGAGGGAATGGGAAGCGGCCTGAGACGGCCGGCAGGAGGGGAGTTACCGGACTTAGTCTGCGCGCAGACCGAACAAGCAGCCACGAAACGACGCGTGTCATGCTCCCGGGTGGGCCACCAAAAACGCTGGCGAATGGAAGCAAGCGTACCCCGAACGCCAGGGTGGCCGGCTAACTTGGCAGAGTGAGCCCACTGAAGAACGGCCAGACGAGTAGGAACGGGAACGAAAAGAAGGTTCCTAGGACAAGCGCGCGGCGACGGAGTGTGAGTGAGTGCTTGCTTTACCTGCCTCTCAATTCCCCAGACAGTCAACCCGACAACACGCCCCTCAGGGAGAATCCCCTCAGGGTCAGTGGAGGCTACTGAAGAACTGAAGAGACGAGATAAAGCATCAGGCTTGGTGTTCTTAGAGCCCGGACGATAAGAAATCACGAACTCGAAACGAGCGAAAAACAGCGCCCAGCGCGCCTGACGCGCATTAAGTCGTTTGGCAGAACGGATGTACTCAAGGTTCCTATGGTCAGTCCAAACGACAAAAGGAACGGTCGCCCCCTCCAACCACTGTCGCCATTCGCCTAGGGCTAAGCGGATGGCGAGCAGTTCGCGGTTTCCCACATCATAGTTACGTTCCGACGGCGACAGGCGATGAGAAAAATACGCGCAAGGATGGACCTTGTCGTCAGAGAGGGAGCGCTGAGAAAGAATGGCTCCCACGCCCACCTCTGACGCGTCAACCTCGACAACGAACTGTCTAGAGACGTCAGGTGTAACAAGGATAGGTGCGGATGTAAAACGATTCTTGAGGAGATCAAAAGCTCCCTGGGCGGAAACGGACCACTTAAAGCACGTCTTGACAGAAGTAAGGGCTGTGAGAGGAGCTGCCACCTGACCGAAATTACGGATGAAACGACGATAGAAGTTCGCGAAGCCGAGAAAGCGCTGCAGCTCGACGCGTGACTTAGGGACGGGCCAATCAATGACAGCTTGGACCTTAGCGGGATCCATCTTAATGCCTTCAGCGGAAATAACAGAACCGAGAAATGTGACGGAGGAGGCATGAAAAGTGCACTTCTCAGCCTTCACAAAAAGACAATTCTCTAAAAGGCGCTGGAGGACACGTCGAACGTGCTGAACATGAATCTGGCGTGACGGTGAAAAAATCAGGATATCGTCAAGGTAAACGAAAACAAAGATGTTCAGCATGTCTCTCAGGACATCATTGACTAATGCCTGAAAGACAGCTGGAGCGTTAGCGAGGCCGAAAGGAAGAACCCGGTATTCAAAGTGCCCTAACGGAGTGTTAAACGCCGTCTTCCACTCGTCCCCCTCCCTGATGCGCACGAGATGGTAAGCGTTACGAAGGTCCAACTTAGTGAAAAACCTGGCTCCCTGCAGGATCTCGAAGGCTGAAGACATAAGAGGAAGCGGATAACGATTCTTCACTGTTATGTCATTCAGCCCTCGATAATCTATGCAGGGGCGCAGGGACCCGTCCTTCTTCTTAACAAAAAAAAACCCCGCTCCGGCGGGAGAGGAGGAGGGGACTATGGTACCGGCGGCAAGAGCTACAGACAAATAATCTTCGAGAGCCTTACGTTCGGGAGCCGACAGAGAGTATAGTCTACCCCGGGGGGGAGTGGTTCCCGGAAGGAGATCAATACTACAATCATACGACCGGTGTGGAGGAAGAGAGGTGGCCCTGGACCGACTGAACACCGTGCGCAGATCGTGATATTCCTCCGGCACCCCTGTCAAATCACCAGGCTCCTCCTGTGAAGAAGAGACAGAGGAAACAGGAGGGACAGCAGACATTAAACATTTCACATGACAAGAGACGTTCCAGGAGAGGATAGAATTACTAGACCAATTAATAGAAGGATTATGACAAACTAGCCAGGGATGGCCCAAAACAACAGGTGTAAAAGGTGAACGAAAAATTAAAAAAGAAATGGTTTCGCTATGATTACCAGAGACAGTGAGGGTTAAAGGTAGCGTCTCACGCTGAATCCTGGGGAGAGGACTACCATCCAAGGCGAACAAGGCCGTGGGCTCCCTTAACTGTCTGAGAGGAATGTCATGTTCCCGAGCCCAGGTCTCGTCCATAAAACAGCCCTCCGCCCCAGAGTCTATCAAGGCACTGCAGGAAGCTGACGAACCGGTCCAGCGTAGATGGACCGACAAGGTAGTGCAGGATCTTGAAGGAGAGACAGCAGTAGTAGCGCTCACCAGTAGCCCTCCGCTTACTGATGAGCTCTGGCTTTTACTGGACATGAGGTGGCAAAATGACCAGCGGAACCGCAATAGAGACAGAGGCGGTTGGTGATTCTCCGTTCCCTCTCTTTAGTCGAGATGCGGATACCTCCCAGCTGCATAGGCTCAGCACCCGAGCCGGCAGAGGAAGATGGTAGTGATGCGGAGAGGGGGGCAACGGAGAACGCGAGCTCCTTTCCACGAGCTCGGTGACGAAGATCAACCCGTCGCTCAATGCGAATAGCGAGTTCAATCAAGGAATCCACGCTGGAAGGAACCTCCCGGGAGAGAATCTCATCCTTTACCTCTGCGCGGAGACCCTCCAGAAAACGAGCGAGCAAAGCCGGCTCGTTCCAGCCACTGGAGGCAGCAAGAGTGCGAAACTCAATAGAGTAGTCTGTTATGGATCGATTACCTTGACATAGGGAAGACAGGACCCTGGAAGCCTCCTCCCCAAAAACAGATCGATCAAAAACCCGTATCATCTCCTCCTTAAAGTCCTGATACTGGTTAGTACACTCAGCCCTTGCCTCCCAGATTGCCGTGCCCCACTCACGAGCCCGTCCAGTAAGGAGAGATATGACGTAGGCGATACGAGCAGTGCTCCTGGAGTAAGTGTTGGGCTGGAGAGAAAACACAATATCACACTGGGTGAGGAACGAGCGGCATTCAGTGGGCTCCCCAGAGTAACACGGCGGGTTATTGATTCTGGGCTCCGGAGATTCGAAAGCCCTGGAAGTGGCCGGTGGATCGAGGCTGAGATGGTGAACCTGTTCTGTGAGGTTGGAGACTTGGGTGGCCAGGGTCTCAACGGCATGTCGAGCAGCAGACAATTCCTGCTCGTGTCTGCCTAGCATCGCTCCCTGGATCTCGACGGCTGAGTGGAGAGGATCCGAAGTCGCTGGGTCCATTCTTGGTCGGATTCTTCTGTCAGGTGCGTGAATGAGGACCCAAAAGCGAATTAACAAAACAGAGTTTCTTTAATGACGAAACACACGTAGGCTCAGATGGACAGGCAGATTCCGACAGGACAGGACAAGGTTAGATGAACAGGCAGATTCCGACAGGACAGGACAAGGTTGCAGCAAACACGACGATAGTCTGGTTCCGGCATGAGTAACACAAACGAGAATCCGACAAAGACAGAAGCAGAAACAGAGAGAGATATAGAGACCTAATCAGAGGGAAAAAGGGAACAGGTGGGAAAAGGGGTGAACGAGGTAGTTAGAGAAGACAAGGAACAGCTGGGGGAAAGAGGGGAAGAAAAGGTAACCTAATACGACCAGCAGAGGGAGACAGGGTGAAGAGAAAGAACAGGAACAAGACACAACATGACAATACATGACAGGTGGGTTCTATGCAGAGAGTAGTAAGTTCAGGTGACTGTAGTTACTGTTGCTGTAGCACACTCACAGTGGTGGAGTCCCCTGTTTCACTGGAGTCTCACTGGTGAAGTCAAGCGACGTGCAATATGTCCACACCACTGCCAAATAAAACATTTTAAATAAATCACAGGGGGATGAAATAACAAGATCATGTGAATTATAAAAAGGTGTCAGTTTACTACATAGTTTAGTTATTGTCACACTGGGCTCTCTGGCAGAGGCATAGCCAGTGCTTGCCAGAAAAAAATGATGAACTCCAGCATAAATCACATCCAAATGACCTGTCTGTGTTGGTTGGACACTTGTGTGTGATTCCTCTAAGCTGTAGAAAGATAAAGCATGTGGGAAGTTTAAACCCCAGAGAATCAGCTCCTGTTTATTTTAATTAGACCAGAAAACCAACACAGAGTGCTCTAATGTCTGTGTTTGGCAACCATTGATTGGCCAATGAGTTAAACTATGATGGTGCCCCAGTGACATCACAGTCCTGGGATGATGCCATGAGTTGAGTTCTGGGAGAGGTGCTCTCTGAGGAACGACCAATCCTTCAGCCATGGAGCACAAAGCAGAAAACAAAATCTGAACCTCTACTTATGAAAACCAGGCCAGAATGCTTAACTATTGGCTCCGGTCAGCACTGGATAGGCCTACTCTACATCAGACACAATTACTCAAGCCTGGGAGGAGGACACATCTCTCTCTAGAGAAAAGGCTATGTTTTTTTCCAATGAGAGGTGTTTTTCTCCCTACATGCAGAGTTGCTCCATCCACACTGTAAATATAGACCCGAGGAGAACAGATAGAAATGGATCCGCCCTTGGAAGTAAGTGAGTCGTGTTTCTGGGTGCATTTCGTCTGTGGCCTATTTAATGATTTGACATGTGCACAACTGTGATATATACAGTACCTACATTGTCCTCAGAACTACCTCACACTATACTGTGGTTGCATAGTTTTTTCCAAAGACAATAGTTGGAATATGTTTTCCTCGTTCAAAACAAATGAGGGCACATTGATGTTACAAGGAAAGTATTTTTATAATTGTGGATGAACACGGCTTTTGTACGTGGAGCGTGATTCATGTTCATTTGTCCGAAGATGTAGTAATTCTGGTGCATTAGGCATGTTTGATGCTGAGGGCAGAACTGCCTTGTAAAACCTCTTGTATATATATTTTTTATTTCTACTTTGCACATTCTTCCACTGCAAATCTACCATTCCAGAGTTTTACTTGCTATATTGTACTTACTTTGCCACCATGGCCTTTTTTTTGCCTTTACCTCCCTTATCTCACCTCATTTGCTCACATCGTATATAGACTTGTTTATACTGTATTATTGACTGTATGTTTGTTTTACTCCATGTGTAACTCTGTGTCGTTGTATGTGTCGAACTGCTTTGCTTTATCTTGGCCAGGTCGCAATTGTAAATGAGAACTTGTTCTCAACTTGCCTACCTGGTTAAATAAAGGTGAAATAAATCAATTAAATGAATATATACAGTGCCTTGCGAAAGTATTCGGCCCCCTTGAACTTTGCGACCTTTTGCCACATTTCAGGCTTCAAACATAAAGATATAAAACTGTATTTTTTTGTGAAGAATCAACAACAAGTGGGACACAATCATGAAGTGGAACGACATTTATTGGATATTTCAAACTTTTTTAACAAATCAAAAACTGAAAAATTGGGCGTGCAAAATTATTCAGCCCCCTTAAGTTAATACTTTGTAGCGCCACCTTTTGCTGCGATTACAGCTGTAAGTTGCTTGGGGTATGTCACTATCAGTTTTGCACATCGAGAGACTGACATTTTTTCCCATTCCTCCTTGCAAAACAGCTCGAGCTCAGTGAGGTTGGATGGAGAGCATTTGTGAACAGCAGTTTTCAGTTCTTTCCACAGATTCATTCAGAGATCCTCACTGAACTTCTGGAGAGAGTTTGCTGCACTGAAAGTAAAGGGGCTGAATGATTTTGCACGCCCAATTTTTCAGTTTTTGATTTGTTAAAAAAGTTTGAAATATCCAATAAATGTCGTTCCACTTCATGATTGTGTCTCACTTGTTGTTGATTCTTCACAAAAAATACAGTTTTATATCTTTATGTTTGAAGCCTGAAATGTGGCAAAAGGTCGCAAAGTTCAAGGGGGCCGAATACTTTCACAAGGCACTGTAACAATGCCAATAGGGCATATAGGGAGAAAGCATGGGGGTTCAGGGTAGACCAGAAATCCATCTGGATCTGAAATCAAGCTGTGATGTATGTCTTAATAACTGGGTGGTAGCTGAATTGATACTTACTTCAAACATGTCAATGAACTTAAGTGACAGTCTCAGGGGAATTGTAGGTAGTCCCATTGGGAAGCATCTATACTTTATTAAACAGTTCATAACTAAACTGCATTCAAAGGGTGTTGGCTATGGCACACAGCACTGCCAGTCATTAGTAGGTTAACTCGTTTTTCACCTGGAGCCTATAGCCCAGGAACCCTAGATAGAACCTGTGGTTTAACACCTCTACTGGGCGAGCTGGGCTGGGAAGACCCCCCCCCCCCCCCCCCCCCCCTTGGGATCCAGACCCTCTTGGGATCTCTGTCTGTCTGTGTGGGATGACACTTGAGCTGGATGTGTTTTCCACCAGTGGGGTTTAGAGGGACCACAGTTCCAAGCCATCCTTTATCAGCTATGTCCCCTACAGAAGATCACAGGATAACCTCTCAACCTGATCAAGAGGTGTGTCATGCCTGTAATTTACTGAGGAGAGTCTTTACTCACAGATTTCATCCTGTGGAAGAGAACAAGCTCCGCTGGCTGTTTCTGTCAAATCCACCTTCACTTGCAGTGTAACAATACATAGGAGCCAGTGGCATATAGGGGAAGGCAGTGGGGGGTGGTCATCTCTAGTCGCCCATCATGTCTATTCGATGCTGAGTACTGTAGGTATGTGAATCATTTATTGCGTCAGACATGTTCTTGATTTCACTGGAATTAGTGTTTAAACCACAGAAAGGATTCAGCAATCTCATAACTGAATCCTCCTCAGGGAGAGATGGCAATTCATCACCAGGTCAGCAGATACATTAAGCGCTCCTAATAGCACCACAAACAGAGGGTTTGCATTTGCTAAGTCCTGGCATTGCGCAGCAGCCATGTGTGTTTATTGCAGGGAATGAGGGAGTTATTGAAAACATCCAGGGGTCTCTCAGCGCTCAGCCCTAGAAATGAACTTTCTGCTAGGAACATCTCCTATGACATCATTCACTCCCCAAACTTGAACCAGGCCTGGCAAAAAAAAAAGAACAAAAGCATTCAAGAATCGAATTTCTGGTGTCAGTGAAGATTTAGAAACGAAGAGAACTGTTGGCGAGGCAGTTAAGTTACGTGTAACAACTGATGGCGCACAGTGTTTTAGAAACAGCATGTCAGTGACAGGCAGAAGATGTAGTCTACGCAGAGGAGCCCAGACATGCAGGTCCCATAGTCCCTCCAGCACTGTGGCAGACAAGACAAGGGCCTCTAATAGCAGCCAAGGCTTCTCCCCTTCCTCAACACAATTTCACTAAGTCTCTGGCTGTCTGTCACCTAGACAACGCACAGGCAGGTACTGTGTGTGTGTGTGTGTGTGTGTGTGTGTGTGTGTGTGTGTGTGTGTGTGTGTGTGTGTGTGTGTGTGTGTGTGTGTGTGTGTGTGTGTGTGTGTGTGTGTGTGTGTGTGTGTGTGTGTGTGTGTGAGCGTGCTCGCGTAGCTATGTATGTTGTCTCCTGTCCAACTACTGTAGCTTCTGGTGCTGAGGTGTTAATTATCCTGAAGCAGCTCTCACCACCCAGTCTTACTCCCCTCCCGACATCAAAGGCTGATTCACCAAGCAAACAAATGCTGGTGAGTTGTTCTAAGGGATGTTTTCCGAAAGGATTAGATTCTCATTATTTGGTCGTTTGTACTGGGAGTAGGGCTGTCACGATACCAGTATTGCGAGTATCGTGAGTGTTGCGGCAAGGAAACAAAACATTAACCCGATTTTATTTATTGAGGGAAAAAATCCTTATGTTGGGGGGACAATTTATGTTGGTTGACACCCTATTTTACATAAAGCAGGTTTTTAATGGAAGGTGTAATGAAAGGTGTAAAAGGTGTAGATTCACAAGCGGAGTGTAGCAGGTGTTTATTTCGCAGAAGGCAGGAATCGTGGTCACAGGCAGGCAATGGTCAAACACAAGTAGGCAAACAGGCAGGTGAATCAAAACTAGGACTGAAGGCTATAACTGGTTCTCACAAACGAGCTAGGAAAGGGCTTAGTAGAGTCAAAACAAACAATACCTCACAAAGGCACAAACAGAACGAACTGAACTAAATAAGGAGCTGATGAGACCAGGTGTGTAACTAACACAGGTGAAATCAATGAACAAAAATGAGAGACAGGGCTACGTTCAAGAACACAACGAAACAGAACACAAGGTTGACTAAGAAAATGAATACAGACCCTTACAAAGGACCATAGAGTTCAGTCTGCTTCATGTTTTCTTTTTTGCCATGGAAAAATGTGTATCAAAGTATTGCGATATTGATATTGTGAAAAAGCTTACTGTGAGGTGGTGGACACTCATCCTGAGATTAGCTGAAGTGTACAAACACTTGTTCTGACAGTCCCTTTTCAGACAGCTTTTGTCAATTATCCTCTTGAAGGACCTGCGTCATACATCATGACTCCAGGTTAGGGTTAGAAACAGTACGAGTCAATTATCTTGGCTCCAATTGGTCGGAAGCGAACAGGTGGTTTCAAGTTGCGATATCTCGACTACTCATCTTTCTTGTGGACGATATGAGAGTGAGTTTCCATGACTTCTGGGTGGTGTGCATGTGGGAGTTATGAGTTATGTCCTAGAGTGACGTCTGGAGAGCACACCATGGCACATTGGAACCGTGGGCTTTGCCTGGCTTCCTGTGGGCTGGCACAGGGAAAATAAGCAAACATCAGCAAGGAAGGGAAACAGCAACTACATGGGAGAATGTTTCCTTTATTATGGAATGACGTGATGAGGAGTGTGCCACTGTCCTGAATGACTGTCAGATGGCATGCCCTTTTTCCTGAAAATCCTCATGGTTAAACTCAGCCACTCACACATGACCTGTACAAATCCCCATTGTAATGTGTTTATGAAGGTTATGAACATCATGGATACTCACCCACCGGTGTTGTAGTACATGAATAGGTAGGGGGACTGTTGATACCTTCCTCTCATAGGTCTAATGTATTCTCCAACCAGCATCCAAAGACAGCAGACAGAGCAACCAAAGTCTCAACACACCTCATTGACAGTGTGATTGTTGTCAGATGGTGTTTCATTCGGGTGTGGTACAACACAGTAGACACCACTGCTGTGTACTGTAGGCTATCTCCCATGTCTAATCTCTAGTCTACTCGATCATTGGGGGTGTCACCTCAATCAACGAGAGGAAGGGGAGTGCTCTGTTTCTGCTGCTGCATTAGCTGATAGGACAGCCAGTGAGATTCTCCCAGGCCTTTTTCACCCGAGACCTCTCTAGACCCTTTACTCTGGCAACCGTCATAAGCCCAACTCACAGTGGCCAGAATGGATATGAAAACAGATTCCGCAAAACAGTCAACCCATTCCATTACTACCATGGCTGCACAGTATGCAGGAGAGGTTTGCATTGGCAGAATTACATATTACATACATATTACACATCCCCAGTAGGATGTTGCGACAGGTGTCACAGCCCCACTGCCAAATAGGAAGACCAATTAGACAGAGGAACCCCTGCTCTCTTATCCAGTAGGAGCCTGCTACCTTCCCACAGTATCCTCATTAAGTATCAATGGACTGGGCAATGTCAAGCCTACAGCACAATAGACCAGCTGGGGAGAGAGGCCACTGAATGTTCCAATGCTAGCTGACTTCCTTTGGCACAAGGGAGGGACTAAGTAAAAGATGATACAGAACTTGACATATTTTTTTCTGTCACTTCAAGATGTGTATCATAAAAACAAAAACAGAGGGTAGACAAAATACATCAAACATGTAGGGATAAAGGTTATTGGTTGAGCACAAAGTGGAAGGAAAAGGTCCCAGTACAGCCTCGTGTAAGCAGATGGTGGTGAGAAGTGAACATGCACCCTGCCCGACGGAGTGCCTGCACGGTCTCAGTGACCCCACTGACATGACCGCCTGCTCCATGGGCTGTCCACTACATGAACATGATCATGATAAGTGATTCAATGTTGTCCTTGTGGTCGTTAGTGTTTACTGCCTATCTGTTACTCAATAATACGGAAGTCTATCTTTATGTAGTGGTATGCAACCATACAGGGTGATGGTGTTTACTGCCTAATGAGCACAAGGGACCACATTGAATCATTTATCATAATCGTGTTCATATAGTGGACAGTGATGACAGAGACACTGGTTGTCTGTCATCACTGGGGCTGACAGGCCCATGTTGTCTCGACCTTCTTGCCCTTTGTGCTGTTGTCTGTGCCCAATAATGTTTGTACCATGTGTGTGCTGCCACCATGTTGTGCTGCTGCCATGTTGTGTCGCTACCGTGTTGTCGTCATGTTGTGTTGCTACCATGCTATGTTGTCATGTGTTGCTGCCATGCTGTGTTGTTGTCTTTAGGTCTCTCTTTGTGTAGTGTTGTGGTGTCTCTCTTGTCGTGTTTTGTGTGTTTTGTCCTACATTTTTAATCCCAGCCTCCGTCGCTGCAGGAGGCCTTTTGTCTTTTGGTAGGCCGTCCTTGTAAATAATAATTTGCTCTTAACTGACTTGCTGAGTCAAATGAAGGTTAAATAAATAAATAAAACCTTGTTGTAGAGAATAACCCTCGCATTCCTCTGGGGGAGATGCAGATGTGTCCTTACATGAACCACCACCGTAGCTGGAAGTGAGACTGCGTGGCATTGGCAATGTGGTGGGGGCATGCAGCGATGAGACAGAGACAGCTACTGATATGTTTTTTAAACGTACCCATGCCTCTCAGTTCCCTTCCACGGTCTCCGTTTGTCTGATGGACACACCACGATGTCAGTGTAGCAATACGATACGATACAATACGATTTTCTTGTCCAATGTAACATCTTGATTGGTGGTTTTCATCATTGGGGACAATAGAAAATGAAAAAGGCCTGGTAATATCACAATCAGATGTTGGATTTACAGTATGTTGGTATTTGCAACTGTATGGAAATTTACTCTTATTCAAATTAACTTGTTGTAAACACTGTAGACACTCCTAACGATGCCTGCCTTCCAATAACAATGGAATAATTACATAGTAGAGCATTTGACTTCTCGCAAGGGTACCAGCCAGCACAAAGCACAGTCCCCACAGTACTTGCTCTTACCTCCCTGAAACTTCCCTTGGAATGTCATTAAAGAATGACCCACCTTCTAATTGTGCTTATTTCCTTTTATCGAAACTGTTCCTTTTCCACAGAATGAATCACCACTCAAAGTTTGGAAGACGGATTATTTGTTTACATTTCTGCCCCTTGACTTTAGCAGCCAAGAATGGCCACAGAATTTGAAGTTGAGGTCCTGCCCTTAAGAAGCGAGGTTTATTGCGGAACATTTCGTTTGTGGGCATTGATATGTTCTCCATCCTAGCACTGTAGAGTTGTGATTTTATTAAATGACAGACTATTTACTTTAGACATATTTCAACATTGATGTAGGGCAGTCCTGGGTAAAAAAATGAAGTCACCTCTTCCTCCACGCACACACACACACGCGCACGCACACGCACACACACACACACACACACACACACACACACACACACACACACACACACACACACACACACACACACACACACACACACATTAGGAAGTGGTCTAGTAGTCTCACTGGGATACTGGTATATTTGTGCAGCTTAGACGAGAGCAGTTTATAGTGCTACTTCCCTATTTGATGTGTGAAAGGTGGAAGGAAATCAAAGCCATTCCTTCAAATGGTTCTGGCTACAGTGGGTTGTGGCTCCAATGAGAGACTGGCAGTAAGGAAACATGGGGGGGGCTGCATTCAGTCTGGGAGGGAGGGAGGGAGGGAAGGAGGTGTGGAGATATGCTGCATGCAGGGCTCAACCCTCTGCCAAAAACAACAGGGGAAACTGTGGCTCAATCCCTCCAACCACAGGTACGGGAAAAGAAGGTGGCCCTGTAACGTTAGTGTTCTTGTGAGTACCATGCTATTACGAGCATTCAGAGAACATTATCAATACATATAATCTTTGAAATGTAGTTGATTTCTGGCACTGGTCAAGCTGAAGGGGCAGCTGTATAAACAGGCACGGTTATGTGGTAAGAGCTGCAGAGGGTTGTGGTCTGTTGCTAAAGGGGCCATCACACGGCCAGTCGGCTTGTTCAACACTGCTGCCAGGCCACACTCACTCCCTCTCTCAGCCATTCGCTCGCTATCTTGCTCACTCACTCTCTCACTCACTCTTGCTCGCTCACTTGCTTCTATACATCATCTCAGGTGGATTCATAGTGTATGTGTGTTTAATTTGAAAAGTATTTTCAGCTGAAGTACTTCTGACTGTCCTTCATTAGACCTGTGGCAGGTCTATAAGTGCATACCAACGAAAATATAAACACTTTTCCAAAACCTTTCACTCTAGACCCTGGTCTTTCCTGTAAGCAGTATAGGAAAACGTTTCTTCCATGATCAAGGTGAGATTCTGTCTACTGCAATATCTTCTTTTCCCATTTAAATGCAAATAACTCTGAGAACATTGACTTCACACCAGCAAAGAGTCAGGCTTTTTGTCATATCTCGTCACACCATAAGGTTAAAGCTTTTCTATGGAAGCTGAAAGATTACCACATGTGCAGTGCTGAAACTCAACAGGGCAAACTCTTTCTGTGTTTAGGGTCATGAGTAAAAATGCCCAGTTGCCCATTATTCTGGCCACCATGACTAGAAGAAGAGATCTCAGTGACTTTGAAAGAGGGGTCTTAACGGAGCATGGGGGGGTTAAAGTGTGTGTGTGTGTGTGTGTGTGTGTGTGTGTGTGTGTGTGTGTGTGTGTGTGTGTGTGTGTGTGTGTGTGTGTGTGTGTGTGTGTGTGTGTGTGTTGCGTGCGTGTGTGTGCATTTTTCCTTTTAACATTGTTTCTCCCTTGGCGATGTTTGTGATTATGCTTTACCTTTAGGCTTATTGAGAAGGACTTAAAACCCTCATGAGTTATATGATGTCACTTGGGACTAGTTGCCAAGCAATGAGGTAGACATCCCAAAACAGAGTGTTTGTGATTGGAATTCCCTTTGTTATGACAATGGAACAGGGTCAATATTGTCCTGTTCACTTCCTGTTTTCAGGGCAGAACAACCCATGGGGTTATGATATGTGTCTTTCTCTGAACACAAAAGAGGAGAGCGGAGAGAAATGATCTCTGTATTAATTAACATCAACTCACAAAACATAGCAGGAGGGGCTTACGCCTCCTTATCTTGGAGTTGAAGACTCAACAGCACTATGTACCAAGAAAACGTTCATTGAAATGGCAACACAGCATGTGGAGACAGCATGTGCCAACACAGCATATCACAACCACATTATAACCAGGTTCATATGTGAATGATAGATATTGTAAAATAACAATGAGTTGGAATTTCCCCAAAATGAGAAAAACACCACTGCTAAGAAAATGTTCATTGACATGGCAACACAGCATGTGGAAACTGCAATACCCATTTCCAGGACGAACAAAACACCTCATGTTTTTCTCACAAAATGGTGAAAACATGTCCCACAACTTGCCTGAAACATTGAGCCAGAAACAGAGTTCAGGGCTGACAACTACACCTTTCAGCTCAGCAGCACCGACTCGAGGTGGATTCTGAACCCTGCATTGCTCAGCAGAACGCCAGCAGCACTGGATCGCATTCAGTCACAAAGAGTGGAGAGTGAGACATGCACCAGGGGTGTTACATCTCCCTACACAATAAGCCTACACAATGTGGATTAACCCTGGAACTCTGCAGTGTGGTGTCCAATGCTAGCCCTCCATTTGAGCCCCAAAGGCAGTCAGTGGCCCTGAGCAGGTATTGCACACTCCATTTGGAATGCAGCGTATTCTGCAGAACACTAAAAACAACGTCATACACCACTTAGATAGATGTCAACAGCATCATTAAATCGTGTGCTGGCAAGATTTTATCCAAAATATTATAGTTCAGGCCCACTTAAAAAGTTATGTTGGCGGCAAAATGTGCACAAGTCATCTTGGATTTCTATCAAGCAGAAAAGCACAACTCCCATATGGGCAGAGTGGAACTAGATCTGACACCCCCAACTTTTGTCTTTTAGCGTGAAGACTGGATGGGGAGAAGAATGTAGAGATGGCTTTGCAGGACTCTCAGGCTTGCTTCTCATCTCAGCCAGCAAATCCATTCTCACCCTCAGTGAACAGATAACTTGTCGGACCTTGCCTGAAGAGATGGAGAGGAAAAAGTCAACTTGGAATCACCGGGGAGATCTTTTTCATTTGACCTCTGCCAAGTGGATTTGTAAAAGGACCTTTATGGAAGGCCAGAATAGATTGGAGATTCAGGAGTATAGAGTGAATGGCATGGCTTTGTATGTGTGAATACTTGGGAGGGACAGTTTCTTTTGACCACGTTGATTCCATCCTGACACTTCCAGCTAACTTCTTTCAAGTCATTGGCAGGCTTTATTGAGAAACTAATGCATGACATTTAAAGGGATGAGGTTGAATAAGGAACTGATAATGCAGGTAGGAAAGGACGGTGAAAAGAATGAGTCTCCTTTTGAAAATTAACAAGTCTTTATAAGCAATAACTCAATGAATATATTACGTTCTATCAGTTTGGAAGGGGAAAGTAACAATTTTAATGGTAATTTCCCAATCGCTGTTAAATAAATGACATCGGCTGCCCTCTGAAAAGTACTATTCAAATGATCATCATTAAGTACGTGACGAAGATAACACTTTGTCATTTCTGACATTTGCAATGGGGTTATTAATCAGCACCTGTTAAGGTGCTCTGTCTTCAGTCGCATTAGTGGGAGTGAAAGTCAAACATTATTTGGAAAGAGATGCGAATGAGGTTTAAAGGCTTAAAGGTCAAGTTAGTATGTGATCTCACACAGTATTCATGGCCACAGAGGTAGCGAACTGAACGTACGCAACATGTGCATTACCAGTGATTTGCAATAGGTCTTCATTTGTCCATTTTTCTTCGTACATGAAGTTCCAGTGAAAACACACAGAAAAGTATATTTTATACCACTTGTGGATTGGACAAGCATTGAAATCCGTAGGACTACACAACACATTATTAGGAAGTGTATACTCAGCCAAATCCTGTTGAATATTTCCCGTCCACATTTCATGTGAGGGTGGCAGATGGTGCGTTGCTGGCTGTCGGTGAGACGGGAGATGGAAATAATACAGACAGGCAGTTGATTCAAAGCAAACAAACACCCTCTCAATAGTCAGATTCAGACATGGTCATATAAATTCCAAAGGAGGAAATAGAGTATGAATAACAGGATTTTGAGTCCTTCCCATTCCCAAGTGCTGAAAACATAAAGACGTCAGAGGTTACTTTCTCTAACATATTTTTCATATCCATTACAGTTTTGAGAACTATTTTGTAACATTGGAATACACATTTCTGTGTTACAGGATAAGTCACTGCTGTTCCATAAGCAAGTCTCTGATTTGTTGACAATAAAGGAGCCAATCAAAGGGGAATGTAGAATATTTGAAGGTGAATGTTTTGTTGACCTTTGTTTGAAGGTAATCTTGTCAGTTTGTCTCAGCTATAATAGCAATGCAGTATGCTACTCCTGTTTTGTGTAATGAAATACTGCCTATAATATACAGACCTAATGTAAATCTTCCAAAAGTCTGACGTTCGAGTCAAGCAACAATATCCATTTAACTGTGTTTGAACTTCCTTCTTGTTGATATATGGCTAGATGTGTGCCTTCCTGCTATATTGTTAGTGGCTGCCTGTCTTCATTTGAGTCCATACACCACACCTACATTCCAACATCAAAGAAATTGTTCATGGAAACGTGTCAAAGACCAAGATGTTATTGCTGTCAGGTACAGTGAGTTCCATCATAGGTAAGTGATTTAATCTTCTTAATTCCGGATTCATCTCTGATATTTTCTTCTCATATCATTATCATACAGACTAAGGCAGCATGCCCTGTGAGCAGGTAAGGTCTACACGTAGGCTATAACAATGTGTAGGCTAGTAGGGGTGGCAGGTAGCCTAGCGATTAAGAGCATTGGGGTGCTGGTTAGAATCTCTGAGCTGGCTAGGTGATGTGCCCTTGAGCAATGCACTTAACCCTAATTGCTCCTGTCGCAATTGTAAGTGTTCACCGTAATTACAATAGACGTCGATAAGAGTTTATAATATATGTTTAAGGTCATATACATTGGTAACACACTATCAAAGCAAATTCATTTCATAATTGTGGAAGCAATCTGGTTTGAGGGCCACTGTTGTCCAGTTAGTCACCACAATACTCCGATATTTTCTAAAAGCCTGCTCATCTAGATGCTGGAGGAATGGGCGGTGGCAGCTAAGGTACTTCCCGCCTAGTGGGTGTGTTTTACGCAAATGACCATTGCATCCACCTGCCAGTGCGTTTCCCCAGCAGTCAGGAGCGAATACACTTTCACCAGTAACACTGGCTGCATGTTTAGCCGAGTTTCAGACGAGGAATTCTGACAATTGATCCATTTTGAAGGAGCTGTCACATTGGACTTGTCACAACTTCTGGTCATTAAACTTACACGATATTTACTTGGAGAGACGATATTTTCAGCTGTGCCTCATGAGCATTGGACCGGGCAGCGGTAAACACACCGGGCTCCAGGTGTATCTCTATAAGGACTCCTGCAACGGGGCCACGGCACCCCGGATCTTATACATTTTAAACTTGGAGAATTGAGGCGAACGATTCCGTGGAATTCTGTTGGTTTCTTCGATGACTTGTAAGGTTGGACTTGGACTCCAAGTTATTTGTGTAGAGTAAAGTGACAATCAGGTATGCCTAATTATTTATAACGTTAATGATTTGCATTCAAACAGCCTGCAATTGGCTCGCACAGAACTGTCATTTTTCATTTACTTTATATTACCGTGAGAGGTATATCTATGCTGTTTACTTTACTGGTGTGTTACATGGGATGGGACATTTGGTTACCTCAAAATAACCCCTGACAAAATGGTTTTAATAAGTTCTGTACTGGCATTGTAACCCTTAAAGATGTTAATTCGATTATGCTTAATTAGCCTTGTGAAAACCATCATGAGGCTATTTCAATTATAACAATGAACTTTTGCATTTGCAAGTGTGACAGTAATATTTGGACACTTAGACTTTGTTATAAACATCGAACTAAATATTATATTTCATGTCAGTGAGTTTTAACGTGCTTTAAATTAGTATTTTGAATTTATTATATGCACTCTTGCAAGTTGCGCATGAACTCCTACCAGGTTCAGATTGTTTACAGCATTAAAATCAGAAAAATGTATAGCTTTATCTCTCGCAGTCCAACACCGATAGTGTTGATGTGAAATTAGGGAAATATTTCTCGATATGATTAAATTAAATTGCCAGACTACTTATTCATAGCCTATTGCTTTGTTCGCACTGGAATTTGACAGCTGACGTGTTTTTAAAATAGCATAAGAATTAAAAAATGGTTCAAAGTGGTTTTGTAATGCACTAGGTGTTTTCTTTTTAGAATAAAAATACGGACGGGATGGATTTAGTCATCCACAAAGTTTATTTTGCTGCTGGTAGAAGCGCACAAATCATTAACAGCGCACACGTCTCGAAGAAAAGCAATGCAGTATTTAGCCTACCCACGCCTGAAAGGGAAAAATAGCTAATTACCAAATAATTGGGAACATGCACAAATGTAGGCTACTCTTGGAATACGATCCCCTATAGACCGCTGAATTTACAAGCGCGGCTGGACCAAGCAGGGAGGGTGATTGGCTGAAAGCGCGTTTTAATAGTGGTCTTTACCACCCTGCGCTTGTAAATTATGCTCAACATGTCGATTGTCTTGACTCTTGACTCACAATATAAGTTAAGTTTGGCTGTCTAAAACACATGCAAGAACCGCGAAAAGACAATTGGTCAACCCTCACCTTTTATAGGAATGGTGTTGATAAAAGTAATAAACGAGGAACCGTTCAAAATGCCAGTGAACCGATGGCGTGGGGAATACGTTGCCTTAATGTAGATGTCATGTTTATTATACATGGTTGATCCTTTGATTAGAACAATGTCAAGGCTACTGACCTTGATTCCTGTATTTAGCGCCAAATATGTTTTACCGTGGCCCACGCTATTACACTGCAACTACACTTCTTGCACTTTCTTCAAGAATGTTAAGATGAATACATTAGATTGACCTGTTTAGATAATCAAATCAAGTGGAAAGTCATCCCTTTGTGTGTGACAGTGTGTGTGTGCGCCTGTATGTGTGTTTGTGTCTGCCTATGTGGTGTGTGTTGAAATGTAATTTGTAAATAGTCTGTTGTCTTGACTTGTTTAATTTAATTGTGTAAATATATCTGCCCTTGACTTAGAATAAACAGCTGGCCAGTTAACAAATTGCCCATAAATAGCTGAGGTTTGCGCTGATGGTTATACTCGTAAATCCCCCCTAACCAACCCGTTTGGTTCGAGGATATATTTTGGACTGTAGGCTCTGGCTCCAGCTCTCCAGCAGTCTACATGTTGAGTTTGTGTTTGTGGTGGAAGTGCCCTTTAAAATGTGCCCTCTGGCAATCACATGCAGAGTGGTTAGATGGCCGTCAAGCCATGAAATAAGACCAATTTGTAGATTTGTAAAATAACGTTTCTAGGCAACCCTGTATACCCATAAAGAAGCATGCAGTATTCTGCTTACCCTTTATAACTTGAGTTTATTGCACATTCCTGTTTGATGTGGTTGGCTCCATTACACAATTTAATTACAATGTTATATACAGTTTCAATCAACAGTCCCAAATGGTTCTGGCAAGACTGATTTTATTTATCTTCAGTACCGTATTGTCCTTTGTAGAGATGAGATTACATCAGTGACCATTTGTCACACTGAATTGTGTGACAACAAGGTATATTGCGTGACGAAGACAAGGTAGAACCTTACATTAGGTGACTACAGTACATAATTACAGAGTAGTGCACAGGGTTGGTGGTCATGCAAGAGGATTGTGTTTGGTGGGACTAGGAGACAACAACATCTTCTTGCACAAGAGGCAGGGAACAGTGGAGGAGGCATCATTGTGTCACACATACATAAAGGTCAAATATGACTCTTGCTAAATGGAATTGTATAGAAAACTAAAAGGCTGGATTCTCTACGTTCGAAAGGCATTAGGTCCCTATGGCCTGGTTATAATCCCTGAACATCAGTGATGTACTTCAGATGTTCACATCTCTCACAAAGAAGCTCTCATGAAGACCAATGTTTCGAGATCTACACTCAAGGATGCTGTGTTATAATGTGTATGGCTTTTGGCAGCGGAAGTTTTTAAATCTTTAATTGTTGACCTCTTCTTTCCTCCAGCGTTCTGCGATCGTTCTATTCCTGGAGGTTGGTTTACCATGCTGTTGGACAGTCTGTGGACGGTCCACATGCTCCTGGCCCTGGTTGTCGGGGCTCTGTGCAATCACAACATCATCGACCCTCATGCTGCACCCCGCGTCTTCATCTCCTTCAAAGGTAAGAGGCAAACGTCTCTGCTCTATTTCTCCCCCAACCACATCCCTATCTGTTTAGTGTTTTGTGCTAGTGGTTTCTACGTGGTGTCTTGAGTTCATGCTGTGCTCTCCTCTAATAGTTTGGTGTATCGTCTTTAAAATAATCGCCTCATTTGCTGTTTTCTGCTACTCTGAAATGTGTGTGTGCACCCTTATGTGTGACTGATGAGTTGATGATCAGATAAATGGGACGATTCTGGCTTTGATAAGTGCTCTAGATTCCATAGGAAGAACTCAGACTCTCAGGTTACACTGCAGACCCGTCCCAGTGACCACTAACAAATCATGCAATGCTAATTTGCTTCCCCTCTTAAACATCCTGGCATGGTAATTCTCAGCAGCTGCTTCCACTTGACTGTATGTACGAATAATTAAAAACATAAACAAAGACAGAAAAAATGGTTCAATTTGAGGTTAACAGAGACAACAGTGTATTTTTGAGAAGCCTTTTGCGTCTGGTACAGAATGCTAGTTATAAGGTGTCCTTGAATCAACATGATTAGATTCTCTGATGCTTTTGAAATTGAAAAGGAACAATCTAAAAGTGAAAGTGATGCATTAAAAAGAGGTCGCCTGCAGCATATTAGCATGTAATAATAACACTATCATGGTCATTATCAGATTGGGGGTCCCTCTACAGAACGACACATCTCAGGGCTTTGTTCATGCACTTCAGTGGTCATGTAGATGAGGTGGGGTAGGGAGGGAGCAGGTAGCGGGTATTACTGAGAGCAAATTGCCTGGTTCAGCCAAGCAGAGCGCTGTCTGTCCCTAAGGTCTGTCCCACTCTCAGATCTAGCTTGCGATTAGCAGCCGGAGCAGAGCTAAGGGACTGAGCAGTGCCCCTGTTTGCTTTGCCTTCCATTTCCCTGGGCTCTCTCCACGGCACCAGTCGACTTGATTAACTGGACAGGCACAGTTCACTACTAAAGGTTCTTTCCCTTTTTAATCAAGTCGGATTTTACATGTCACTGAGCACATGTCCAGAGCTCAGCAATTCCTTCATGTTTTTTTTCAAAATATTATTTACCCAGTTCTCTAGTTTAATATCTGCAAATATATTGCTTTTACTCAACTGTAGGTTGGTCTTTTCGTTTTTTTTTTCTTGGTTCAATGCCTTTCTTAGAATGGATGACTTTTTATTCAAATCTTTTTCTCAGAAGTATGTAGTTGAAATTTTAGCCTGTTCTTTATTCACCTGCAAGACGCTAAAATAGTCATTCATTTCTGTTAAACCAGCTTACTATAGCAGTATTGTTTAGCTGACGAGAAGACAGAGGAGTCCCTTGCTCTCTTGCTTACCTGTTTGTTTTTCTCCCCAGTCAACATGCACGTCACGGTCGACTCTGCTTTTCTCCAAAGCTCTGGAGAGAGCGTTTTGCCTTTAAATATTGTGAAATGCACTTAATTGTTTTTCTAATCTCTTGGTAACCTCACCTATATATCATAGTGTTTTAATACGTTGACTATTGGCCAGCAATTTAGGTTACTAGATTGTTGGCAACAAGTTTTAGATCCTCTTTATAGCACCCTTAGATGTTTTGGCTATGGGCTTTGGCACAGCATAAAGTTGATAATGATATATTTTTTGCTAGAATATACTCGTTATGAACGTACCATATAAAGGTGCTGTATCATATTAAACATATCTCTAATTACAAACTTTAAGCTTACATCCCTCTCTTGGTTACCTGACGGTCCGGTCTCTCAATATTACAAAGTTGGCTGCTTGCCAAAAACTGATTAACTCTGTTTCTCCCGAGACGGTTTAAGGACCGTGACCTCTTACTCAAGAGGCCCTCACTTCCCCATTAAAACAGGTCGTACACATGTGGAGAGTAAATCAAGAACCTCTTAATTGTTTTTTTTCTTTCCCCTTTATTTTGTGCTTCACTTAAATGTTTCCCCGGGGAACACCATCTATGATCCACAGTCTGGTCTACTGACTGAGTGTCCATTAAATGCAGATATGTTAGTTAGTATGTCTCAAGCTATTCACTCTAATGCTTGATAGTTAGAAATGCTAAATTATGTAACTGTTGATATGAACCACAGTGAGGAAGTGTAGCCATCAAAAGGATACTCCTCTGTAGCTCGCGAAAACATGAGGTAAGAGCCTTGGAAAAGTAGACTTTGGTCAGGCTTACAACTGTCTCCGGCCCTGCAGGATCACAGGCAGGGTGAAGGACTTTGATAGCCAGAGCTGTGAAGTCTGCTTCAGTTAGGAGAGCTTATAGGAATCTATGTAATCAATAGCGCACCGCTTGTTTAAATTGCCAACCTAACTTAGGCATAAAGAGAAGTGAGTCGCCATAGATAATCAATTGCACTCTATGGGTATTGCTCAGACAAGACTGCTGTCTCCAGAAATCTCCAAGAAGGGAATGTCTCCTCCCCTCTTCGCACGTAAGTCAGAGGGCCTGGAAAGAAAATGGAAAAAACAGTGAATTAGTTTGAGCCTTTCCCCAATGACCGTATTTTAAGGATCAAAGTTGAGTTCCGAGCCAGCGGGAATTCATAGGGAGTGAAATCTGCCGTAACTCTGTGTGCCTGAGCCAAAAAATAATATTCCTTTCTACGGAACTCGATGACCAACACAGTTCTATATTTATGTAATAAATGGAGTTAAAGGCATTATTCCAGATTGGGTTTATTGCCATGCAAACGGATTGTGTGAGAGAATACAGGCATCCAATGTGACAACTACTAAGTTATTGTTTACATGCAAGGCCCCTTGTAAATCCATTTAAATATTACAACAGATTTATCTGTGTACTTTTACAGATTACTCATTCCGTATCACAGTTTGACAAGACCCATGGAGAATGACAAATCATTTGGATGAACAAATGCACTGCTAGGCATTGCTCCAGGGAAGTTTCTCCATTATGTTTTGGTATAGAATTCCCCTGCATCACAGATAAGTGTAACCTTACTATGTTGGCCCATATTCCGCCTCTGACACATTTCTGCTCATGCGTTACGGATCTAAATTCATGCTTCTAGCTCTGCCTTTTGAGGTCTTAAACCACACGTGGACCCTGGCTACAGCTGTGCTGGTAAATACGTAGCTTACTATAACTGACTAAATGCTTATTGTACTCTTATAGAATGTCAGCTTTTGTTTAATGTTGTTGTAAAAGGCACAGGGTCAAGAGCCACTACAGTTGTAAATAACATGACCATGGCTGTGAAGGTGACATAGCCCTGCCCTGCAACCACCATCACTAGATACGTGCTGATAAGACCATGGAGCACACTAGTGTGTATACTCGCATATAATTGGTTGTGTTTGATGTTGTGTTTGCTGTTTCTAGCTTCCCATTAACTGCTAGCGAGAAGTTATACATGCACCTTTACTCTCCCTTTCACCTTTTCCCTGACGGACTTAATGACATTTGAAACGGCTGTTCTCCAGTGTAGTCCCTGGAATTATGGACCATGCCGTGACATCACATTACTCCCCCATTGGCATACAGGACCAAATCCTCTGGAAGGGGGTCACTGTTACCACCGTGGTTATGGTCGGGATTGCCAGCGGTAGGTGTCTCAGAGCAGGAGGAAGCTACACTGAATGATTGCCCCTGTCTTTCAATCACAGTTGTCATCTGCATCCTCCCCATCCATGCCGGGGGTAGCAGCAGACTCTATTTCGGGTGCTGTTGGGGTTAAAAACTCCCCTTCAGGGCTAAAAGCCCTGCACTCATGAATGGCAGTGCCCTTGAAGAACAGTATTAATTTATCTGTAATCTAAAGTGTTATTTGCCAGTGTTTTTCTGGGTTAAAGCCTTAGAACCTGCACAACAACAGAGAAGGATTTAAAAACCATGAATAAAAAGCAGCTTAATACTGTTAGTACATGCCGTTTAGCAATAGTTGTTTTCCTTTAAAAAAATCTGAGTGCCAGTTCATCTTTCAGCTAATCCCCCAGTTGTGCCCTCTCACTGTCTGCACTAGCCAATGCAGAATACAGACAATAACCCAAGTGTTCACTTAGGTTAGGAATATATTAGACATAGTTTTCTCATCCTGAACTCCTGAGTATGTTTGTTTACATGCACACTAATAGTTTGATATTAAACTGATTATGGCAGTAGGTCGTACACATAGAAAATGCGTGATTTATCAAACAATCCTATGAGTGTCATACACACATGGAAACATGACTCTCTTGGGATATACTGTCCCTGTCCATACAGCCAGGCTTCTCAGTACATCGCGCAGTCAGGAATAAAGAAGTCTTCGGGAAGAATGGTGTGATTGTGATAACATACAGAAACTCAATTCCTTTTGTTCACCCAACCTAGAATACATCACAATCAAATGCCAACCATATTACCTCCAAAGAGAATTATCTTTGTTTATAGTCAGAGCCGTGTATATTCCCCCTCAAGCCGATACCATGATGGCCCTCAAAGAACTACACTGGACTTTATGCAAACTGGAAAGCACATATCCTGAGGCAGCATTTATTGTATCTGTGGATTTTAACAAAGCAAATGTGAGGAAAACGCTACCGAAGTTCTACCATGACATTGGCTGTAGTGCTCGCGCTGGGAAAACATTGGACCACTGCTACTTTTCGAAATTCTTACAAGGCTCTCCCCCGCCCTCCCATTGGCAAATCTGATCATGACTCCATTTTGCTCATCCCTTCCTATAGACAGAAACTCAAACAAGAAGTACCCATGATAAGGTCTATTCAACGCTAGTCTGACCAATCGGAATTAATGCTTCAAGATTGTTTGATCACTCGGCCTGGGATATGTTCCGGGTAGCCTCTGAGAATAACAGCAACAAATATATGGATACGGTGACTGAGTTCATCAGGAAGTGTATAGGAGATGTTGTACCCACTGTGACCTACGTAGACCAGAAACCGTGGATTTATGGCAGCATTCACGCAAAACTGAAAGCGCGAACCACTGCATTTAACCATGGCATGGTGACTGGCAATATGGCTGAATATGAACAGTATGGTTATTCTCTCTGTTAGGCTATCAAACAGGCAATACGTCAATACAGAGACAAAGTGGTGTCGCAATTCAACGTCTCAGACACGAGACATGTGTGGCAAGGTCTACAGACAATTACTCACTACAATGGGAAAACCAGCCACGTCGCGGACACCAACGTCTTGCTTCCGGACTAGCTAAACACCTTCTTTGCCAGCTTTGACGATAACACAGTGCCACCAACGGGCCCGTTATCAAAGACTGTGGGCTCTCCTTCTCCATGGCTGAACGTGAGTAGGACATTTAAGCGTGTTAACCCTCACAATACTGCCGGCCCAGATGGCATCCATACCCGCGTCCTCAGAGCATGCGCAGACCAGATGGCTGTAGTGTTTACGGACATATTCAATCTCTTCCTATCCCAGTCTGCTGTCCCAACTTTCTTCAAGATGTCCACCATTGTTCCTGTACCCAAGAAAGCAAAGGTAACTGAACTAAATGACTATCGCCCCGTAGCACTCATTTTGTCATGAAGTGCTTTTAGAGGCTAGTTAAAGATCATATCACCTCTACTTTACCTGACACCCTAGACCCACTTCAATTTGCTTACCGCCCCAATAGATCCACAGACAATGCAATTGCCATCGCACTGCAGACCGCTCTTTCCCATCTGGACAAGAGGAATACCTATGTAAGAATGCTGTTCATTGACTATAGCTCAGCATTCAACACCATAGTATCCTTCAAGCTCATCATTAAGCTCGGGGCCCTGTGTCTGAACCCCGCCCTGTGCAACTGGATCCTGGACTTCATGACAGGCCTCCCCCAGGTGGTGAAGGTAGGATTCAACACTCTCAACACAGGGGCCCCACAAGGGTGTGTTCTCAGCCCCCTCCTGTATTGTCCACCCATGACTGCGTGGCCAATCACGCCTCCAACTCAATCATTAAGTTTACAGACAACCCAAAAGTAGTAGGCCTGATTACCAACAATGATGAGACAGCCTACAGGGAGGAGGTGAGGGCCCTGGGAAAGTGGTACCATGAAAATAACCTCTCACTCAACGTCAATAAAACAAAATCAAGGAGCTGATTGTGGACTTCAGGAAACAGCAGAGGGAGCACGCCCCTTTCCGGGATCGCAGTGGAGAAGGTGGAAAGCTTCAAGTTCCTCGACGAGCACATCACTGACAATCTGAAATGGTCCACCCACACAGACAGTGTGGTGAAGAAGGCGCAGAAGTGCCTCCTCCACGTCAGGAGGTAGATTATTTTTTTACTTGGCCCCTAAAACCCTCACAAACTTTTATATATGCACAATTTAGAGCATCCTGTCGGGCTGTATCACCGCCTGGTATGGCAACTGCACCGCCCGCAACTGCAGGGCTCTCCAGAGGGTGGTGCGGTCTGCCCAACGCATCACCGGGGGCAACCTACCTGCACTCCAGGACACCTACAGCACAAGATTGTCAGAGGAAGGCCAGGAAGATCATCAAGGACATCAACCACCCATAATGTGGTTTCCATATGAAGATCATTAATATAGGGACAATTGGCTGTGTGTATGAGGCTATTAGCTCCATGACAGTTTCCATGGCTGTCTCTCCAACCTGCCCTGATTTTCATGGCACCTCAAGCGTACACATTTAGACACACCTTTACACCGAATACCTAGCTCATAACACTCCTATGGACCACAAGACGTGTTGAATCTATGAAACCAAACCGCTGTCATCTGGCACAGATGAAAATGTTTGGCTATGTTTTCTAATTACAGTTAGCAGGCCAGTGGTGGAGAGGTAATTACTGACAAAGCATTAAAAAATATATATTACATTGGCCCTGGCCCAGACCTCAGTTTCTCCCCATAGCAGCTATATTTAGTGAGAAATGCTGTGCTCCGCTAAGTGTCAGGCACATAGCGCTCATCTGTAATATAGTTGTTAACCAGAGACAGATGAAGGCCAGTGGATATGTGGAAACACTGCCTGGTCGTGCCTTTCTCTCTGGGTTTTGTATTCATGATACACGTGTCAAGTGTGTCACTTCTGTCAGGCAAGCAAGTCTCACTCTGTCAGATGCATATTGTTTGTGTACAAAATTGTGTGTGTGTGTGTGTGTGCGCATGAGAGACAGAGAGAGAGAGATTGTTGAATCTCTATGCTGTGAGGTCAGTAGATTGAGCTCTTGTGTTCCAAAACCAGTGTTGATCCTCCACTTTGGTCCACATGATAGGAGGGGGTGATGGGGAGGGGAAGGGAGTGGAAGGGAAGAGATGGGAGGGGAAGTGAGGGGGTGTAGTGGAAGGGAGGTGAAGGTAAGGGTGTGTAAGGGGTGAAGGGGAGGGTGGCATGAGTCCCCCCCACTTAGTGAGTGGTTGGCTGGCATACCAACAGTATAGCTCCATGGATTAGTAATTAACCAAAACTATTTGTAAATCTGTTTACACAGTGTGAGAGCACTAAAGGCAGAGCTGTGTTTCCTACTTGACAGGATTAGTCATGTAGAAAGCTGCCTTCATCTTACTCCTACCCCTACCCCTACCCCTCACCCTTACCCCCCCCCCCCCCCCCCCCCCACCTCACCACCACACCCCCTCACCCTTACCCCCTCACCCTCACCCACATCAGGTGGTGTGTTAGAGGGGTTTGTGATCCCAGAAGGGTCACACATGGGGGAGTGGTTCTGTACATACTGTCCTAAATTCAGTTTTAATATTGTCTCACATCTTCATGTGTTGGTCAGTAAAGGCACACTGTAGGTTTTATGACAGCCCATGAATTGAGGTCATTGTAGTGATGGGTTATAGAATCGCTGTTACAGAATCTTGCCAGTTGGCACTTGAGTCTGCAGAAAGCTTACAGTACAGTACCTAAGGCCATGTGACCATTTTATTTATTTTTTAATTAACCTCTATCTAAGCAGGGAGTCATGCTGAGACCATGTTTTTATGCCATACTGAGACCACAGCCATGAAGTCTTTAAGAGAATATGTATCAAAAACCACTTGGGTGGTCCTCATTTTTTATGCTGATAAAGGGTTGGGGCTTCTCTCTGGAATCTATTGGGGTTAAATAAGAGTTAGTAGCATTGCTCAGTGTGTGCACATCTGGGCCCAGTTGCTGAAAGATAGATGTTGATAAAGTCTGTTTCATGCTTTCATGAGGGATCTGTTGTGTGGTAGTGCGTGTGTGCGGAGTGCATATGTGTGTGTGTCATTAAGTGTGTAAACAGATTCTGTGGAGGAACAGGAGACACAGGCAGGTCCAATCCCCACTGTGCTCGGCAGGGACCCTAAGTGCAGCAGGCGGATTATTCTGGGGAGGGAAACTGAAGGTGACAGTGTGTCATCTAAACATAGCCCTCCCCATCTCAGCCGCTCAGTTTCCTGGTGCAGAGCCCTCTCTCCTTCTCCCACTCCCTCTCCTACTCCCACTCCCTCTCTCCTTCTCCCACAACCTCTCTCCTACTCCCACTCCCTCTCTCCTACTCCCACTCCCTCTCTCCTATTCCCACTCCCTCTCTCCTACTCCCACTCCCTCTCTCCTATTCCCACTCCATCTCTTCTTCTCAAACTCCCTCCCCCCTTTCTCTCACTCCTTCTTTCTTCCTTCTCTCTTCAATTAACAAAGGAATGGCAGTAAATGCAAAGGGAGTGGAGTGTTTGGGATTCCTGGAGTGGTAATGGTGATCTCTTTTAGCACACACAGGAACAGAGCTGCTGGCGAGTGTGCGTGTGTGCGTGTGTGTGCGTGTGTGTGCGTGTGTGTGCGTGTGTGTGTGTGTGTGCGCATGTGTGTGTGTGTGTGTGTGTGTGTGTGTGTGTGTGTGTGTGTGTGTGTGTGTGTGTGTGTGTGTGTGTGTGTGTGGTGTTCCTACACTGCTCCGACTTTCACCTGTGGACATCCTCGCTGGACTTGGGTTCCTGATTCTTTTAGATTCTTGTCTTCATTGAAACTGAGATCGTCCCAAAAAGACTTCTGTTTCGCAGAAAGTTGTTGTTGTTGCATCTGTTGCTCCCTCGCCATGCTGCAAAATCCAAATCATCCAGACACTATGAATAACTTCTTCCCTACTGTAGCAGACCAGCGGGGCCTGTACACATTTGTTTTTATATTGATATTGTGAAGGTTACACTGAACCTCTTACAGAGAACGTGTGCAGACATTTTCAGTCTACAAGCAAAGTCAGTCTTCTCTCCCGTTGGTAAGGAATGACATTTAGTGAACTACATGCAGCTACAGTTACAGATGGCTTGTACAGTGCCTTGAAAAAGTATTCATCCCCCTTGGCGTTTTTCCTATTTTGATGCATTACAACCTGTAATTTAAAAATATTTTGGGAGAGATTACATGTAATACACATACACAAAATAGTCCCAATTGGTGAAGTGAAATTAAACAAATAACTTCAAATAAATTCTAAAAAATTCAAAACAGAAAAGTGGTGCGTGCATATGTATTCACCTTCTTTGCTATGAGGCCCCTAAATAAGATATGGTGCAACCAATTACCTTCAGAAGTCACATAATTGTTAAATAAAGTCCACCTGTGTGCAATCTAAGTGTCACATGATCTGTCATGTATATATACACGTGTCCTGAAAGGCCCCAGAGTCTGCAACACCACTAAGCACGACTAAGCAAGAGTCTGCAACACCACTAAGCAAGGGGCACCACCAAGCAAGCGGCACCATGAAGACCAAGGAGCTCTTCAAACAGGTCAGGGACAAAGTTGTTGAGAAGTACAGATCAGGGTTGAGTTGTAAAAAAATTATCAGAAACTTTGAACATCCCACGGAGCACCATTAAATCTCCACTGAGATGGGCTTTAGGGAAGAGTGGCCAGAAAAAACACAGCTTAAAGAAAAAAATAAGCAAACACGCTTTGTGTCCGCCAAAAGGCTTGTGGGAGACTCCCGAAACATATGGAAGAAGGTACTCTGGTCAGATGAGACTAAAATGTAGATTTTTGTCCATCAAGGAAAACGCTATGTCTGGCGTAAACCCAACACCTCTCCTCACCCCGAGAACACCATCCCCACATTGAAGCATGGTGGTGGCAGCATCATGCTGTGGGGATGTTTTACATTGGCAGGGACTGGGAAACTGGTCAGAATTGAAGAAAGGATGAATGATTCTAAATACAGTGAAATTCTTGAGGGAAACCTGTTTCAGTCTTCCAGAGATTTGAGACAGGAACGGAGGTTCACCTTCCAAATGACCATAAGCATACTGTTAAAGCAACACTCGAGTGGTTTAATGGGAAACATTTAAATGTCTTGGAATGGCCTAGTCAAAGCCCAGACCTCAATCCATTTGAGAATCTTTGGTATGACTTAAAGATTGCTGTACACCAGCAGAACCCATCCAACTTGAAGGAGCTGGAGCAGTTTTGCCTTGAAGAATGGCCAAAATTCCCAGTGGCTAGATGTGCCAATCTTATAGAGACATACCCCAAGAGACATGCATTTGTAATTGCTGCAAAAGGTGGCTCTAAATAGTATTGATTTTGGTGGGGTGAATAGTTATGCACACTCAAGTTTTCATTTTGTTGTCTTATTTCTTTTTGGTTTCACAATAAAAAAATATTTTGCATCTTCAAAATGGTAGGCATGTTGTGTAAATCAAATGATACAACCCCCCCCCAAAAAAAATCTATTTTAATTCCAGGTTGTAAGGCAACATAATAGGAAATATGTTAGGGGGTGAATACTTTCGCAAGCCACTGTATATGGACAAACTTAGAGAGCAAGATTATATTGTCACTTTGTCCAAAAATATGATACAAAAACTGATACAAGCAATACATGGTACTGAGCAATACATGGTTCTCAGAAATGAGCTCTCTTTCAGAACAGGCTTGCCAGGTTCAACCGGAGCAGTGAAACTAAAATGTTTCCCTCACCTGCAGGGCTTTACCCTTCAAGGTGACTCTTTTCTAGGTGGCACAATTGGCACATCCTGTGGGATTTGGTGGCTTTTCTCACCAGTCAAGACAGAGCATTAGTGCTTACTGGATAAACAGGTCTAGAATCCTGCCTGGCTCTGTCCTATTGTACCCGGCACTCTCTGCTCTCAGTTTGAGACCTGAACCACAGTGTATTCTTAGATGTAGTACTAAGCCTGTGGAAGATACGATTAAGGTGTCAGTGAGAATGATAGTCCAGATGGATTAGATGCCTAATAATTAGTTACGTGTGCATGCATGGATGTATCCTCCCTAAACCTGAGCTGAGGCTGGAAAGCTACCTGAAAACAGAACCCTGGTGAAAGTGAGAGTATTATAACAGGACCAACTTAAAATGCTCTGATTTACTGGAGTGGTGGGAAAAAGAGAGAATGAGGGAGGGAGAGACAGAGAGAGAGAGAACCTGAATGCAGTGACCCACGCAGTGATCAAGTGCAGTTTGACTGAGCCATGACCTTGACAGGCTTCTTTGTCTTGTCATTTGGATACAGGGAGAACACAGCACCAGTGCTATTCTCATTACCACAACGGCTCATGACAGCAGCACTTGAAAAAGTGTATTTTAAGATACGAGGTGAACATGCCTGTAGAGTTGGGGATGGGTGGTTGTACAGTACATTCATGTAGTTTTAATCTTGTTTTGTCCTCCATCTGTTTAAGGAAATCTCTCTCAGGGTGTCAGGGTGGGAACAAGATGGTTGTGATGGCTCCTGTCTTTCATGGTAGCTACTGTTGTTTAGTAATTGGCTAAATCTCAAACTTGTCTCTCTCTCTCTCAGCAGTATGGGGAGCACGTTGAGGCACAACAACCATCCTCTGAAAATGTGTCCAGCTGGATAATCTATTTATTTAGTTGATGTTTGTTGGTATATCTCAGGAGTTATGCCACGTAACATGGGATATGGACTTAACCCATACATACCCTATTTGTCTTAAACAGATAGACAGTAGCACTCTCACATGCATTCATGGACACTGCTCCTTTCTCCCAAGAGGTGAGCTATGTGGGAATTCCTCCGAAAGTTTGTGCCAGCAGGCCTTACTCTGACTGAGGAGGTCAAGGGCGCTCTTCCCCTCTGATCATTCCGCCCAACCATCATTTCTCACCCTTCTGTCAGTCGGAGATTCTGTTACCGTAGTCTCTCTCTCTCTCTGGGCTGACACCGGGAACACCATGCAGTCACCAAGCTGAGTTATGAGAGTGGGCGAGTAAAGTTTAGACCTGAACCAAATGGGCTCAACTGAGTTGGACCTCAGGAAGAAAAGGTCATATAAGTTGGCCATAGTACGATGTTGCAAACCAACTATTAAAAAAGAAGACTCCATGCACCATGTCTGAACGTACAGTTCTGGGCATTAAAACATTCTGTTTTATCAAAATGCTAGCTACTTCGTTAACTTCAGGTCATTTTACATCAAGTATACCAACTAAGTGTTTTCCAATGCATGCAACAGATATAGACATCAAGCTGGAATAATATGGATAATATAACAATATCATTTCAAGAGGTACACCTCTAAACGTCAAGTACGTTTTCATTTTTTCTCACTTAGATTAAATTACCATCAGCATTTCACCCACTCTCTCTCGGTTCCCTTTATGACTGTCAAGTCCCCCCACTCCACCTCTGGTCAGCTGTAGTCATATCCCCCATTTGGAACAGGGGAAACTAAGCCCTTAGGAAGGCACAATGTATGGGAAGTGGCTCCAAAGAGCACTCAGGCGTAATAGGATGCGTGTTGCTTTGATGCTTTTGTGGTGGGGCGTTTTGAAATGCTGATTTCTACTTTTCCCTTTGCTGCCTCTTGCATGTTGGTGGAGTAGGTAGGTGTTGATTGTTATGTGAGGAGATGGGCTCGCATCCACATCAATTGAGGCCATGCCAGGGCAGCTTTTACCCCCTCTGGTTTTGTTTGTGGCTCATCTTTTCAAGGCCCCCCCCCTCCTCCTTGGTGGTGCCTCCTCTCCATTGGTGAGGGAGTGAAAGGGGGGACCCCGGCATGCATTCCCCTTGTTGTTGTTGTTGTTGTGTGTCGCCCACACACTCTTCCCCCTGTGAAGGTCCCGCAGGCCTCTCAAGCCACAGGGGCGTTTGTATAGGTCTGCCTCCCATTCACAGAAGTTCATTCACATTCTGGGAGACCTGGGGGTGGGTGTCAAACTGGCATCAGGCCTTTTTGTCAATGAATGCCCCGCACCGCATCCCACAGGCCTCTCTCTGTGCTGCATGTACTCTATAGGTCGGCCCCAGAGAGGATCGCTTTGGAGATGCAAAGGGACGACAGCTGCTTTGAATATGGGTGAAAAATGAAGTCCTTGGGTGGACATGGGGGTGCTTGGATGGAGTCAGAGGAGCTGGGAGGATTGTTCACTCTCTCTCCTCTGGCTGGCCTATCGCCATGTCGACATGAGCCCGGTGTTGTAATCGGAAATATCTGTGGATATTATGGGTGTGGAGAGAAAAGAGAATGCTTTTTTAAAATGCCTTGGTGAATGTTATGACATAATACTCCACTTAACCCTGGGAGATTTCATTCATCTGATTCAATTTCTATTTGTTCCAGCTCTGGAGTTCTCTTATTCTCTTACCCCCCTCAGGTGCACCCCAAACCTGAGCTCATCAATGGCTTCCCATTGTTTTACAAATCTAGAAGGGGGGAGGTTTACAATGTTAAGTCTCTGTTTGACTTATTAACTTGGCCACTTGTTTCGCCCGCTTCCTCTCTGAATGGGGGTTAATGAATACTTTATTGCTACTTTACTGTGTGTATCTCAGTGAGCGTATTTAATCCACCCCCCCCCCCCCCCCAGAGACGTCCCATGGCGTTTCCCAGAGTATCACGACAGCCTCTTTTGCATTTCCTTTCTGTGGGAAGACAAACGAACCCAGAGTCTGAGAAAAACCACTCACTCATACACTCCGAGAGAGGGAGAGAGGGAGTAAGAGCGAAAGAGAGAGAGGCAGAGGTTAGGATAGGATTACACTCTCCCACTCCTCCTCAGTTAGGCTCTCCATCGGTCCACAGACAATCTCTCTCTTGGGCTACAGTGTGGATCACATTTCATCCACAGTTGTTCTCTTCCACTTGCCCAGTTTTGGCATGTTTGTGCTGTGTCTTCCAGGACATGAATAGAGAGAAAGAGCAAAAGAACGGGGTGAGAGACGGAGAGACAAAAATTGTAGACTAGCGGAGGAGGATAGGGATGGAGTGAGTGAGCTGTTTGGGGGCAGAGCGTTGGGATTTGGCTGCTGCCCTGTCTGTAACTGTACACTGTGGGCCGTGGCAGCATGCGGGCACTTCCCTGGAGTTGAGAGCTACCAGTGAGCAGTCAGGCAGGGGTCCATGTGTTTGTCACCATTGAGGTTTTATTTCTGCTTCCTTTCGTGCCCGTATGAACAAACTAATCAACCTCACGCTTTTTCACTGTTGGATGACAGATATCATCAGCCCCTTTGTAACGTTGCTTTTTTACTAAGAAAAGATACAGCGCATAACTCTGTCAGCTTAGGGTAAATGACATAGCACGGCTGTGATGATGACAGTTGGCTATTTTAATCTATGTTATTAAGTAAATGCACCTCTTCATTTTCCGCTACGGGGGAGGAGGGTGTGTGACCATGCAGAGGAGGGTGCCAGCCAGGGAGGGTCTCACTCTGGATGCACCTCTGTCCACCCCAGGACCCCTGAGCGAGCTATGTCTATTTAATGGGACCTGCCTTCTCAGCAGAAATCAGGCTGAGCTGAGCTATTGAAACAAACCAACCAAAGGGGGAATATTTAAGCGGTGGGCCAAAAGAGCAGCGGCACATAAGCACCTCTTCCTGTTGTGTTAGACATGAAAGCAGCATTGAGTAAATGTAATTGATCGTAACTAATTAGCGGAGCGCAGATAAACGATGCCGAGCGGATGAGATGCAGTGGTTTTAATGACACACTGGAGGATAGAATGCACTGTGGAATTAACTCTTCAACATCCGTCCTGACACGGCTTCAAGCACAAGATGACGCTTGGTGTGTGTGTGTGTGTGTGTGTGTGTGTGTGTGTGTGTGTGTGTGTGTGTGTGTGTGTGTGTGTGCATGAGTTTTTCTCATTGCTGGCCATGCTGGTGTATGGAAACCTATGCAGTTTAGATGATTTAATTTACAGATTTTTCCAGTCTCTAACATTTATACCCAAAAGCCTTTACAAAAAGGTTTTTGGTGGAAATAAATAGAAGAGGGTTTAATAGAGCTAGGGTTTATGTCCGCTCCAGGGAGAAGTAGTGACCTTGTTGGGCTAGTTTGGGTTGACTCTCTCTCTCTCTTTACTCATCTTAGCTTCTGCTCTCTTTACTAATCAGCACTATACAGGGTTGACTCTCTCTTCTCTTTTTACTCATCTTGGCTCCTGCTCTCTTTACTAATCAGCACTATACCAGGTTGACTCTCTCTTCTCTCTTTACTCATCTTGGATCCTGCTCTCTTTACTAATCAGCACTATACCAGGTTGACTCTCTCTCTCTTTACTCATCTTGGATACTGCTCTCTTTACTAATCAGCACTATACAAGGATGATGTTGCCATGGTGAACACGAGAGAGGGTGTGGTTCTGTACTGACCAGACCTGTTCTACTGTTCTACTGCTCCAACCCCATGCCAGTCCCTATAACAGCCACTCCTCTCCATGTCACACGTCAGCTGGCATTGCCAGGAAGGCCCATGCAGCACAGCTCTGGTTTTGTCTAGTAGCTGGAATAAATAGCGGGCCTTCCTGAAAAGAGAATCTGGCAAGACTGCGAAATCTCCCAAACAACTCAGAAGTGACTTTATTATGGTTCCACTTGTAATGATTTCTGTGGTTTGATTTGGAAAGAGAAAGTGTCTTTTGGTGGTTAAGCTGAGGCTTCAATTTAGTGGTTTTAGTGTCATAGATGCATTACCAATGGGAGCTTTTTTAACACACCGTAATTCAATTTTAACAGCTACGAGGGACCTGTTAATTGGATTACCGTAGGACAGAGAGAGTAAATCAATACAAGATCATCATATTGCTCTCTGAGGCGTTCATGGCCTCCTTTCAAATGAAGGTCCAGGAGATGTTTTGCAATTTGCTTTTGAGTTGTGAGTTTTTGAGTTATTTTGTCAACCCCTTAGCTAAGTGTTTCTAGGTCAATAGTGAAACTGAGAGTTGGTTTTGGATCACTTGTTTAGTTTTTTTTTTCACAGTCATGCTTCTTTCTCAGCTAAGCTGTCATTGTCCTCTGTTCAAAAGAACCCCAATTCTCCTTCTCAGTAACATTCTTAAGTTACCTGCCAATGGCTGCCATTTGAGATGGAGAGGAGATTCACGTCCATCAGTGAAAGACGAAATACGGTACGCAACTGCCTGCCATATTTCCTGTCATGGAGTTTCATCTCCTACTTTCCTGTATCAAACACAAAAACGGTTGCCAGCAAGATATTTTCATGACAGATATTTCCACATTTGATTAACATCATGTTGATCTGCATCAGTGTGATATACAGAAGGCCTATGGGCATTACTAGATTGTTTTTGTCTGTGCTCTAGGAGGCTGGCACAAGTTACTACAGCAGCTGCACCACGATCAAATTTGATTAGCTAAACAACACAGTTTTTCCTCTAATCAGTATATGAAGATGCTTGTCTTGTCAAAATGCCTCTCTGTGTACAACTATGCGGTGCTTGTGGTTTGAGTAATGGGAATATACAGGAGAGCAGATCTGAATCTTGTGATTGTAGGTGTAAGGTACTCAGTTTCAGAGTAACTTAGGTTCTCACTTCATTCTTCAGAAGCTTGTGAGGAAATAGAAACGGTCTGGAGGTCGATGGTGGTGTACATCATCTGTGAAAAGTAGTTTTCGAAGGTAATGTATCAATGTCAACACATTCTGGTTTGGAGTGCATGGATAATCCAAGTTGTCCTCTCTCCATTCTTCTCAGCTTCACAGTAAACCCGATCTGCCCGCTGGATGAAAACAGATAGGTTTGCATATGTCTCAACATTTTTTGAATGCTGTTGAAGTCCCCACACATGGAAATGTGTTTTAACTACAGCTAGGAATGACAAAAGAACATTGCAACAATTCAATGTTTCTTTCTCTACACCCAACAGCTCTCCCACATCATATCACAGCTGAGACAGTGTGGGGTTGATGCATAAAGCATCCGACAAAATTGATTTAGGACATGTTAGCTGTTGATGTACTGCACTTTCACATTATCCAACAGCCCAAATATTTCCCTTTCAGTGCACTTTCTCTGGCTTTGATTCAAGCCAAAGATCTTCAACGGATATTCTGCATTCTCTCCGAGCGTTCTGTGGAAGAGAAACTTGCCTGGGGAAGCAGATTACCTTCTACCTTACACAAAAGCTCCGTTTTGACTTGTCTTGCGTAATTGCCGTGGCAATTAAAACTGTTTTTCAGAAACATCACGACGGTGCGATAGAGGCCAGGCGAATCGCAGAAGGCTACATCTCGATCTTGTTCACAGCTGTGCAACGTCTCTAGTGTAGCTGCTGTAGAGAAGAAAAGCTGGCGAGCAGAAACAAACAGTGGGCCAAGAATCATATCTGTGGTCCAGTCCAAATCAGATGAACAATATTACTAAGATTCCAGTAAGTGAGAGGCACCTCCTTTATCATGATATACATGTGGTTCTTTCTGGAGCTCCTCTGATATCATCTGCATTGACCTGATGCAGATGGAAGGAGTGGAGCTTGGTTGGCAGTCGTGGTAAGAGATAAAAAAAATGCCAAGCAAAATCTTCGTTGCAGGTGGTACCACCCGGTCAGCAGGGCTGGCAAAATTATTGTATAATCGTGTAACCAACAATTATGGACAACAATCCGTGAACAAAATAAAATCATCGTCATAATACATTCATTTTAGGAGCAGTAAAGAATCAACTTTATAGTAAGGTAAATCGAGTTTACCCAATAGCAGGTTTTCATTTTTATATGAAGTGGGTAAAATGGGTAATTATTTTACGAGCAGAATGAATGGCATAGTCGGGAGAAGTTTCACTTCCAAAAGTTACAAGCGGTCAATACCATTCGTTTTTAAGACGGTGTCAGGGTTTTCGCTGCTGGTCATTCGATTCAAGTGCAGGAGAGCAGAGATAGGTGATCAGGCGACTTTATTTGCCAAGAGCAATAACAGACGGGCGCAAACAGCTACAACTCAAGCCAACCGGCAAAAGTGACAAGTGCAAAATACCGTCAAGAATACAACCATAAGTTTCACCAAAATTTCCCCAATAGGGTACAGGCAATGCCCAGGGTGAAGAAAACCAGACTGGCGCAATACAATAAACACAAAACAAAAACAATTTCACACAAAGACTTGGGGGGAACAGAGGTGTGCAGGGAACAAGACAAAATAAATGGAATAATGAAAAATGGAGCGGCGATGGCTAGAAGACCGTTGACGTCGACCGCCGAACGCCGCCCGAACAAGAAGAGAAGCACACATCGGCGGAAGTCGTGACAGACAGAGGTGTCACCAAAGCTGTGTTGTATTCATTAGGGATGTCGTAGCTCATTTTCAAAGATGCATTATGATGCATTGAAAGCAACAACAACAAAAAATCTACTAAAATGACAATTATGACAACAGTGGTCATTTGCATGACAATTAAACATGACCCAAATTTCCATAATCGTAATAAGCCCTTTACCGGTCAGTCTCTTGCTGTGACCTTTGCACATGGGAAGTGCTGAGACTGAGAGACAAACTGAAAATGAAAGTACATCAAAAGGAAACAAACAATTCAAACAAGAGAGAATTAAACCAAAGGAGAAAGACTCTAACAAGATAACAACTTGGTCGCTGTTGTAATCGCAAACACTTAAAAAGGGTTTTGTGTTTATCTGCTTCGTTGTTCCTCTTCAATAGAAGAGCAGTGGCACCAGAGATAGAAGACTACTGACCCTGTACAGAACACCCGGTACCCTCCCAGCATTCAACCCTGCCTCCTCCTTCTCCTTTGTGTATTGTTAGGTCCTCATGCTGGGTGGTCGTGGTTCTACACCCCACACAGACATTACATTTGTGGAACACCCTTTTCATTCCACTTTTCCCCCCCCCACTGGATCAAATCATCTGTTTGATGTTCAAAATCCTTCCCACAAAGCCCCTTCACTATACATTCAGATTTTTTGGAAGAGTATGACTTTGATTACTTTGTATAACTCAATATGAAGTCATTCTCATACTAAGTGGATAGTAAGCACTCTCGTAAAATGACTCTGGGGCCCCCTCGTTGTGAATGATGTAACTATTAGAGACGTGCCTTTCAGTGTATCCGTGTTTCCTTGCATGAATAGAGCCAACAATAACATGCCATATTAATTGCTTACATACTGGGATTGGGTTTTGTTCCACTTGGCACAGCATGGGGAATCCATTAATCTCTTCCCTCAAACAAGGGGATGCTCTCCATCCATGGTTTGATGCCCAGTTGATGGTTAATTGCTGAGACATGGAGGCCACAAAGGAGTGCTGAGAAGTACTGGAGCATGCTGGGCTTTTACACAGGGCCAGGGCCAGACGGAGATCTCAGCTCCACAGAGCAGTTTGGGTGCATCAAAGCATAACACTGCTGCCTCGAAGGAAGAGAAAACGCTGTGATAACCCCAATTATAGACAGACCAAAATAAGTCAGTCGCTGGCTTCCATTGTACTTGTTCCTTTACTTCTCTCTCCATCTCTCCCTGCCTTGCTCCTTTTTACTTTATAACTTCAATTTCCCCTTTATCCATCTGTGTCGTTTCCACACGGCTACACCAACAGGCACTCTGTCTGCAACCAGGTGTGAGGTATCTCATCTGTGATTTGTATGACATTTAGAGAGCACCCTCTCATTGAGCTTGTACTTGGTCCTGTTGCCTCCTCCCAACCACATCATTGCCTTACTTGCTATCTAGAAATTCACTGAGAAAAGCAGTTGGAATATACACTTCCGACCTCACTCACTACCAAAACTCCTCCAGCGATGGACTACGAGGTCATGGGGTAGAATGCCAATTAAACATTAAGACTGTCAGTTTAGACTGCAGTTGAAGATTGAGTTCCTCTGGGAGAGACTACCTGGACAGGCACCGCTGGGGGAGAGGAAGAGCCTTTATTTCACTCTTTTTTGAGTTGTCAACCTGTCTTTTATTTACGGTGCATTCAGAAAGTATTCAGACACCTTCCCCTTTTCCACATTTTGTTACATTACAGCCTTATTCTAAAATTGATTAAATACATTTTCCCCCTCATCAATCTACCAACAATACCCCATAATGACAAAGCGAAGTATTTAGACCCTTTGCTATGAGACTCAAAATTGAGCTCAGGTGAATCCTATTTCTATTGATCATTCTTGACATGTTTCTACAACTTGATTGTAGTCCACCTGTGGTAAATGTAATTGATTGGACAATATTTGGAAAGGCACACACCTGTCTATATAAGGTCCCACAATTGACAGTGCGTGTCAGAGCAAAAATCAAGCAATGAGGTAGAATGAATTGTCCGTAGAGCTCCAAGACAGGATTGTGTCGAGCCACAGATATGTCTGCAGCATTGAAGGTCTCCTAGTGGCTTCCTTCATTCTTAAATGTAAGAAGCTTGGAACTACCAAAACTCTTCCTAGAGCTGGCCGCTCGGCCAAACTGAGCAATCAGGGGAGAAGGGCCTTGGTCAGGGAGGTCACTCTGACAGAGCTCCAGAGTTCCTCTGGAGAACAACCATCTCTGCAGCACTCTACCAATCAGGCCTTTATGGTAGAGTGGCCAGACTCAAGCTACTCCTCAGTAAAAGGCACATAACAGCCCACTTGGAGTTTGTCAAAAGGCCCCTAAAGGACTCTCAGACCATGACAAACAAGATTCTCTGGTCTGATGAGCTAGATTGAACTCTTTGGCCTGAATGCCAAGCATCACGTCTGAAGGAAACCTGGCACCATCCCTACAGTGAAGCATGGGGGTAGCAGCATCATGCTGTGTGGATGTTTTTCAGCAGCAGGGACTGGGAGACTAGTCAGGATCGGGGGAAAGATGAACAGAGAAATGCTTGATGAAAACCTGCTCCAGAGCTCTCAGGCCCTCAGACTGGGGGGAAGGTTCACCTTCCAACAGGACAACAACCCTAAGCACACAGCCAAGATAATGCAGGAGTGGCTTTGGGACTAGTCTCTGAATGTCATTGAGTTGCCCAGCCAGAGCCCGGACTTGAACCCAATCAAACATCTCTGGAGAGACCTGAAAATAGCTGAGAGGATCTGCAGAGAAGAATGGGAGAAACTCCCCAAATACAGGTGTGCCAAGCTTGTAGCATCATACCCAAGAAGACTCAAGGCTGTATTCAGGTGCTTCAACAAAGTACTGAGTAAAGGGTCTGAATACGTATGTAAATATGATATTTCAGTTTTATATTTCTAATACATTTGCAAAAATGTCAAAAAACCTGTTTTTGCTATGTCATATGTCACTGACTTCCTTGATTGGGTCTTATGTAGCACAATTTGAAATTGTGTTTTTTTACATTGGATAAAAGCATAGACACAGAGCTACAAAATAGTATATCATACATTGCATTTGAGGAACAATGGGAAAGTATTTCTGCTTTGAAAGTTGATTAACTTGTTACCTCACTTTTGAAAAAATGGCCTTTGAATGTTTTGGTACCTACTGGAGAGCTTTTCTTTGTCTACACCTATTCAGCATTGTCCCTACCCTTTAAAGCTTTAGCCCCACCCATCTCTTTAAGGGTTGATCCGAGCGTTCTGTCCTAACAGCAACAGTCAAGCACCCAAGCTAACTGACTAACATTGGCTAGTTTGCTAGCTACTTCCAGACACAAATGATAGAACAGCTCACTGACCATTTTACGCACCCTAGCAGAGCTGGTTTGGCTGTTTTTATGTTATCCTGAGCGTTGGTGACTGCAACTGTACTGCTGGCAACAATTCACTCTTTTTTGGCAATGTTTACTGACACTGGCCATATTCAACAGGTGTTGAGCGTTTGTAAATTCATCAGTTATTCTGCGCTCTGGCACACTCAAGATGAGAGTGCTCAGAAATTGGAGTAAATAACCAGAGTGAATTTACCAGCTGCGTCTATCAACAGTTGTCGCAGTGGCATTCTATTGAAATGATTACTTGCAAAGTGGAGTCTGTTGTTAAGACATGTAGCTACAGTAGCGAGCTAGGTAAGCAATAAACCATAATCCTAACTCTTGACGTTACTACAGTTCATGAATCTGCAGGTAGCTAACCAACCAGGTTCAATGTTAGCTAGCTAACATTAGGCTATAACTAGCAAAGCAAATGGCTCTGAGATACGAATAATAAGATCATACATGTAATGTTAGCTAGTGAGCCAGCCAGCCAGCTAACGTTAGCTCGCAAGCTAACAGTACACTTTAACTTTAAATGAAAAATACTTTCTGTCAAAATTAGAAATGTGTAAAATCCAGAGACAGGTGTTTTCTCCATCTCCTTAGCTATCATACTCTAATTCCACTGATTTCAAAACTCAGTCCTTCAGAAAGTGGAGAGCAACACTTATGCGGTTCTACTATGCAATACATTAAAAAAGACGCATTCGACAGGATTAACTTCACATGCTGACCAGCTATATGGCAGACCAATTCAAACTCATGTTCAGCCCACTCATTATCTCAGCCAATCATGGCTAGCGGGAAGGTTTCCTCTTTTTCTGTGGCTAAACCAACTAGGATTGTAATTTAATAATTTTATTTGTATTTACAGATGGCATATAAATATGTTATTAATGCACATGAATGTTCTAGAAGGCATTTATGCCAAAAACGCATTTTGATTAAAAAACAAAAGTTTGTTCAAATGGCTCTCCTGTGAAGTAGTGACAGGCGACATGTGCCTAGTTTCCTGAAACGAGTCACATATGGGGTATTGTGTGTAGATTAATGAGGGGGAAAAACAATTTTAGAATAAGGCTGTAACGTAACAAAATATGATAAAAAGTAAAGGGGTCTGAACACTTTCCGAATGCAAGTGTAGCTAACATCCCACTGACCCCAGACATAAGAGTTTGAAAACAGCGAGAGACCTTAGCTTTGGTGAATGGAGGTTACTGGTTGGGTCGTCTCTGGCTCTCTCTAGATATTCTCATGCATCTGGCCCTGGCCTGACCCCCGTAGGGCTCAAATGAGATTAATGTCAGGGCCCCTGGATGCTAGAGGGCTGCAGAGAGCTTAGAAGTGCTTTATTCTCGTCTCTAAGAGTGGACCCATGGATTTAGAGTGCCTGATGTGGATGACCAATAGGGCTGCAACGCAACTCGGACTCCCGAGTGGCGCAGCGGTCTAAGGCACTGAATCTCAGAGCTAGAGGTGTCACTACAGACACCCTGGTTACATCACACCCAGGCTGTATCACAACCGGCCGTGATTGGAGTCCCATAGGGCGGCGCACAATTGGCCCAGCGTCGTCCGGGTTTGGCCGGTGTAGGACGTCATTGTAAATAAGAATTTGTTCTTAACTGACTTGCCTAGTTAAATAAAGGTTAAATAAATAAGTAAATAAAATAGGCTAGCTGGTATTTGACAGGCCTACTGTGTGTTAGAACGTAACGCTTAGACCTTGAGTGATGGACTTGATTCAGAACAATACAAAATCCATATTTTATTTGTTTTTAAAGAGTGCTCTTAGTGTAATATCATCCATATACTATTATTATATGAGAATATAATATACATATACAGTGGGGCAAAAAAGTATTTAGTCAGCCACCAATTGTGCAAGTTCTCCCACTAAAAAAGATGAGAGAGGCCTGTAATTTTCATCATAGGTACACTTCAACTATGACAGACAAAATTAGAAGAAAAAAATCCAGAAAATCACATTGTAGGTTTTTTAATGAATTTATTTGCAAATTATGGTGGAAAATAAGTATTTGGTCAGTAACAAAAGTTTACCTCAATACTTTCTTATATACCCTTTGTTTGCAATGACAGAGGTCAAACGTTTTCTGTAAGTCTTCACAAGGTTTTCACACACTGTTGCTTGTATTTTGGCCCATTCCTCCATGCAGATCTCCTCTAGAGCAGTGATGTTTTGGGGCTGTTGCTGGGCAACACGGACTTTCAACTCCCTCCAAAGATTTTCTATGGGGTTGAGATCTGGAGACTGGCTAGGCCACTCCGGGACCTTGAAATGCTTCTTACGAAGCCACTCCTTCGTTATCCGGGCGGTGTGTTTGGGATCAGTGTCATGCTGAAAGACCCAGCCACGTTTCATCTTCAATGCCCTTGCTGATGGAAAGAGGTTTTCGCTCAAAATCTCACAATACATGCGCCCATTCATTCTTTCCTTTACACGGATCAGTCGTCCTGGTCCCTTTGCAGAAAAACAGCCCCAAAGCATGATGTTTACACCCCCATGCTTCACAGTAGGTATGGTGTTCTTTGGTGTTCAAATGCTCTCTAGCAAACTTCAGACGGGCCTGGACATGTACTGGCTTAAGCAGGGGGACACGTCTGGCACTGCAGGATTTGAGTCCCTGGCGGTGTAGTGTGTTACTGATGGTAGGCTTTGTTACTTTGGCCCCAGCTCTCTGCAGGTCATTCACTTGGTCCCCCCGTGTGGTTCTGGGATTTTTGCTCACCGTTCTTGTGATCATTTTGACCCCACAGGGTGAGATCTTGCGTGGAGCCCCAGATCGAGGGAGATTATCAGTGGTCTTGTATGTGCTCCATTTCCTAATAATTGCTCCCACAGTTGATTTCTTCAAACCAAGCTGCTTACCTATTGCAGATTCAGTCTTCCCAGCAGGTCTACAATTTTGTTTCTGGTGTCCTTTGACAGCTCTTTGGTCTTGGCCATAGTGGAGTTTGGAGTGTGACTGTTTGAGGTTGTGGACAGGTGTCTTTTATACTGATAACAAGTTCAAACAGGTGCCATTAATACAGGTAACGAGTAGAGGACAGAGGAGCCTCTTAAAGAAGAAGTTACAGGTCTGTGAGAGCCAGAAATCTTGCCAGTTTGTAGGTGACCAAATACTTATTTTCCACCATAATTTGCAAATAAATTCATTAAAAATCCTACAATGTGATTTTCTGGATTATTTTTCTCATTTTGTCCGTCATAGTTATGATGAAAATTACAGGCCTCTCTCATCTTTAAGTGGGAGAACTTGCACAATTGGTGGCTGACTAAATACCTTTTTGCTCCACTGTATTTATGTGTATATATATATATATATATCAGTGTATATATATATACACTGATTGTACAAAATATTAGGAACACCTGCTCTTTCCATGACATAGACTGACCAGGTGAATCCAGGTAAAAGCTATGATCCCTTATTGATGTCACTTGTTAAATCCACTTCAATCAGTGTAGATGAAGGGGAAGAGACAGGTTAAAGAAGGATTTTTAAGCCTTGAGACAATTGAGACATGGATTGTGCCATTGAGGGTGAATGGGCAAGTGCCTTTGAACGGGGTATGGTAGTAGGTGCCAGGCACACCAGTTTTCGTGTGTCAAGAACTGTAACGCTGCAGGGTTTTTCACACTCAACAGTTTCCTGTCTGTATCAAGAATGGTCCACCACCCAAAAGACATACAGCCAACTTGACACAACTGTGGGAAGCATTGGAGTCAACATGGGCCAGCATCCCTGGGGAATGTTTTCGACACCTTGTAGAGTCCATGCACTGACGAATTGAGGCTGTTTCAAGGGAAAAGGGAGGTGCATCTCAATATTAGAAAGCTACTCCTAATGTTGTGTACACTCAGTGTGTGTATATATATATACAGTGCCTTGCGAAAGTATTCGGCCCCCTTGAACTTTGCGACCTTTTGCCACATTTCAGGCTTCAAACATAAAGATATAAAACTGTATTTTTTTTGTGAAGAATCAACAACAAGTGGGACACAATCATGAAGTGGAACGACATTTATTGGATATTTCAAACTTTTTTAACAAATCAAAAACTGAAAAATTGGGCGTGCTAAATTATTCAGCCCCTTTACTTTCAGTGCAGCAAACTCTCTCCAGAAGTTCAGTGAGGATCTCTGAATGATCCAATGTTGACCTAAATGACTAATGATGATAAATACAATCCACCTGTGTGTAATCAAGTCTCCGTATAAATGCACCTGCACTGTGATAGTCTCAGAGGTCCGTTAAAAGCGCAGAGAGCATCATGAAGAACAAGGAACACAACAGGCAGGTCCGAGATACTGTTGTGAAGAAGTTTAAAGCCGGATTTGGATACAAAAAGATTTCCCAAGCTTTAAACATCCCAAGGAGCACTGTGCAAGCGATAATATTGAAATGGAAGGAGTATCAGACCACTGCAAATCTACCAAGACCTGGCCGTCCCTCTAAACTTTCAGCTCATACAAGGAGAAGACTGATCAGAGATGCAGCCAAGAGGCCCATGATCACTCTGGATGAACTGCAGAGATCTACAGCTGAGGTGGGAGACTCTGTCCATAGGACAACAATCAGTTGTATATTGCACAAATCTGGCCTTTATGGAAGAGTGGCAAGAAGAAAGCCATTTCTTAAAGATATCCATAAAAAGTGTTGGTTAAAGTTTGCCACAAGCCACCTGGGAGACACACCAAACGTGGAAGAAGGTGCTCTGGTCAGATGAAACCAAAATTGAACTTTTTGACAACAATGCAAAACGTTATGTTTGGCGTAAAAGCAACACACCATCCCCACTGTCAAACATGGTGGTGGCAGCATCATGGTTTGGGCCTGCTTTTCTTCAGCAGGGACAGGGAAGATGGTTAAAATTGATGGGAAGATGGATGGAGCCAAATACAGGACCATTCTGGAAGAAAACCTGATGGAGTCTGCAAAAGACCTGAGACTGGGACGGAGATTTGTCTTCCAACAAGACAATGATCCAAAACATAAAGCAAAATCTACAATGGAATGGTTCAAAAATAAACATATCCAGGTGTTAGAATGGCCAAGTCAAAGTCCAGACCTGAATCCAATCGAGAATCTGTGGAAAGAACTGAAAACTGCTGTTCACAAATGCTCTCCATCCAACCTCACTGAGCTCAAGCTGTTTTGCAAGGAGGAATGGGAAAACATTTCAGTCTCTCGATGTGCAAAACTGATAGAGACATACCCCAAGCGACTTACAGCTGTAATCGCAGCAAAAGGTGGCGCTACAAAGTATTAACTTAAGGGGGCTGAATAATTTTGCACGCCCAATTTTTCAGTTTTTGATTTGTTAAAAAAGTTTGAAATATCCAATAAATGTCGTTCCACTTCATGATTGTGTCCCACTTGTTGTTGATTCTTCACAAAAAAATACAGTTTTATATCTTTATGTTTGAAGCCTGAAATGTGGCAAAAGGTCGCAAAGTTCAAGGGGGCCGAATACTTTCGCAAGGCACTGTATATATAGATAAATTATATATATATATATATATATATATATATATCATCATGTTTACATGTTAATAAAGAATTGTTGTTGAAATCTGTGCAGTTTAAGAATTTGAACTCTCGTTGTCCAAGTGAGAGTGAGAGTAGGCTCAACGAATCCAAACTGTTCAGAGGGAAGTTTATTGTATTTGTCATACAGTTTCTGCTCTTTCTTTTTCTACCATGTTTCCTTTACTCACAGCTTGACTCATAGCCTCCTCCTCCCATACCACTCCCTGCTGCTTTCTGTTGTCATGCCATCCCAAAAGTTATAACTGAATGTAAATGAGTAAGCCTGTCATGGGTGTGCAGAGGGAGTCCCATTGTGAGTTTCAAATGTTTGGGGTCAATACGAGGCTATCGTACACTGGGAAGAGCTATGGATGTCACATCGTGTGAGATGCTAGTTTAGTGTTTGAGATGATAACAGGAAGTCCGAGTAATGCATGTTACCACTCTTCCACTGGAAGACAAAAAGATTGGAGGAGATAGAGGGAGAGGGGAAGCCCTCTAATCAGGGGGCACGTACATTCCATCCAGAGAGATGGATGGAGCTTTTCTTCTACACACAGACTGAGTGCTCTGCTACAAAAAGCAGCCGCAGCGCCTCCGCTGAACTCTAAGTGCACTTAGCGGCGGTGGAGATTGGGGGTGGCTCGTGAGAGATCCCGAGCTTGGACCACTCGCTCAGATAAGCCCGTCAGGGATTGAGAAGCTTCGATCAATGAGTCATTATGGGGAGTCTATGGTTTTGCTCTCTGCCAATGTACAGAGCAGGATGCTTATGGTCCGGCTTAACAGGCACTGCAGCCCAGCATCCCCCTACAACCCACTCCCAGCCTGTAGTTAGGGCATTGTGGTTCAATAGGATCTCTCAGGGATTTACTACTGATTCTATATAAGACTGGGAATTGACAGGGACCTCATGATACAATATTATCATGATACGTAGGTGCAGATACGTACGATATGTGTTGCGATTCTATATATGTCTCAGTTCTATACAGTGCCTTCAGAAAGTATTCACACCCCTTTACTTTTCCTACATTGTTGGTGGGATTAAGGTGGGAGAAGGTGGGATTAAAATGTGTTTATTTGTTATTTTTTTGTAAATGATCTACACAATATTCTCTAATGTCAAAGTGGAAGAAGAATTCTACACTTTGTAAAACATTTGACACATATTGTGCTGATAAGATGATAACAATTTAATTTGTATTGAACTTTTTCCATTGTTTTTTGTTTCTATTACCATTTATGTTTCGGTCATATTTAATAATAAAATTAAAATGAAATATTTGGTATGATGCCCTGGTGGGTGAGTGGGTGGATTGGAAGGGAGGGAGGGAGGGGTGGGTGGGTTGGTGGGAGGGTTTGGGGTTGTACTATTTTTCTGTTCTCATATCTGAAAATCTATAAATAAAGTACAAAATAAAATTAAAATTACATTTATGAAACATTTAACACAAATATATCTTGATTACATAAGTTTTTAACCCACTGAGTCAATACATGTTAGAATCACCTTTTGTCAGTGGTTACAGCTGTGATTCCTTCTGGGTAAGTCACTAAGATGTTTGCACACCTGGATTGTACAATATTTGCACAATATTCAAAAAAATATATTAAAGTTCTGTCACGTGGGTTGTTGCTCATTTCCAGACAGCCATTTTTTTGTCTTGTCACAGATTTTCAAGACAATTTACGTCAAAACTGTAATTAGGCCACTCGGGAACATTCAATGTTGTCTTGGTAATCAACTCCAGTGAATATTTGGCCTTGTGTTTTAGGTTATTGTCCTGCTGAAAGGTGAATTTGTTTCCTAGTGTCTGTTGGAAAGCAGACTGAACCCGTTTTTCTTCTAGGATTTTGCCTGTGCTTAGCTCTATTCCATTTATGTTTTATCTCCCACAAAAGCGCCCTAGTCCTTGCTGATGGCAAGCAAACCCATAACATGATGCAGCCACCACCATGCGTGAAAGTTTGAAGAGTGGTACTCAGTGATGTGTTGTGTTGGATTTGCCCCCGACATAACACTTTCTATTCAGAACATAAAGTTAATATCTTAGCCAAATGTTTTGCTGTTTTACTGTAGTGCCTTATTGCAAACAGGATGCAAGTTTTGGAATATTTTTATTCTGGACATTTTTATTCTTCATTTCACTCTGTCATTTAGGTTAGTATTTTTTAGTAACTACAATGTTGTTGATCCATCCTCAGTTTTCTCCTACCACAGCCATTAAACTCTGTAACTGTAATGACTGGGTGTATTGATACACCATCTAAAGTGTAATTAATAACTTCACCATGCTCAAAGTCAGCTTTTTTTACCCATCTATCAGTGCCCTTCTTTGTGAGGCATTGGAAAACCTCCCTGGTCTTTGTGGTTGAATCTGTGTTTGAAATTCAATGCTCGACTGAGGGACATTGTATGTGTGAGGTAGAGAGATGAGGTAGTCATTCAAAAAACACTATTATTGCACACACAACCTTTCTAAAAACATAATTCCAATTTGACATTATGGGGTACTATGTGTGGGCCTGTGACACAAAATCTCAGTTTAATCCATTTTATTAAGGCTGTAGCACAACAAAATGTGGAAAAGGTAAAGGGGTGTGAATACTTTCTGATGTTTAGGTTGAGAAATTAGTTTTACTGCAGCTACAGCCAAATAGTGCTAGCTAGCGTTTCTTGGCGTCACAGTATTGACATAAAATAGGCAAAAATATGTATTTCTATACTACACTGTATCGATTTTTTCCCCCTTCCCTAATTCTATTTCAAATATACTCTCCAGGAATAAAGTTTTCCATGTTTTAACAGGACACTTTCTAGGACTGTGAATGAGTTTAATAACCCAACGTGCTTTTTGTTTATTTCCAGTTATGGTCCCGGCTTTACTGTGGGATGCGCTGATGGTGTAGGACTTGTTGCTTCTACCTCAGACCATGCACCGTACACAGACCGAGGGCTCAGGTAGTGCTTTACTGGGATGTAGGCCTACAGTAGTGGGATTAAAGGCCCTGCTCATACAGGAACATTGAAACCCGCTACAGATGAAGAGCGCTGTTCTTTCGGTGGTTGTTTTCACAGGCCTGAGGCAAGGACTATTACTGATACGGATTCAGTGAAGTCTGTGATGCCAATGTAGAAATGTGTTTGTTTATGTGTACGGAGGACTTGTTTTCTCTAACATCAACAGGCTTTTCTCTCCTGCTCTGTGGCAGCGATTACGTTTTCATAACCCGGGCAGTGAGGGCTGTGTAGTGTAGAGAGAGCTGTATGGTTATGTTATCTCTCTAAAAGAGCGATTCACCTGATGTTCACTCTTTTTCTGACCTCAGTCATATCGCATCATTATGTTCCCTAAAAGGGGATATTTCATAACATTATCCGTGATTAAGAGTGTTTAGCAAAATGTTGATGCTCCCAAGTAGTGAAAAGGAGGATCCAGTCTTCCTGGTGATGTCATTGTTTGAAAGGACAGTAGTCTTTTGTTTGTATATGTCGTGCATGTCCAATGACATTATGGTCAGAAACTAGCCTGGCATGCTATGTCTCTGTATTGGCACTAGCTTAGTAGAGAGGGTGACTCCTCTTTCATACCTGGGGATCAAGTGTAGGCAGGTCGGATGTAGGAACTGTTGTGGGGTTTGGTATGCGTTGGTCACATGCCTGCCATTCTGATCAACAAACAACTCCATACTTGCACCAGTTGCATTACCCCCCCTTTCTCTCTCTGAATGTCAACTAATTCCCCCTCTTCTGCCATGACCCAGTGTCCTGTTGGCTGATTGATCAATGTTGAAAGGGGACCCCTTAAGTGAAAGTGTAAAAACTCTCTGCAATCAATGATTGACAGTTGGGTTTTCGTCTATTAAGGTCACCCAGACAGACAATATTAGCCTCTCAGAGCTGTAGGCCAATCAAGTAATGAGTGGAAATTAAGGTTTGTTTTGTCTCTTCAGATTCTCCCCACTGGGCACACATGAGTTGAATCAACGTTGTTTACACATCATTTCAATGTAATTACTTTGAGCCAACGTGGAATAGAGGTTGAATTGACGTCTGTGCGAAGTCGGTCTAGTACCTGAGGGAAGTAGAGAGGTGGGGGATGCAGTCAAGCAGACTAGGATTTAGTGCTATGAGCAGGACAGAACAGAACCAAGAGGGAAGAATTATTTTGTGCTGCTGTCATCTCTGCTCCCTACAAATGCAATTCAGCTTTAGGCTACAGTACTTGTTTAATATGCCATAGGCCTGATGGATTAGCTGGTTAATATACAGCTAGCTACATGTGGTCATATACTGTATATGGTCAGTATGAGTAAATCCTAGTCCCAAAGTATGTTGTGTTTAGTCATGAAATTGTAAAGTTTGGCATGAAAACATGCAGAGGTACACACCAAAAAGCGATTGCATATCACGGCTAAAACGGCTTGCACCTGCAGTTTGTAAATGCATTCCGACGTAATTCACTTCACTTCATTTAGTGAAAGTGAGGAAATTAAACTGGGTGCTCCAGTTGAGGATCTGTTGGCCTGTCATGCTAGCAGCTCACACGTGACTTTATTTAGAATAATATCCCTGTGTTTCCCCTTCAACAAAGGAGACTTGGCTGTAATTGGCTCGGCTCACGGACAGGCAGAACGAAGACGTTTTCACATAGGCCCTCATCTCTCTCTCACTCTGGGGTGGAGATGGGGTGTTTCTTAATTCAGAAAGCATATTGTCAGAGGCGCGGGGTCTCGGTGAGATGACGGGTGTACGGCGTGTGGGGGTGTGGGGAGGTCACGCTGTGGTGTTTGAGGGACGGGAATGAGGGATACTTTGGCTTCGTAGCTAGCTGAGGTCCTAAGCACAGCCAAACTAAACACCTCAGGAACCGGCCTGATACGAACGTTGCCTCGTTCACACGCTTCTTGCTTTACTCTCTTTCTCTGACCTTGGTCTTTGATTATCTCATTCTTTCAATTCTAAAAGCTAGAATCATTGATGGAAACAATAACAAAGCGTCACCCTGCCTCTGTTTTGGGAAAAAGCTGAGGGGTGAGCATGGAGAAATGTAACCACACTCAGATTCATAGACAGAGCCATGGATGCGAGGATTGACCATCCATGATATATAAATCATGTCTTGATTTCAGCGAATAGGCAGAACTTTAACACACTAGATTAAAAAAACAAAACGCTGCTAGCTTGATTGCAAATGGAAAAACCTACAAGAATTAACCAGCTGACCAGTTGATCTCTTGTTGTCACTGTGTCAAGTGATGATGATACCAGACAGCTGGTCTAGATTCACTACTAACCCTGATCTTGATAAGAAATGATCATTCAGATCATTTTATTTTCAAGTATTTAATGGATTACATAAATTCGAAAAACAAATAAAATAATAACAGTAGGCTACACCAACATTAGTTTTCCATTCATACGTGTCAGGTCAATTCCCACACAGTAGATTTGCCTGGTTAAAACGAGGAAATACTGTATTTCAGTTGTATGGACTGATTGTCAAATTGATTAATCGCCCCTTAGTCTGCTCAAAGTAGGACTAATTTATTCGCTGGGCAATGTTGGTTGCAATTTAAATCAGCTTTTTGGGGTTCTTAATTAAGTAGTACAACAGTTAAACTAAGCTCATGAGGCATTTATAAGTTTTGTTCTTCAAGAATCAATGAGTATATAAAAATGGATGTAGCAACTAAGGATTCTAGCTTTAACCATTGCCCTTTCAATTTTGCCCTTTAAGCTGTTAAGAAACATGAGGAATGTTGGGGATTATTTTGGTCTGAACGAGTGTGTGTGTGTGTGTGTGTGTGTATATGTGTGTGTCAGAGAGGGAGAGTTGAAATCAGAGAAAGCTTGTCCTCATCAGCTTAAAGTACTTCCCACCCCCTGTCTCGTCCTGTTAGCTGCAGAGAGATTACCAGTGACAAACTGGGAGGACCAAATCGGCTTGGCAAACTCCAACTCGCTGACCCTGGCTCCCATTCCCCTTATCCTGTATCTTCTTTACACCTCCACCTCACATGGACTGGGAGTAGAGCAGGTGTAGAGTAGAGCAGAGTTAAGTCTGATAAAGCTCTGGGGACTGCAGGAAGCCATCTGAACCATTTGTGACAGTTGTGTGTACATTTTTAAGTAGGCCTACCAACTTGTGGTCATTATTCCATACAATCCATACAGTGAAGTAGAATAATTGAGATTGTTTTAGCAATTCTGTCATTATTTATGTTATGAATTATTGTTATGTTTAATGGACATTGAGTATTGTACAGAAGTAAACCACTGTCCAATAATGTGAAGGGACAAGAGCATTGACACAAACTGCCATGCAGGTTTAAAGGACTGTCACAGTCACAAACCACCATGGCTTGAGCTCAGGGACTTCTGCTCCCCTGTGTCTGGCTGAGGCTGGTTGGGGCTGGCTGTCTGATAGTGTTGTGCTGGAGGGGTTAACCCTGTGGTCTCTCGTTCCCATGGGAGCAAGTGTTGGGGATGTAGGGTACTTCAGCACACTGCTTGGAGAGGCGGCAGCAGACCAAAAACACCATGCTGTTGGTGATGGGCTAATCACCCTTATTTCAGATGAGTGCCCTCTCAAAAGAGAAAGAAAATGATGAGGCAAAATGCATGACCCTGCTGACATAAGCGTGAGAAAACACCCGCTTTGACTCCTAATCCCATTTCCTGTCCTTCCGGCATGGGAAACAGGGCACCTGCCTGGGGACTGAGCCGGGCCCGTTGCTATAGGAGGGGCTGACTGGGCCACCCGCTGGCCCAACCCCCATAACTAACCCTATCTCCCCTAACCAAACTCCATGTAAGGGGCGCAGGCTGCAACTGTTGGACACTTGGGAAGGGGATGCTGATAAAGCAATTAGTGTATCCTCCTTCATTCCTCCATCCCTAAAAACAGAACGCACTCACACAAAGGGCCACACAATGCCATTCCCCTCACACTACATCCCTCCCACAGGTCAGGAAGATAAACGCTGAGGTGGCGCTGTGTTGTGGAGGCCAGGCCCAAAGTGAAGCAGCAGCAGGCGGCTAGTGGCTGGTGGGAGGAAGAGCCCCGTCACAATGGCCTCTGTCACATTCTGTCTGCTCTTCCTGTCCTCCACAGGATGAGGAGAAACAATAATGCTGTCCAACACTGTGACCCCACACTGGTGTACAAATAGGTCGGAAGTTTACATACACTTAGGTTGGAGTCATTAAAACTTGTTTTTCTACCGCTCCGCAAATTGCTTGTTAACAAACTATAATTTTGGCAAGTCGGTTAGGACATCTACTTTGTGCATGACACAAGTAATTTTTCCAACAATTCTTTACAAACAGATTATTTCACTATCACAATTCCAGTTTAATACACTAAATTGACTGTGCCTTTAAACACCTTGGAAAATTCCAGAAAATTATGTCATGGCTTTAGAAGCTTCTGATAGGCTAATTTTAAAGTCTACCTTCAAACTCAGTGCCTCTTTTCTTGACATCATGGGAAAGTCAAAATAAATCAGCAAAGAGACCTCCACAAGTCTGGTTCATCCTTGGGAGCAATTTCCAAATGCCTGAAGGTACCACGTTCATCTGTACAAACAATACTACTCAAGTATAAACACCATGGGACCACGCAGCTGTCCTACCACTCAGGAAGGAGACGCATTCTGTCTCCTAGAGATTAATGTACTTTGGTGCGAAAAGTGCAAATCAATCCCAGAACAACAGCAAAGGACCTTGTTAAGATGCTGGAGGAAACAGGTACAAAAGTATCTATATCCACAGTAAAACGAGTCCAATATCGACATAACCTGATAGGCCGCTCAGCAAGGAAGAAGCCACTACTCCAAAACCGCCATAAAAAAAGCAAGACTACGGTTTGCAACTAGACATGGGGACAAAGATCATACTTTTTGGAGAAATGTCCTCTGGTCTGATGAAACAAAAATAGAACTGTTTGGCCATAATGACCATTGTTGTTATGTTAGGAGGAAAAAGGGGGAGGCTTGCAAGCCAGGGAACACCATCCCAATCATGAAGCACAGGGGTGGCAGCGTCATGTTGTGGGGGTGCTTTGCTGCAGGAGTGACTGGTGCACTTCACAAAATAGATGGCATTATAAGGAGGAAAATTACGTGGATATATTGAAGCAACATCTCAAGACATCAGTCAGGAAGTTAAAGATTGGTCGCAAATGGGTCTTCCGAATGGACAATGACCCCAAGTACACTTTCAAAGTTGTGGCAAAATGGCTTAAGGACAACAAAGTCAAGGTAGTGGAGTGGCAATCACAAAACCCTGACCTCAATCCCATAGAAAATGTGTGGGCAGAAGTGAAAAAGCGTGTGCGAGCAAGGAGGCCTACAAACCTGACTCAGTTACACCAGCTCTGTCAGGAGGAATGGGCCAAAATTCACCCAACTTATTGTGGGAAGCTTGTGGAAGGCTACCCGAAACGTTTGACCCAAATTAAACAATTTAAAGGCAATGCTACCAAATATTAATTGAGTGTATGTAAACTTCTGACCCACTGGGAATGTGATGAAAGAAATAAAAGCTGAAATAAATCATTCTCTCTACTATTATTCTGACATTTCACATTCTTAAAATAAAGTGGTGATTGATCCTAACTGACCTAAAACAGGGAATTTTTACTAGGATTAAATGTCAGGAATTGTGAAAAACTGAGTTTAAATGTATTTGGCTAAGACCTATGTAATCTTCCGACTTCAACTGTACATTTAGGGGTCATCATATGGGGTCATGTTAGGGCACCATCCTCTTTCCTCTGGTTTGTAAATCAACTGCAGACTTGAGGATACAGCTTAAATGTTAGAGAGAGAGATATGTCCAGTTATCTTCCAAAGCTTTGCATGTTGTCTCCCCATGACCCTCATTCTCTTACTCAGTTGAAACCCCTGTCTCTTCTTACTTTCCTTCAGTGGTGGAAAAAGTACTAAATTGTCATTATTGAGTAAAAGTAAAGATACCTTTATAGAAAATGACTCAAGGGACCTCAAGGGACCCAAGGGCCGACTGTGTTGAAGTAATTTATTGCAACAGGGGCAGGCAAATGACAGGTCAAGGCAGGCAGGGGTCGATAATCCAGAGTAGTGGGGCCAAGGTACAGGACGGCAGGCAGGCAGGCCCAGGGTCAGGCAAGGGACAAAACCAGGAGGACGAGAAAAGCAGGAGCTGTGACAAAACACTGGTTGACTTGAACAAACTAGACAAACTGGCAAAGACAGACAGAAACCACAGGTATAAATACCCAGGGGATAAGTGAAGATGGGCGACACCTGGAGGGGGTGGAGACAAGCACAAGGACAGGTGAAACAGATCAGGGCGTGACATACTGTAAGTCACCAAGTAAAATACTGATTGAGTAAAAGTCTAAAAGTCTCTGGTTTCAAATGTACTTAAGTACAGTGGTGGAAAAATTACTCAATTGTCATACTTGAGTAACTTAAGTAAATGCTGTACATCAAATTCCTTATATTAAGCAAACCAGATGCCACGATTACGGACAGACGGTGCACACTCCAACACTCAGACATCTTTTAAAACTGAGTATTTGAGTTGAGTGAGTTTGTCATCCATGCTGCATCTGATCTGACAATGTGTTATCATGATAGGTGCATGACTGGGCCATAATTCTGTTCTGCCTGAACATTACAAATGCAACAAGTACTTTTTGGCGTCAGGGAAAATGTATGGAAGTAGAAAAGCACATATTTTCTTTAGATGTGCAGTGGATTAAAATTAAAAGTTGTCAAAAATATATGTCCATATCCTCTGCTTGATGTAAAAAATGCCAAAAGAGAACAATTGACAGTTTTATTTATGGAAAATAGAGCAATTGCTCTAAAAGCGCAACTGAATCAAAAGGAAAGCAGTGGTGTAAAAATACTTGAAAGTACTACTTAAGTAGTTTTGGGGGGTATCTGTACTTTACTTTACTATTTATATTTTTGATAACTTTTACTTTTAGTCTACTACATTCCTAAAGAAGATAAAGTATTTTTCTCACACGCAAAAGTACTCTTTACGTTTTGAATGCTTAGCAGCAAATGGTCAAATTCACCACTTATCAAGAGAACATCCCTGGTCATCCTTACTGCCTCTGATCTGCCGGACTCACTGAACACAAATCTTTCATTTGTAAATGATGTCAGAGGGTTGGAGTGTGCCCCTGGCTATTCGTAAAAAACAACATTTGTGCCATCTAATTTGCTTAATATAGGCAATTTTTAAATCATTTATTATTTTACTTTTGATACTTAAGTATATTTAAAACCAAAGACTTTTAGACTTTTACTCAAGTAGTATTTTACTGGGTGACTTTCACTTTTACTTGAGTCATTTTCTATTAAGGTATCTTTTACTTTTACTCAATTATGACAATTGGATACTTTTGTTTTTACCACTGTGCGCGTGTGATAGTTGTGTTGGATAAATAAGATACATGATGGCTAACGAAAATACACACGGGACCCTTTAAATCCACAAATTATGCAAATTGCCCTGTAGACTGATAAGCATTATGGTCAAATGTATTTCCATTGACTGGTATATCCATCAATGAATAAAAAGCGTTATTTTGCAATGTTATTTTTTTTTTCAACGGTCATTTTGGCCGGCAACTTTTTTATTTATAATCTTTTTTTGTGGAGCTGAAAGCCAGAAATTGCAAGAAATGTGGCTAGACACATACTGTTAATGCATGTGATTCATGGGTAGACAGGGCATAGTAATTCATAGTCACACATTGTCTTCCAGTGAGTGGAACCTAATGGAAGACTGTTTCAAAGTGATGGCAGGGGTCACGACCCTGGGCTCAGTGAAACATGGATGAGCCTCTTTCTGCCCATTCTTCTCTGTGTGTTTGGTCTCTGCATCTCTCCTCCTCTCCTGGTGAACACAGGCTCATTTGGATTCTGTGCACTGTGCAGTAATGCCACTTCACCCCAGGACAATCCCTGTTTCCTGATTCCTCTCAGGCCAGCCGGGGGGAGATAACCCTGACAATGAGCTAATCCCAGATTATAATGGAGCATGGCCGGCCACTGCTGACCACTGCTGACCTTTCACCTCTCGGTCTCAGAGCTGATGCTGGAGCATGCTCAGCACTGCTGAACAGCACTCAAAACTCTGCGAGATGGAAACCAGGTCAAAGCCGGTCGACCAGAGACACAAGCCATGTCATCTCTCCAAGCATTAAAATCCACTGAGTGCCTACAACACAGATACAACACAGGAGTGTGTCTGCAATAATCATCTTAACTTTGGTTTCAAACCCCCAGAGAAAGAGATGGGGGAGGACTCAATCCAGAATGCACCTGATTAACAGCAGACTGCGGTGTAGACACACTGACTGGGCTCGCAGTGCGATGGGGAAGATGTGGGGAGGGGACCTGTGAGATAGGAGCAGGGTTGAGATTTGTCACTGTTGAAAAGGAGATAAAGCACATGACCACAGAGAGAGAGAGAGACGTTTTTACCCAGAGAGGATCTCCTTCCCTCTCATTCACCTTCTCCTTTTCCTCACTCTTTCTTTTGCACCCTTTCTTAAGCTGTTTCTCTGTATGAGATGGTGCTTGGACAGTGCTCGGGCAAACAAATCAATTCCTCCCCATTTCTGCTTGTTTCAAAACAAACAGTTCTAATTACGTTTTGCCTCCCCCTACCTTCTGAACAAGACGAAACATTAAAAGAGGAGAGTGTCTTCTTCATGAGGAACGACTCCCTTAGAAATCCATCATCTCCTCCCACCCATGTTGACACTGAAGTAGGCCACAGCTGTCTGCGGCTGCAACATTTAGAATGACGATAGAGACAAACATACAGTATGCCTCTCCCCATATACCTTCCCAGCCTGTATCCGTTCTCACCAAGCCTGTCCATCACTGGTGTAGGGCTGGCTGGCAGCAGGAGAGGAGAGGGCTTAGGCGACAGGAATCAGAGGCTCCAGTGAAGGGCCATCACTCCACATGACAGCCCATCAGAGCTGACAGTGAATACAAATTAGTGCCTTTAGCTGGAAGGGAGCAGCCATGAGTGGGTCCTAATTATAGGGTAGGTGAGTCCCGGGGTCGGGGTGATAATGAGGTGGCGATGCTGGTAAACAGAGATGTGTCAGAGGCATAGAGGGACATCACAGCACAACCTCTGAACTCTGTGGGGTCAGAGCTATACACTAATGATCTTCATCTGGTAATGCACATTCATGTGACACACACACACACTCACACACCATGCTTTGAGACATTCTTAAGCAGTTCTGGGTTCACACCTTTTTAATATTAAGGGAGCTCTATGCAAGAGACTATCAACAGCATGCCGTGAATGCCTGGGTATGTATGCATTATTGTGGGACAGCTGGCGAGATGGGGTGGGATGATATAGTACCCTGTGCAGTTGTCAAATCAAAGATGCCTGAGGATTCGCTTTAGCTTGGCTTTCTTGCTGTATATACATGTTTCCTGCAGGAGAAGCTAGAAATTAAGTAGAGTATTGGTATTCACACAGGCCACTAATAAAATTAAATTGCAAAGGTTTCGGTTCTAGCTCCACATGTAAGAGACAGCAGTTAGGTAACACACACAGCACAGGACACAGGCATGCTGTCATGTCTCTATTTGTTTGCTTCTCCAGCAACAAGGCGCCGGGCTGTCTCTACACTTAGATACTAAAATACAGTGTGCAGGGAAACGTGACCACACCACTGAGAAACAAAAACATGAGTTTACCACCCCCTCTCCATTGGCCTCTAAGGCATCACCAACAAGGAAGACTGATCATACAGTATCTCCTCATTCTAACCATGAAGCTGTGCTCTTGTATCTTCGTTATTTGGTGATTCATATTTGCTGTCTGATCTGACACTGCCAGCCACTCTGACCCTGTCCATTATGCTTTCACCAGTACGCAGCAGCTGCTGTATTTCCAAGTCCCATGCTCTTATCATCATTCCTTTTCATTTCAGTAGCACAGCTACTCATACCAGTGGCGGTCGGTGCTGTTTAAGAGTAGGGAGGACATTTTTGTTTTATGAGAATAATCTTATTTCTATAACATCATATCGGATGACTGTCATTCATACTCCATTAAATGTAACATCGATAGGTTTAGGCTACTACGAAATAAAGTTTTTAACAAATTGGAGTAATCAAAGTAACAGAGTGATTAGTCCAAAAAGTTGCAAATTCATTCAGGTTTTTATTGGAGTTTCTATTGGACAAATTCAGATTTTTATCTGTGGGTTTATCCCCACTTCATTCTGTTTGCTTCCAGTTAAGAAACATTTTTCAACAGAATTGGCAGAATGAATATGCCCCTGATCACCTGCACACAAAGTTCACTTTCATAGCAGCCACATACAAACAGCATTATCACTTTGCTCGTTGTATAATTCCTTCTCGCATCTACACGCTTTCCTCTCACCTTTACCCATTCGCTTGTGGACTTCAGTGCACAACACAATGGCTGTCTGTGACAAGGCGAAAAAACCTTTCCAAGCCAAACCATAGTCAACTTAGCTACTAGAACTAACGCGCTAGTAAACCCACTACAATCACGCAGTACAATGTACATCAAACAGTTTAGCAGTTACATCATCAATGAAACATTTGATTTCAATTCAGTTTTTTGTTCCCAAAACTAGAATCTGTTATGAACAGAGTGGACTAAGTTTTGTAGATTTTACCCTTCTCACTTCACAGAGTAGGTGTTCCCGAACAGAAACATGCAAAGACATGCTAGAACGCTAGCTCTTGCTTGGCTCTACACCTCTCATTGCATGTTCTATGACTAATTTGTTCCCATTGGAGATGACAGACTGTGGTCTATCTTGGGTTAGTTATAAAAATCTTTGGTTCCAGTGTTGGATAGCCTTAGCCAGCTAGCTAACATTATCCTCAGAGTAGTTAGCTAGCTGCATTAGATAGCTAAGTAAGTGAATGTGTAAAATATACAGCAGAATATACTGTAGCTAGCTCTCTCTCTCGCTCTGCTGCCTCTTCTTATGTTTTGAATGTATATTTTTTTTAACTGTTCAACTATTTTCTTTCTCCCTCTGAGTCAATTACTCACCACATGTTATGCCCTGCAGTGCTAGCTATGCTTTCAGTACTATATTCATTCTCGGATCCTTTAATTGGATGGACAATATGTCAGTTCATTCTGCAAGAGCTCTGATAGGACGTTGTCATAATTACTGTGTAAGTCTATGGAAGGGGGGTGAGAACCGTAAGCCTCGTAGGTTTTCTATTGAAGTCAATATATATAGGGGAGGATGGAAAATAGATGTCCTCCGGCTACACAATTTTGCTTCCCAGAGAGTGCTGTTGAGGCAACAAAACATTGGGTTTCAATCACTTATTTATTAACGTGATTATATTTAGAATTATTTTTATCTAAAAAGGATAACATTTTTGATGTATCACTATTTAAATTGTTCTGACATTCACTGAGTACGATGGTCCTTCCCTTCCTCCACTGAGGAGCCTCCACTAACTCATACTCTCTACAGTACCAACCTCCAGCAATCACACGGGCATTCTTTTTACATGTGTCACCTCGCATGCAGCCAACTCAAAGCCAAATAACTCCTGTTAATGTTTGACATGAAGAGAAGTCGTGTTGAAAGGAGCTGTTAAAGGCTAATCAAAGACCCTGTAGGCTCTGGGCTGCTGATTAGAAGAGGCTCCCTGTCGCTCATGTGTGCAAACTGGGACTGAGGGGATGTCAGTGGTGGTGTCAGGCTTAATCTTGTTCCACTGTAGTGGAGATCAAATCAAATCAAAGTTTATTTGTCACGTGCGCCGAATACATCAGGTGTAGTAGACCTTACAGTGAAATGCTTACTTAGAGGCTCTAACCAATAGTGCAAAAAAGGTGTTACGTGAACAATAGGTAAGTAAAGAAATAAAACAGCAGTAAAAAGACAGGCTATATACAGTGGCGAGGCTACATACAGACATCGGTTAGTCAGGCTGATTGAGGTGGTATGTACATGTAGATATGGTTAAAGTGACTATGCATATATGATGAACAGAGAGTAGTCATAGCGTAAAAGAGGGGTTGGTGGGTGGTGGGTGGTGGGACACAATGCAGATAGCCCGGTTAGCCAATGTGCGGGAGCACTGGTTGGTCGGCCCAATTGAGGTAGTATGTACATGAATGTATAGTAAAGTGACTATGCATATAAGATAGACAGAGAGTAGCAGCAGCATAAAAAGAGGGGTTTGGGGGGTTGGGAGGGCACACAATGCAAATAGTCCGGGTAGCCATTTGATTACCTGTTCAGGTGTCTTACGGCTTGGGGGTTAAAACTGTTGAGAAGCCTTTTTGTCCTGGACTTGGCCCTCCGGTACCGCTTGCCATGAGGTAGTAGACAGAACAGTCTATGACTGGGGTGGCTGGGGTATATGACAATTTTTAGGGCCTTCCTCTGACACCGCCTGGTGTAGAGGTCCTGGATGGCAGGCAGCTTAGCCCCAGTGATGTACTGGGCTGTACGCACTACCCTCTGTAGTGCCTTGCTGTAGAACCTTTTGGGGATCTCAGGACCCATGCCAAATCTTTTTAGTTTCCTGAGGGGGAATAGGCTTTGTCGTGCCCTCTTCACGACTGTCTTGGTGTGTTTCTAGTTTGTTGTTGATGTGGACACCAAGAAACTTGAAAGTCTCAACCTGCTCCACTACAGCCCCGTCGATGAGAATGGGGGCCTGCTCGGTCCTCCTTTTCCTGTAGTCCACAATCATCTCCTTAGTCTTGGTTACGCTGAGGGATAGGTTGTTATTCTGGCACCACCCGGCCAGGTCTCGGACCTCCTCCCTATAGGCTGTCTCGTCATTGTCGGTGATAAGGCTGTTCTGTCATCTGCAAACTTAATGATAGTGTTGGAGTCGTGCCTGGCTATGCAGTCGTGGGTGAACAGCGAGTACAGGAGGGGACTGAGCACGCACCCCTGTGGAGCTCCAGTGTTGAGGATCAGCGTGGCAGATGTGTTACCCTCACCACCTGGGTCCGGCCCGTCAGGAAGTCCAGGATCCAGTTACAGAGGGAGGTGATTAGTCCCAGGATCCTTAGCTTAGTGATGAGTTTTGAACGCACTATGGTGTTGAACGCTGAGCTGTAGTCAATAAATATAATTCTCACATAAGTGTTCCTTTTGTCCAGGTGGGAAAGGGCAGTATGGAGTGCAATAGAGATTGCGTCATCTGTGGATCTATTTGGGCGGTATGCAAATTGGAGTAGGTCTAGGGTTTCTTGGATAATGGTGTTAATGTGAGCCATTACCAACCTTTCAAAGCACTTCATGGCTACGGACGTGAGTGCTACGGGTCTGTAGTCATTTAGGCAGGTTGCCTTTGTGTTCTGGGGCACAGTGTCTATGGTGGTCTGCTTGAAACATGTTGGTATTACAGACTTAATCAGGGACATGTTGAAAATGTCAGTGAAGACACGTGCCAGTTGGTCAGCAGATGCCAAGAGTACACGTCCTCATAATCCGTCTGGCCTCGCAGCCTTGTGTATGTTGACCTGTTTAAAGGTCTTACTCACGTCGGCTACGGAGAGCGTGATCACACAGTCGTCCGGAACAGCTGATGCTCTCATGCATGCCTCAGTGTTGCTTGCCTCGAAGCGAGCATAGAAGTGATTTAGCTCGTCTGGTAGGCTCGTGTCACTGGGCAGCTCGCGGATGTGCATCCCTTTCCACATCAGAGAAGCACCTAGCTGGGTTAAAGGTCAAATGCAGGGTACTGTGTGTGTATATACAGTGGAAGTTGGAAGTTTACATACACCTTAGCCAAATACATTTAAACTCAGTTTTTCACAATTCCTGACATTTAATCAGAGTTAAGATTCCCTGTTTTAGGTCAGTTAGGATCACCACTTTATTTTAAGAATGTGAAATGTCAGAATAATAGTAGAGAGAATGATTTATTTCAGCTTTTTTTTCTTTCATCACATTCCCAGTGGGTCAGAAGTTTACATACACTCAATTAGTATTTGGTAGGATTTCCTTCAAATGGTTTAACTTGGGTAAAATGTTTCAAGGTAGCCTTCCACAAGCTTCCCACAATAAGTTGGGTGAATTTTGGCCCATTCCTCCTGACAGAGCTGGTGTAACTGAATCAGGTTTGTAGGCCTCCTTGCTCGCACACGCTTTATCAGTTCTGCCCACACATTTTCTATAGGATTGAGGTCAGGGCTTTGTGATGGCCACTCCAACACCTTGATTTTGTTGTGCTTAAGCCATTTTGACACAACTTTGGAAGTATGCTTGGGGTCATTGTCCATTTGGAAGACCCATTTGCGTCCAAGCTTTAACTTCCTGAATGACGTCTTGAGATGTTGCTTCAATATATCCACATAATTTTCCTCATGATGCCATCTATTTTGTGAAGTGCACCAGTCCCTCCTGCAGCAAAGCACCACCACAACATGACGCTGCCACCTCCGTGCCTCACGGTTGGGATGGTGTTCTTCGGCTTGCAAGTTTCCTCCAAACATAACGATGGTCATTATGGCCAAACAGTTCTATTTTTGTTTCATCAGACCAGAGGACATTTCTCCAAAAAGTATGATCTTTGTCTCCATGTGCAGTTGCAAACCATAGCTTTTTTTTATGGTTTTTTGAGCAATGGTGTCTTCCTTGCTGAGCGGCTGTAACGGCCATTGTTGGTGGAAGAAGGTGAGGACCAAGCGTGGTACGTGTCCATATTTATTAAAATGAACACGGAAATAACAAAATAACAAAGAGAAACAACCGAAAACAGTTCTGGCTAGTGCAGACACACAACAGAAAACAGAAGATAATCACCCACGAAACACAATAGAAAACCGGCTACCTAAATATGGTTCTCAATCAGGGACAACGATTGACAGCTGCCTCTGATTGAGAACCATACCAGGCCAAACACAGAAATAGCAAATCATAGAAAAGCTAACATAGACAACCCACCCAGCTCACGCCCTGACCATATTAAAACAAAGACATAACAAAAGAACTAAGGTCAGAACGTGACAGCGGCCTTTCAGGTTATGTCGATATAGGACTTGTTTTACTGTGGATATAAATACTTTTGTGCCTGTTTCCTCCAGCATCTTCACAAGGTCCTTTGCTGTTGTTCTGGGAATGATTTGAACTTTTCGCACAAAAGTACGTTCATCTCTAGGCGACAGAACGCGTCTCCTTCCAGAGTGGTATGAAGGCTGTGTCTCATGGTGTTTATACTTGCATAATATTGTTTGTACAGATGAACGTGGTACCTTCAGGCATTTGGAAATTGCTCCCACGGATGAACCAGACTTGTGGAGGTCTACACAATTTTTTTCTGAAGTCTTGGCTGATTTCTTTTGATTTTCCAATGATGTATTGCAAAGAGGCACTGAGTTTGAAGGTAGGCCCAAGCATACTTCCAAAGTTGTGACAAAATGGTTTAAGGACAACATAGTCAAGGTATTGGAGTGGCCATCACAATGCCCTGACCTCAATCCCATAGACAATTTATGGGCAGAACTGAAAAAGTGTGTGCGTGCAAGGAGGCCTACAAACCTGACTCAGTATCACCAGCTCTGTCAGGAGGAATGGGCCAAAATTCACCCAACTTATTGTGGGGAGCTTGTGGAAGGCTACCTGAAGCGTTTGACCCAAGTTTTACATTTTAAAGGCAATGCTACCAAACACTAATTGAGTGTATGCAAACTTCTGACCCACTGGGAATGTGATGAAAGAAATAAAAGCTGAAATAAATAATTCTCTCAACTATTATTCTGACATTTCACATTCTTAAAATAAAGTGGTGATCATAACTAACGCCTGCTACATTAGGTTAGATTTACAAAGACTGTATAGACCACATGAGGGAGGAATGTGCACAACACAACGACGAGAGGGATATAGACAGTTTGTGAATATATATACCTTATCTACTTTGAAGAACTAGTGAAATGATTTAGTTAGACAGTTCTGCAGCATACTTCAGGCTAGCCTAGCTAAATAGGATGACTAATGACAGTACAGTATGGGGAGCACAGAGACAGCGTTAGATGGTTTGGCTGGCTGGCTGCTACTGCCTGAGCAGGAATGAGATTATGACTTAAAAAATAATAAAGTATTCAAGTAAAAACTAAATGTAAATATTGAATGATTTCAATATGAATTTCTTATTTTTCTATTGATGTCTATCCAATGTGGACCTGACAGAGACAATGGAATATTTTCTGTTTTGGCTATTTCATGTTCCCTATTGCCTTTGGAATTGCCATTAAAAAGCTCTAAAATAATTTTAATGGGATTATTTCATAAAGCTTTTAATGTTGAAATTTTGTTTTTGAAACAAATCGAAAACCGTGTTTCTTTAAAAAAATAATCGAATCCAAACCGAGCTCAAAAAAGCACTAATCGCTCAGCAATAACAGGAAGTCACTGTGAGAAAGTTAACAACCGTTCGTAGACATGCAGGTATCTGGAGATGGACCTTATCTGTGTAACTAAACTATACTGGATTCCCCATGGTTATGGTGGCATCTTACCCTGGTAGGACAAGGTCACATACTCCGATAACGCTCTTAGAGTATCGCTGTGGTTGTTTCAGAGGGTGTACCAGTTAACTGCCTCATCACATTTACTTTTACTGCTTTGTCCTGACACTTGGTAGTGAGGTGCAAATTCATTCACGCCCAACCGCTAAATATCACACTGCATTTCCAGAGTTAAACACAAGCTGGCTCATTAACAGCTGATTACCTCTTCCTGAAAAACTCTGATTACATACAAATCTCTCACATTATTTTAGTGGCTATGATGATTAGATTCATCTATTATTAGATGATAAATCAACCAAAACGCTGCATGCAGAATTTTATCATATTTGTCCTTAAACTAGTTGAAGCATGTTTACAGTAGAACCGTGAAGGAGAACCTTCTTGGCAGCATTAAGCTGCCACATCATGTTTTTCTCTTACAGTTTGTACTAGACGGTGACAGAATGGCACAGTGAATGGTTGTAGCTCTGATCTCCAGATAGCAGAGCCTGAGCGCCGAGCCCATTCCCAGGTCCATCCTACCCCTGGCAGGCCTAACCAACCACTGACATTTACTCTGCCTGAGAACAACTGAGCCTTTCTTATATGTACAGGGCTACAGGCAGCAGACACTTCCTAATTATGGCAGGGAGAGAAGAATAACACAGACGTTAATGAGAATGTCTGACTTAGACTTCCATAAGGTAATGGATGACGGGTAAATCTGTTAAACCTGTGGCACCGTTGCCTGGTTGACACATTACTGCACCTCGTAAAAATTGGACAGAACTGCCAACACGGCAGCTCATTCTGCCCTTCCTATTGGCGTTCGGTTTTTCCTTAGGTCCTAAATCTATAGGGGTTGAGATCTCGTCCACTGGTGTTGAAACGGAGTGGGCGTAAAGGAGTAGTGTTGACCACTTTGCCATTTTTCTTCACGACATTGACAGCTTTAAAAAATATTAGACCCCAGTTTCTGACATGCACATCCTTTCATGTGAGTGAGCATGCCACTTCTCCCGCCCCCCTCTTAAACACCCTAATTATCACTACTGCCACTCCAGTGTGTGTGAACTCACACACCTCGCCTCGCTCCAAGGAGCTGAAAACGGCCTCAGGCCTCTGGTAGTAGTAGTACAGGCTTGTGTTAGTGTATCCAAATCGCATTTTTTGTTTTTCAATAAATATGTCCCAGTGAATGAATATGGTTTAACTGGATGGACTGATGTTACTGCATGTATTCTAGCCTTAAAACTCACTACAATTCCACTAAGGAGAGACTGTCATATTTAAAAAGGAAACCACAGAACCTAGATGGCTCATGTGGTATAAAACCAGATATTTTTGCAATCCCTGCCCCTATCTTCAATCTGGCAGATTCCATGTAACTATTCAGCCCCCCAACCCTGTTTCCCTCCACTCTGCCACCCTCCCCTTCCTCCAGGCCTCTGCAGAGACACAGGCAGTCTTCATGCAGCAACATGCCCTGTTCTGTCGTTCTTTGGCAGGGCCCACACTTTTAATTTACCCAATTCGAAACCAGAGAAACACTGAATGTAGCTGGGTGGAACACCCACATCAGGTTCATGTAGCTAATGTGAGCCGCACAGTTGGGTGCCAGAAGTCTTTTTTCCCCCTTTGTTATGTTTAACCATACAGTCAAACATTTTCCATTATTCAATCATTCGCCTCATTCATCTTGTAGATTTGCCAGGAAAGTAAATATACTCTTAAATCATGGTAGATGCGGTAATCTGTCCTTAATGAGAGGAAGTGCTCATGTTTCTAAACCCACCACAAAACATGATTCATTAATACAGTCTAAATTATAAATCTACAATTTCTGGTTATTTTGGTTATTTGAGTGGATTGTGCATTTATATACTTAACAGAAATATAAACGCAACATGTAAAGTGTTGGTCCCATGTTTATTGAGATGAATACAAAGATCTCAGATATTTTTCATACGCACAAAAAGCTTATTTCTCTCATATTTTGTGCACAAATTTGATTACATCCCTGTTAGTGAGCATTCCTTTGCCAAGATAATCCATCCACCTGACAGGTGTGGCATATCAAGAAGCTGATTAAACAGCATGGTTATTACATAGGTGCACCTTGTGCTGGGGACAATATAAGGCCATTCTAAAATGTGCAGTTTTGTCACAACGCAACGGCCACATATGTCTCAAGTTTTGAGGAAGCATGCAATTCAAATCAAATTTTATTTGCCACATGCGCCGAATACAACAGGTGTAGACCTTACAGTGAAATCCTAACGTACAAGCCTTTATCAAACAATGCAGTTTTAAGAAAAATACCAACGAAAAAAATAAGAAATAAAATTAAAAAATAATTAAAGAGCAGCAGTAAAATAACAATAGTGGGTACCGGTACAGAGTCAATGTGTGGGGGCACCGGTTAGTCAAGGTAATTGAGGTAAAATGTACATATAGGTAGAGTTATTAAAGTGACTATGCATAGATAATAACAGAGAGTAGCAGCAGCATAAAAGAGGGTAGGGGAAGCTGTTTAGAAGCCTCTTGGACTTAGACTTGATGCTACGGTACCGCTTGCCTTGCGGTAGCAGAGAGAACTTTCTATGACTAGGGTGGCTGGAATCTTTGACAATTTTTAGGGTCTTCCTCTGACACCGCCTGGTATAGAGGTCCTGGATGGCAGGAAACTTGGTCCCAGTGATGTACTGGGCCGTACGCACTACCCTCTGTAGTGCCTTGCGGTCAAAGGCCGAGCAGTTGTCATACCAGGCAGTGATGCAACCCGTCGGGATGCTCTCGATGGTGCAGCTGTAGAAACTTTTGATGATCTGTGGACCCATGCCAAATCTTTTCAGTCTCCTGAGGAGGAATAGGTTTAGTTGTGCCCTCTTCACGACTGTCTTGGTGTACTTGGACCATGTTAGTTTGTTGGTGATGTGGATGCCAATCTGCTCCATTACAGCCCTGTCGATGAGAATGGGGCCGTGCTCGGTCCTCCTTTTCCTGTAGTCCACAATCATATCATTTGTCTTGATCACGTTGAGGGAGAGGTTGTTGTACTTGCACCACATGGTCAGGTCTCTGACCTCCTCCCTATTGACTGTCTCGTCATTGTCGGTGAGACATATGAGACACTGTTGTGTCATCGGCAAACTTAATAATGGTGTTGGAGTCGTGCCTGGCCGTACAGTCATGAGTGAACAGGGAGTACAGGAGGGGACTGAGCACGCGCCCCTGAGGGGCTCTGTGTTGAAGATCAGTGTAGCACGTGTTGTTACCTACCCTTACCACCTGGGGGCGGGCCGTCAGGAAGTCCAACATCCAGTTGCAGAGTGAGGTGTTTAGTCCCAGGGTCCTTAGCTTAGTGATGAGCTTTGAGGGCTTTGAGCCGATTGGCATCTTGACTTCAGGAATGTCCAACGGAGCTGTTGCCAGAGAATGTAATGTTAATTTCTCAACCATTAGCAACCTCATATCGTTCTAGAGAATTTTCACTTCCAGCTTCTTCACCTGACACCAGCTGTCTGACACTAGCCACCCAGACAGCTGATGAAAACTGAGGATTGTTTCTGTCTGTAATAAAGCCCTTTTATGGGGGAAAACTCATTCTGATTGGCTGGGCCTGGCTCCCAAGTGGGTGGGCCTATGCCCTCCCAAGCCCACCCATGGCTGAGCCTCTGCCCAGTCATGTGAAATCCATAGATTAGTGCTTAATGTATTTATTTAAATGTACTAATTTCCTTTTATAAACTGTAACTCAGTAAAATTCGAAATTGTTGCATGTTGCGCATATATTTTTCTTCAGTATATTATATATGACAGCTTTAACCTGTATAAAAATACAAAAACTGGAGATGTCCAGTTTTGCCAGGGAATCTCAAGAATATATGACCTTGAACTCAGCATTTTCATGCTCCAAAAAAAGAAAACAGTAATCTAAACCCGTGGGCAATTAACTGAAGATGGTGAGTTATAGGTAACTGTCAAAATAAAGGAAACACCAACATAAAGTGTCTTAATAGGGCATTGGGCCACCACGAGCGGCCAGGACAGCTTTAATGCGCCTTTGCATAGATTCTACAAGTGTCTGGAACTCTATTCGATGGTTCTTCCATGAGAAATTCCATAATTTGTTGGTGGTAGAACATGCTGTCTCAGGCTCCACTCTAGAATCTCCCATAAGTGTTCAATTCGGGCGAGATCTGGTGACTGACACCCTCATTTACTCAAGTGTTTCCTTTATTTTGCCAGTTACCTGTATGTGGTAACATGCGTGCCTGCAGCCATGGGATCTCATTGTCAGTGGCCAAGTATTCTCTCAGGAGGACTGATCCTGTTTGACTGTGGGGCTTCTGAGTTCACCCTTTGATTTCTGCCTCCCTCCTTTAGCCACCAGAAACATGGATTGGCTCTCTGGCCCGTTTCTGTGTGATCCCAGAGGAAGTCCTTATGACTTACCCTGAACCATTAGAGATGGGGAAATCGAATCTGTGGCCATTTCACAACATAGTGAAGTGCACATATGCATTTGAACCTGTTGCTCCCTCTTAACATGTGTCAATGTGTCATGTGTGACCGTGAGCTTGAGTTTGGGCTGTATGGTGGCTGGCTCAGGAGTTAGGGACTTGGGGCACCGGCCAGAGAATAGGCTATTAAGAAACAGTGGGTTTGGGCTTCATCTTACATGACTCCAAGCTACATCCACTAACATAACCTTTTCTGCTAATAAAATGGGAAGCGGGCACCATCTAGAGATATCCAGACGGCGGGAAGAGGATTGTCCCTGTTCAGTAGACTAGAGAGAAAGGACAGGACCGCCACCAACGACTTTACTGACAATTCTCAGCTCAAGCTACAACGGGATCACCTTCCTCTCTGTGCACCATTACTCCTGGGAGTAACGTTCATTTCAGTGTGTGTGTTTGAGGGATCAGGGGTACACGGATCAGGTTCACTCACCAGCAACAGGAAGTCTAACTTTCCCCACTAATAGAGCCATTGCCATTCAACTGGGGGAACTTGTCCACTCCCGAAACAAAGCCCCCCTCTGTCCTACAGGCCCCCCAGAGAGAGCTAAAACCCCACACGCAGTAATGGACTACTTTAAGAGCTGATCTGCCTCTAATACATACGCTCTTATGTTGCTCCAGTTCTCCAAAACTCCAAGTCTGTGTGGTGAAAATGGCGTCCTGCCCTAATGCGGATGACTCACAGAGCTCAGAGGAGTTCAGGTTTTGAGCCTCTTCCTGTACTAAAACTCCCCTTCCTGCTGCTTCACTCCCTCTACTGTTGGGGATCATGCACCTGTCCTGTAATATAGAGAGAACCAGCACTTTTTGGAATAGGCCTTAGATTGGCTATATACATGGTAGTCTTGAATGAAGTAAGAAAAAAAAGAAAAATAATCATGTGGAGTTCCCTCCAAACTCAACCAAATCTCTCATTCTGCTTGTCAAATGGTTTGACAGCAAATGAAGTAGCCTGGTTAAAAATCACCATCCGTCTTGATCATGCACGTTTTCCCCTCTGTCGTTGTGTGCCTTAGCTTGCTGATGGTGTCTCAGTGTTTGTCCAGTCCCTCTCCAGGCCTCCTGGGCTTGTTTCCACAGGTGGCCTGACCTCTTAGGCAGGGTGGCGTAGCTGAGCCCAGTCTCCCGCCATTATGATCCCTGGATCAACATTTAATATGAGCACACTGCCCAGTGCTTCTGTCTGTCTGAGCAGGGTCGAGCAGGGGATAGGAGGGGAGAGGAGAGCAGGGGATAATGTACAGTAGCTGGCAGACTTTTCCTTTCAGATTTCCAGATTTTCCTTGTGTATTTACCCCCAACGAGACCCAACGAAAGTTCAATTTCTCTGACTGATACGACAAGAAGCCTAAGTGGCATGTTGGGTTTACAATGAGCTCAATGCCAAATCACCGGGAAAATGGCCTCTAATGCTAGTATAGGAACAGTAGTTTCCTCTTAGTAATGCTTTAATAGCAGTGCCACAGGAGCATTAAGGAACAGATGGAATATGATTTTCTACGCAGCCTAGTAAACCTTCTGTATTTGTTTAGAGAACGTTCTTTCACTAACAAGGGGAGGGAGGGAGTTATTATCTAAATATGTATATCTAATGCATAACAGTATTATTACCTAAATATGCATAGCTAATGTATGACAATATTATATAAATATGTATATCTAATGCACAACAGTATTATTATCTAAATATGTATATCTAATGCATAACAGTATTATTATGTAGATATGCATAGCTAATGTATAACAATATTATCTAAAGATGCATATCTAATGTATAACAATATCATCCAAATATGAATATCTAATGTGTAACAGTATTATTATGTAGATATGCATAGCTAATGTATAACAATATTATCTAAAGATGCATATCTAATGTATAACAATATTATCTAAAGATGCATATCTAATGTATAACAATATCATCCAAATATGAATATCTAATGTGTAACAGTATTATTATCTAAATGTGCATATCTAATGTATAACAATATTATCTAACTATGCATATCTAATGCATAACAGTATTTATTTCAAGTGTTATGGATGTTTAAGGTTTTTGGTTTGTGGAAAATTAACATATGGCTAGCTAGCTATAGATGTTTAAAAGGGTCATATGTTTGGTTTGTCACCACGCTTTAGTGTACATTATGACTCCATTTATCCGTCCGTTGTCAGATGATTATGGGCTTCGATTACATATGTTTTGGAGCTGGATACGGACTCTATAGAGTCTATTGTTGCTCTGTAGTGCTTTGACTCCCTCCTCACCAAACAGATGGTTACATTCAGCTACTCTCTGAAAACAAACATACGCTGAGGAGTTGCTGACAAACTGGTTCAGAAAGGGCTTAAACTGGCCCTTGGAGTGTGTCTGTCTGTCTGTCTGTCTGTCTGTCTGTCTGTCTGTCTGTCTGTCTCTGTCTGTCTCTGTCTGTCTCTGTCTGTCTCTGTCTGTCTCTGTCTGTCTCTGTCTGTCTCTGTCTGTCTGTCTGTCTGTCTGTTTGTGTCTGCAAGCAAGTGTGTGTGTGTGTACATGTGCAAGCGTGTATGTGCATGTGTGTTAAACTTCACATCCAGTAGCACACAGCCAATGATATACAGAGGGGTGTAGTTTGGGGACTCATCATTCAACCCAACTCTCAAACACAAATAATCACGGGGTGAGACCACATGTCGCAGCTCTTATGCATAGGGCCTCGACAGCTGTCAATCACACAGATGACCTATAAACAGACCCTTGGCAGACACTCTTATTAAATCAAACTGTACAAATATAGCAAATCGAATGCTATGAATCGTTGATTATTGACGTAACCCAGAGTTAAATTTAGATACGGTATGGAAGACTGGTACTATCAGATTCCATGGTAAGTATGTTGAGAAACGTCTGTGGATGGAGTTTATTTTAAGGTCCTGTGGTTTGATGGGGGACATGGGGATGGCTTTCGTCTTGTCTTGGTATTCAGATAACTTCCTGAGAGACAGTCAGACAACCAGATAGGAATGTATTTTTCACCCTGTTCAAACAGGGATTGAATATAAACCAGCACACACCTTCTTTGGCTTTATGGAGGCATGTTTTTCCCCAGAGTAGGGTGACCAGTTTAGAAACAGGTCCTGCATAAACATGGATATTAATGAACTTATTTTTTACCCTTTTGCTATATCAGAAGGATTTGTTATTTGAAACTATGTTGTGCAGGTTTTGACTTTGAAGCTACAACAGGACCATTTGAAGCTGTGATACAACAGGACCATTTGAAGCTGGGATACAACAGGGCCATTTGAAGCTGTGATACAACAGGACCATTTGAAGCTGTGATACAACAGGACCATTTGAAGCTGTGATACAACAGGACCATTTGAAGCTGTGATACAACAGGACCATTTGAAGCTGTGATACAACAGGACCATTTGAAGCTGTGATACAACAGGACCATTTGAAGCTGTGATACAACAGGACCATTTGAAGCTGTGATACAACAGGACCATTTGAAGCTGTGATACAACAGGACCATTTGAAGCTGTGATACAACAGGACCATTTGAAGCTGTGATACAACAGGACCATTTTATTTTAAGTTGATCCTCTGATTATGTGCAGACATACCTTAGTTCTGATATATAGTATGTAAACAGTAAAATTAGATCTACATCCTTCCTATCAGTCATCTACTATTTTTCCCTGACCACAATTTAACCACTAAAATTACCATAGTTGTGGCATTGTGGAGATGTTGTTTTTGGTGGACTCCTAAATGAGTTCAGTAGAAGCTTATTGAGTAAAACCGCAATGTTTGTCAAGCAGCAGTACATGATTGCCACCCTGCAAAGCCCTACACTGTAGGGTCCCATTGATTGTTTGTCTTTGGTGTCGGGCCCGAGCAGCGGAGAGACAGTGGGCCTCTCAAACAGCATTGCCCTGTCTGTACATGGCTGCTGAACCGTGGAGAACGTATCAAACAAACACTCAAGTCTCACAGGGAAGGGTCTATAGGAAGGGTCCTGTTACTCTTGACACAGGAATGTCTGTCAACTGCATTCTTAATGTAGCCGCAGAAGACCCACTCAGACCTTCTGATGACCAGAGAAAAGCATCCTTGGCAGATGTCCATGTCGGTATTTAACAGAGATATGGAGGAAAGAGAGTATTGAGATGGCAACACAATGAGACGCTCTCTAGCACTTGTCACTGACCGACTGTATTGGGTTTCAACAGTGTTGATAAAAAACACATCTCATAACCCCACATGGGTATGCAGGACAGGGGTGGAATGTCTCAGTTGAGCCTGCATGTGTGTGTTAATCTGTTTGTGTACAGCAGCTGTCTTTCCCTAATGGATATTTTGCTCTCTTGTTCCCCCTCTCCTCTCTGCAGAGCTGAGGTCCACCGGCACTGCCCAACACTTTGCCTACCTGCTCAACACGTCTGACTACCGTATCCTGCGTATGGACGAGGACCACGACCGCATGTACGTTGGCAGTAAGGACTACATCCTGTCCCTGGACCTGCATGACATCAACAAGGAGCCGCTCATTGTAAGACCTTACAGTCACTAACCCTGTATCTCTTCACCTTCCCTTACCTACTCTCACCTCTTCTCCCCTCACCTCTCCTCCCCCCTCTCCCCTCTCTCATCTCCAGAGCTCTATGATCCGGGGTGAGGCTAACCCTTTGCCTCAGCTCTCAAAAACGGCTCCCGAGGGTCATATGTCTCATTTCGCTGCCCTGTGTCTGACATTTTGATTAGCTCGCCTACAGTTTGTATTGGACTGCACTATTTTCTGGAGACAGGGGTTGTAAAACACTATAAAAACAAAATCTGGATATGACCATTCCAAGGGGGCTAATAGTACCCTGTGGCAGGTTTAGCCCCACATCTATAAAGTCCAGTGATGTTGAACGGGTTGTGCGATGTGTTGGGTTATTGCTATTAAATGACCTTTGTTCCCCCCCTGCCTTCAGCTCCACTGGCCTGTCTCTCAGCAGAGGAAGACTGAGTGTGTTCTAAGTGGGAAGGACACCAATGTAAGTATTTCTGTTGACTCTCGATCTCCACACAACTAATTCAGGATTTATGTTTCAGATCAGGTGACTTGTGCCACCTGTAATATGTAGTAATGTATTTTCTATATTTATCTATCTATAAAGTGTGTATATATATATATATGTGTGTGTATATATATATATACATATATATATATATATATATATATATATATACATATACATTTCCGGTCAAAAGTTTGGACAACACCTACTCATTTCTAAATTGTAGAATAATAGTGAAGACATCAAAACTATGAAATAACACATATGGAATCATGTAGTAACCAAAAAAGTGTTATTTTTTAATTTGATATTCTTCAAAGTAGCCACCCTTTGCCTTGACGACAGCTTTGCACACTCTTGGCATTCTCTCAACCAGCTTCATGAGGTAGTCACCTGTAATGCATTTAAATTAACAGGTGTACCTTTAAAAAAATATATTTTGGGGATTTCTTTCGTTCTTAATGCGTTTGATACAATCAGTTGTGTTGTGACGAGGTAGGGGTGGTATACAGAAGACAGCTTTATTTGGTAAAAGACCAAGTCCATATTAAGGCAAGAATAGCTCAAATAAGCAAAGAAAAACGACAGTGCATCATTACTTTATGTCACGTTTGTCATAATGATGAGACCAAGGTGCAGCGTGAATAGAGTTCCACATAATTTTAATAAACGGAAACTCGCCTAACAAAACAACAAACGAAACTTGAACACCAAGGCAATTATACATAGGCAAGATCCCACAACACAAATGAGGAGATGGCTACCTAAATATGATCCCCAATCAGAGACCACGATAAACAGCTGTCTCTGATTGGGAACCATATCAGGCCAACATAGATATACAAAACCCCCTAGACATACAAAAACCCTAGACATACAAAAACTAGAGTACCCACCCTAGTCACACCCTGACCTAACCAAAATATATAGAAAAACAGAGATATTTAAGGTCAGGGCTTGACATTTTAAGACATGAAGGTCAGTCAGTACGGAACATTTCAAGAACTTAGAAAGTTTCTTCAAGCGCAGTCGCAAAAACCATCAAGCGCTATTATGAAGCCCAGTTGAAGGGCATATTCTTTTCCTTTATTTAATTAGGCAAGTCAGTTAAGAACACATTCTAATTTTCAATGACAGCCTAGGAACAATGGGTTAACTACCTTGTTCAGGGGAAGAATGACAGATTTTTACCTTGTCAGCTCAGGGATTTGATCTTGCAACCTTTCGGTTACTAGTCCAATGCTCTAAACACTAGGCTACCTGCCGCCCCATATACCTATGGGGATTTAATTTGGCCCTGTAAAATCCTGGTTCCGCTCTGTCTGGACAAACAGACAGGGCAGGACTGGCACCAACTAGTCTCACTCTTCCCCATCTGCCAGTGTAGGGTGTGGATAAATAGATTATACTGGCATTATACTGGCACACTGGCATGTTAATATATTGACATGTCCATTGATGTTAAAGATAATTGCCTCTTGTAATATGCTTTATTTTGTATATAGGTATTATCATACATGTTGATAATCCATTCATGTCTGTCTATGTTTGTTCCCATGCAGGGCGAGTGTGGGAACTTCATCCGTCTGATTGAGCCATGGAACAGGACCCACTTGTATGTCTGTGGTACTGGGGCCTACAACCCCATCTGCACCTACGTCAACCGTGGACGCAAACCACAGGTTAGAGCTCCACACCTTATTGAATACATTGAGTCTGTGTTCATATAATGAAGAGGTGAGGGAGCATAAGGCTCTGTCTGTAAAATCAAATCAAGTGTATATTCATCACATGCTGTGTAAACAGCAGGTGTAGACTGTGAAATGCTGACTTATGGGCCCTTTTCCAACAATGCAGAGTTAAAGATCAAAATGTCATACAAAATTGAAATAGTGACACGAGGAAAACAGTTGACGTCGGAAGTTTACATAGACCTCAGCCAAATACATTTAAACTCAGTTTTTCACAATTCCTGACATTTAATCCGAGTACAAATTCCCTGTTTTAGGTCAGTTAGGATCACCACTTTATTTTAAGAATGTGACATGTCACAATAATAGTAGAGAGAGTGATGTATTTCAGCTTGTATTTCTTTCATCACGTTCCCAGTGGTTCAGAAGTTTACATACACTCAATCTGCCCACACATTTTCTATAGGATTGAGGTCAGGGCTTTGTGATGGCCACTCCACTACCTTGACTTTGCTGTCCTTAAGCCATTTTGCCACAACTTTGGAAGTGTGCTTGGGGTCATTGTCCATTTGGAAGACCCAAGCTTTCACTTCCTGACTGATGTCTTGAGATGTTGCTTCAGTATGTCCACATAATTTTCCTACCTCATGATGCCATTTATTTTGTGAATTGCACCAGTCCCTCTTGCAGCAAAGCACTCCCACAACATGATGCTGCCACCCCCACGCTTCACGGTTGGGATGGTGTTCTTTGACTTGCAAGCCTCCCCCTTTTCCTCCAAACATAACAATTGTCATTATGGCCAAACAGTTCTATTTTTGTTTCATCAGACCAGAGGACATTCATCCAAAAGTATGATCTTTGTCCCCATGTACAGTTGCAAACCGTAGTCTGGCTTTTTTATGGCGGTTTTGGAGCAGTGGCTTCTTCCTTTCTGAGCAGCCTTTCAGGTTATGTTGATATAGGACTCATTTTATTGTGGATATAGATACTTTTGTACTTGTGTTCTCCAGCATGTTCACAAGGTCCTTTGCTGTTGTTCTGGGATTGATTTGAACTTTTCGCACCAGAGTACGTTCATCTCTAGGAGACAGAACGCATCTCCTTCCTGAAATTGCTCCGAAAGATGAACAAGACTTGTGGAGGTCTACAAAATCAGGCTGATTTCTTTTGATTTTCCCACGTGGTCAAGCAAAGAGGCCTTGAAATACATCCACAGGTACACCTCCAATTAACTCAAGTGATATCAATTAGCCTTTCAGAAGCTTCTAGAGCCGTGACTTAATTTTCTGGAATTTCTGGAAAGCTGTTTAAAGGCACAGTCAACTTAGTGTATGTAAACTTCTGACCCACTGGAATTGTGATACAGGGAAGTATAAAGTATAAAAATTACTTGTGTCATGCACAAAGTAGATGTCCTAACCGACTTGCCAAAACTATAGTTTGTTTTAACAAAAAAATGGTGGAGTGGTTGAAAACGAGTTTTAATGACTCCAACCCAAGTGTATGTAAACTTCCCGACTTCAACTGTATATTGTGAATAACAGTTCCTCTCTCAACGCGAAACATCTTTCAAACACTCGCCCTCGATAACCACCAAGCCTTGGTATGAACTAGATCGTTGTCATTCTCTGATCCCACATCTCCACATAGTTTTGCAAACTGGTGTGAGCACAGTGAGTGTGGTTTGATGTAGGTTACAATTTAAGTTATCTGCTACAGTATATTTCCTAGTTCTGTGCTCAGATCTTTTGCCACAAGTTGCTCTCTGTGTATCATACAATGCATCCATTGGTCAGAGGAAGACATACATATTCATAACTAGAGTGCAGAGGCCTGCCCACCATCCCACCGTAGATGGAGCCACATCTGTGTAAAAGCCCACCATTCGATCCCATAGAATCTGTTTTTCGTCAACATAGCACACTGAACATCCCGTGCCATTTAATGCTCGGGAATCGTGAGACAGAACTATATGTCTTCGTGAATAGCATCCCCCGACTTATATATCTAAAACTCAATGCCACCGGGGTCTGACAATCTGGATGGAAAATTACTGAAGATAATAGCAGATGATTTTTCCACTCCTGTTTGCCACATCTTCAATTTAAACCTACTAGAGAGCATGTGCCCTCAGGCCTGGAGGGAAGCTAAAGTCCTTCTGCTACCCAAGAATAGTAAATCCCCCTTTACTGGCTCAAATAGCTGACCAGTCAGCCTGTTACCAAACCTTAGTAAACTTCTGTGTTTGAGCAGATACAATGCTATTTCACAGTAAACAAATTAACAACAGAATTTCAGCATGCTTATAGGGAAGGACACTCAACAGGCACAGCACATACACAAATAACTAATGGTTGGCGGAGAGAAATTGAGGATAAAAGGATTGTGGGGGATGTCTTGTTAGACTTCAGTGCAGCTTTTGAAATTATCGATCATAGTCTGCTTCTGGAAAAACTTGTGGATAAAGAGTTATTTGTCTAACAGAACACAGAGGGTGTTCTTTAATAGAAGCCTCTCAAATATAATCCAGTTAGAACCAGGAATTCCCCTAGGTAGCTGTTTAGGCCCATTGCTTTTTTCCATTTTTACTAACAACATACCACTAACTTTGAGTAAAGCCAGTTTGTCTATGTATGTGGATGACTCAACACTATTCATGTCAGCTACAACAGTGACTGAAATGACTGTAACACACAAAGAGCTGCAGTTAGTTTCAGATTGGGTGGCAAGTAATAAGTTTCCCTAAATATTTAGAAAACTAAAAGCATTGTATTTGGAACAAAACACTCACTAAACCCTAAACCTCAACTAAATCTTGTAATAAATAATGTGGAAATTGAGCAAGTTGAGATGACTAAACTGCTTGGAGTGACCCTAGATTGTAAACAGTTATGGTCAAAACATATTGATGCAGTAGTAGCTAAGATGGGGAGAAGTCTGTCTATAATAAAGCAATGCTCTGTCTTCTTAACAACACTATCAACAAGGCAGGTCCTACAGGCCCTAGTTTTGTCGCACCTTGACTTCTGTTCAGTTGTGTGGTCAGGTGCCACAAAAAAAGGATTAGGAAAATTGCAATTGGCTCAGAACAGGGCAGCACAGCTGGCCCTTGGATGTACACAGAGAGCTAATATTAATAATATGCATGTCATTCTCTTCTGGTTTATAGTGGAGGAATAGATTGGACTTCATCACTACTTTTATTTATGAGAGGTATTGACATGTTGAATGCACCGAGCTGTCTGTCTAAACTACTGGCACACAGCTCGGACACCCATGCATACTAGAGGTCGACCTCTAATGCCTACCCCACAAGACATGCCACCAGAGGTCTCTTCACAGTCCCCAAGTCCAGAAACAGCCTATGGGAGGAGCACAGTACTACATAGAGCCCTGACTACATGGAACTATATTCCACATCAAGTAACTGACGCAAGCGGCAAAGTTAGATAAAAAAAATTGATAAAAAACACCTTATGGAACAGCGGGGACTGTGAAGCAACACAGACATTGGCACACACACACACACACACACACACACACACACACACACACACACACACACACACACACACACACACACACACACACACACACACACACACACACACACACACACACAATTAGTAATGTAGATATGTGGTAGTGGTGGAGTAGGGGCCTGAGGGCACACAGTGTGTTGTGCAATCTAGGAATGTATTGTAATGTTTTTAAAATTGTATAAACTGCCTTAATTTTGATGGGCCCCAGGAAGAGCAGGTGCCTCTTTGGCAGCAGCTAATGGAGATCCATAGTAAACACAAATACAAATGCATGGGCATCTCGGCCCTCACAGCTAACTGGGGAGTTTCTGGGGAGTTTGAGTTGTTCAGTCAGTTTCCTCTGGATTGCAATAGCATAAATTCTGTGTTTAACAGTGTTCTCAGAATGATATTGATGTGAGTTTCTGTGCCTCTGCCTCCGCACACATGGTTTTCACCATATCAATTGCGTCCGGTAATATCAAAGTCTCTGCAATAGTGTTTGGCTTCATAGCGTAGCTGGCCTAGCCATTCACCATGGGAATGATTCAAGTGCAACAAGTGTGGCCTTTTCCTATAAAGGCACAAGGTGATACCCAGATGCAGACACAGGAGGCAGATGGTTAGAGTCCAAGATGTTTATTAACAATCCAAAAGGGGTAGGCAAGAGAATGGTCGAAGACAGGCAAAAGGTCAAAACCAGTTCAGAGTTCTAGAGATACAGAATGGCAGGCAGAATGGTCAGGCAGGTGGGAATGGAGTCCAGAAAAACAGGCAAAGGTCAAAACCGGGAGGACTAGTAGAAGAGAATAGAAAAGCAGGCGCATGGGAAAACACGCTGGTTGACTTGAACATACAAGACAAACTGGCACAGAGAGACAGGAAACACAGGGATAAATACACCAGGGAAAATAAGCGACACCTGGAGGGGGTGGAGACAATCACAAGGACAGGTGAAACAGATCAGGGTGTGACATTTCCCATGATATAAGGGCGCTCTCTGATTGAATTTAGTCTTTTAGATTTGAATGATTTAGATTTTTAAGGTTAGCCACATTACAATGATTTTTAGATACAAAGACAATATTATAATATATATGTGTTTTTTGGGGGTAGATTTTGGAAATTCACCCATGACCCCATTTTCATATCAGGTGAGACCACATTGGGTCGCGATCTCTAGTTTGGGAACCACTGCTGTAATCCATGGCTTCTGGTTGGGATATGTACAGTCACTGTGGGGACGACCTCGTCAATGCACTTATTAATGAAGCCAGTGACTGATGTGGTAAACTCCTCAATGTTATCAGATGAATCCCGGAACATATTCTAAGTCTGTGCTCCTGAAACAGTCCTGTAGTTTAGCATCCGCTTCATCAGACCATTTCCATATTGAGCACGTCACTGGTACTTCCTGTTAAGAGTTTTTGCATGTAAGCAGGACGCAGTATATAGTTATGGTCTGATTTGCCAAAGGGAGGGCGAGGGAGGGCCTTGTATGCGTTTCTTTGCACAGGAGACATGCTGGTAAAAATTTGGTAAAACGGATTTCAGTTTCCCTGGATTAAAATCACCAGCCAAGTGAAAAGTCGCCTCTGAGCTGTAGAGATCATCTCCACATTTACTCTCCATCTCACAGCCTCCCTCCCTCCCTCCCTCTCTCCCCCTCTCTCTCTCTCTCTCTCTCTCTCTCTCTCTCTCTCTCTTCATCCCCACATCTCTCTTTCTCTCTCTACATTTCTCTCACCATCCTACCTTCATTCCTACCTTCACCATCCTCTACCCCCCCCCCCCCGATCTCCACTGCTTCATCTCCAGCCCCAGGCCTAAGCAGCCATTGGAGTCTCAGTCTTCACAACTGTCGTCCCCAGCGTTACTTCTCACCTTTACTGTTACGGCGCTGAATGTTAATTCTCACTCTTTAAATGGAGGTCTTGAGTTTCGTAGAGCCAGGCATCACCACCATGGAGTACTTTACCCCTCTGCTATTTCATGTGGATCCATATGACCGTTACTAACAAAGGGCATCCATCCCTACATCTATCCATCCATCCATCCGTCCATCCACTCATAGCTCTAGAAGCCCTGTGTGATTCTCAGTTGGCCTGCTCCCGCTATGCTCCCTCAGCCTCCAGTCCTCGCCATATGAGAAGTTGAGAGCTCCCGTTATGGGGTGCCAGTGGAATGTTCTAGTTATAGTACATTAATGAGATGGCTTTTATTTTCCCCTTCATATTAAACAGACAGGTCAGACTCTTCCCATGAGTCCCCCCTCTCTCTCTCTGCTGGTCTGGAGTTAAGTATGGGAGCAGAGATGTGAAATGGTACACCACCATACACACAGCTTTTCCAGACAGGAAGCCAGGAGAAGGCGAAATGCTGCTCATTGCCAGAAATCTACTGTGCTCATTGTCTCATGTAGATGTATACACACACACACACACACACACACACACACTCATTCTCACACGTCAGGAACCTGCTTTGACATTTGTAACTGAAGACGTCCAGATATATTGTTATCAGCTTGCCAGATACCATCATTCTTTCTTTTTCAGACATTATTCAGACACGTACTATTCACTCAGTTGTAGATAATTTCCTTTCTAAATACCTAAAGGATATATATTAGCCTACACGGGGCTGTGATTGTCTTAAAAGCCAAATGTTGGTTCTTGGCGGTGGCTCAGGCCAGGATTTAATGTATGTACCATACTGTGAGAGACTGTATTGACTCAACCACATGGTACAGAACTAATATTGATGATTTTCACACCATCTGGTGAAGTTGAGCCACACAGGCATTCCTTGCACAGAGAATGTAGAGAATACGATATCCACACATTTTACCCACAGGCTTTCCAAATGACATTATTGAAACAGTCATGTAGTCACATCAGTCCCAGACCAGTTTACAGAGTTACTGAGCTCACGTCAGGTCCCACCTACTGCAGGTGCGTAACATCTAGAATGTGTCGCTGTCTCCTGTTTTAGGCCGCCATGCACCTGCAGATGCCCCAGACCGGAGGGAGGGCTAGCCGCGCGGCCCAACCAAACGATGTGTCCGAAACACTGGGACTAAAGGTGGGACGTGGGTCTGGGTCAGGTGCCCATCACTAGCATGGGCACGTCTGCCTGCCTGCCTGTCTGCCCCTGAGCCTTACGTTTATGGGCTGGGGAGACCCACTATGGGACTCAGCCAACATGCCATGCCTCTGTCTCTCACTCTCTCTGTCTCCCTGTAGGGGAGGGCTGTGCATGTCTCCCGAACCCTCAGTTCTGTCTGTGCTCATTCTGTGTCTTGAAGCATTTCTGTCTTTATCAGTTGAATTGTCCCACTCTGTTGGGTGTCTAGTGAAGTGGATCGCTTATCTCCTCATGGCTACGCATCCCTTCTCTAGACCCTGTCCAATTTAAGTTTCATCCATCATGTTTGTGTTATCCGTTGCTCTCGTTGTTCATCTGTCCATTTTTGTGTAAGCCTCACTTTCTGAGCTCTCTCTCTCTCTTTCTCGTTCTCTCTCTGTGTGTGTTTGTTGAGCTGATTTGTCAGTATTTGCGTTGCCTGCTTCTTATGCATGAGAGAGATGGAAGCCCAGCATTTTGTGATTTGCTACACAAGGTCACAGAACATGTTGATACAGTACACAATCAAATATACATGTTTCATTTGTGATAGATACATTAGTAACTTTCCTCTCCTCCTCACATTGTCTTGTCACTTGTCTTAGAGGGCACAGAATGCCCCACCCTCCATTCCTTTACCCCCCCACCCGTCCTCCCTCTGTAGGAATGCGGGCCAACCCCTCTCACAGGTCTCACACGGTTAATGTCTGACCCTCTCACACTGCAGCCCCGTTGGTTCAGGACAAACACCAGCCGACTGTGTCCAACTACTAAAGCAGAAAGGCAATAATAGACCCACATAGCTGAGCATTACTTGAATGTTTGTGCTCTCCCACCACTCGCAGCACAGGAAGGAACTCTTAACCCTTTGAACGACAGGTCCATTATGTTTTCAGCCTTATGTTTTGAATGTGTTGCATGCAACACTTAATCCTCTGTAGGGTAAAATCTTTCATAAAGGTTTAAAAACATGTTCAGAGAATATCCCTTGGCACATGTGACTTGGTGCATGTCAACATCTGGCATCTCTTGCAAGGAGCTGCCAACACCTTCAGATTTACATGTGCGGTTGATTTTAAACAAAGGTGAGAGGGAGTCTCATAAAGGTGCACGTAGGAGCCAGTGGAGAATAACTTTGGCAAGCACCTCACTTTCTCCTGCTCGGTTGTTGACGGACAAGGACAGAGATGTCTTCGTCTCTGCTCCCCTTCTTCCTCGATTGAAGAGCGAGGGTTTGGGGGATTTGGTTTGTTCTGGCTTGTGGCAAGGCTATGTCATTGCATGCCATTGGCTGGTCCCACCCGCAAATCCAAATACCTGCCAATCACCTTTCAGTGCTGCATATAGAGATACCAGGAGTCATGAGCATCAGTCATCCAGCCTCCATTCAGGAAGTGTTTTCACTGAGCAGGATTGCAGGTGTCAGCAGCAGTAGGGGTGCATAAACAGTTATAATCAAGAGGGGATGAGAGACATTTGGCATAGGAGACATTTCTGTGCAGACAGAACAGCCTTTGACGCATTATTCCCCCAGTCCTTCTAGTGCACTATGGATGGATTTAGAAGAGTTGAATTTAATTTTTTTCTGTATGAAGGAACTCTCATTATTCTATGTTTCATCCTCTGAAACCACAATGCCTTATAGGCCCCAGAGGACCTACTGGAAACATATTGCACTGCCTCATTTCCCCTCCACTAGGGAATTACTGTGACATGATGAAGAGCACTATGAATGCATCGCTTCTTTCTTATGATTTTTCTATTTCAGGAATACATATGGCATTTGGAGCCGGGCAAAGTGGAGTCTGGGAAAGGAAAGTGCTCCTACGACCCAAAGCTCAACAGCGTCTCAGCTTTGATCAGTGAGTATCATCTACACTCGGCCACATGGCTGGAGAATGGCTGGAGAGGTCCCCAGTCCAGTCCAGATCATCCAGTTTGTCCCCATGGCTCTCTCAGTGACTCTGAGGGACCTTGAGGCCATGTCCCCTGTGTACGCCTCCTTTTATTTCCCACTACTAAAAATGGCCACCTCCTCTATCCTCAATTTAATGGCCAATTTTGTTTTTGGCACACTTAAAAAAAATTTCAATGCCTAAGTTATGTCCAGACAGTGTCCTTTTCCATTCTGTGCCTATTTCCCACGAGATAGATCACAGTGGAATGGTCATCTCATCTCTCATGCTAAAATCCGAAGGCATTTTGCTTTGTTAGGATTGAAAGAGCAGTGGGCAGTCTGGGCACATACCACTGGGTTCACTGTTTTAATAAGCCAATCCTTTCCATCGTGGTTTCGTGACATCCAATGGAAAAATACCAAGAACATATTCACATGATTTGTTGTGGTCATTTACCTTCATGAGAAATCCAATATTTTGCTTACCTGGCCCAAGTTCGAGGAGCAATCACATGACACCTTGCAACATGTTTGGTTTCTGGTAACTTCATGATGTAATGTTTGTGATATTGGTGTTTATGAGGTAGTAGAGCGTTCTCCGCCTGCCACTCAAGGTCAGTCAGCCAGGGCCAGACCTCACAGTTGCCACCAATGTAAGTTGATTCTGACTCTGTGGGTTGGAATAGTCAGTATAAATTGTCAGTGTAGCATACAGCCAGCTGACCGGGGCGGAACCAGGAAACCAAGGGACTGTTGTCTTCTGAGACCAATTACCCCGCCACCCCACCCCCATCTCCACCAGTTAGCATCAGCTATGGGTGACTGATGGCAGGAATTGAGAACTGGAGACTACTTTGTGTTAAAAATGTTTTATTGATACCAATCAGGAGAAACATTTGAGTATATATTGTCATAGTTTGGGACATTTTTTAAGGTTACAAATGGTCAAATGTAGTCATAGAATGTGTGAAAAAATAAGAAAAAATTGTGGATGACCATAACAAAAACTTTCCTTCCCACTATCCCAGCCCAACCCCACATCCCCAGTTCCCACCCACCGGGAAGATAGTAAGATCCTTCCTGGCTGTCACTTCAGTCCCACGGTTCACCCTCCCTCCACCCTTCCTGACGCCCACCCTTCCTCCACCCTACCCACAGACCACCCATCCTCCCTCCTGCCATCACCAGGTACCCCCCTGGCGATGGCAGGAGGGTAAATGGATAGAAAGATAATGATTAGAGAGTCAATTGGGGGGATGTGTTCAATAAATAAATAACTAAATAATAGTAATTAAGAGATAATTAGGTCAGTAGATAAATAATTACTGAATAGATGATAAAGGGGCCCTAGACTTTGGCCATAATGCAAGGTGTGGGTACCCAAGCCATCCTCCTCTGTAACGACAACAGTGGTTTTATCAAGAGATGCGATTCGGGGCTGCTATGCTCTGTGAAACATATCTACAGGCCCGCAAATGGTGTAGCAGATCTTTTCGACTTTAGAAAGAACATCATGTCTCTCAACCACCACACATGAGAGGGTGGGGCAGTCTCCTTCCAATTCGGCAACAATTATTGTGTCTCATTGTAGTTTTGGGAAACACAACTCTTCTGGGGTGACGCCAAAAATATCAATCAACAGGTTTGGTGAGGTGAGGTTGTGAGTGTCCAGAATTTTTTGGGGTGGTCAGCATCATTATCAGCTGATTTACATGGCATTATCACAACACACAATTAATGAGTGTTGTCAAAAAGAAAGAGTATTATTAGCCATGTGGGTACAGCGATTGGATGTAACTACATAGTCATAGTCAGTCAGGCCAATACAGGGGGAAAACAACAACAATCAAACCTGATGTACAGTGGCAAGAAAAAGTATGTGAACCCTTTGGAAATACCTGGATTTCTGCATTAATTGGTCATAAAATGTGATCTGATCTTCATCAACGTCACAACTATAGACAAACACAGTCTGCTTAAACTAATAACACAAATAATGATCATGTCTTTATTGAACACACCGTGTAAACATTCACAGTGCGGGGTGTAAAAAGTATGTGTACCCTTGCATTCAATAACTGGTTGATCCTCCTTTGGCAGAAATAACCTCAACCAAATGTTTTCTGTAGTTGCAAACCTGCACAATGGTCAGGAGGAATTTTGGACCATCCCTTTTTACAAAACTATTTCAGTTCAGCAATATTCTTGGGATGTCTGGTGTGAACTGCTCTCTTGAGGTCATGCCACAGCATCTCAATCGGGATGAGGTCAGGACTCTGACTGGGCCCAGGTAATTTGCAAAGGGTTCACATACCTTTTCTTACCACTGTAGATTAGCCAAAATAAAAAGTGTTTAATATAGGAACGATTACAACTTAGTGCTTGACATTGTCACAACGCACAATTAGAACGATTACAGCTAACGACAGAAAGGGACAGTGGTGGTCGCTGCAGCAGGGAGGAGGGAGAGATAACGGGTGCTTGTCACACAGTCACTCGCTTTCATTTTGTTTAACACAGCACAGCAAGTCTGAGCCCGGCCCGCCACAATCAAATCAATTGTGGTCGGACTACCTTTATTCATTTGTGTCTTAATTATTTCATCAAACAGTGTGCTTAAAGCATCAGACAAGCTCAGTGCATATAGTTGATTTGATTAAAACATATATGGAAAAATACACATTTAAACATTTTGACCAATCGATTGGTCAAAAGAATAGATGACTCCTGGACGACCAATATTTTTTTTAGTCGGGGAAAGGCCTACATCCATTAGTTTAAACAGACAATAATGAACTGAAGGTCCCGTACCTTTGTCTCCAAAAAGTTTTGTGGTTTGCTAGCAAAGCCAGTCTCAGCCAAACTAGCCAGTGTTGTAGCCCAGCTAGTCGGTGGCAACTCAGGGCAAACTTTTTCGGCCATAGTTTTCCAAGTTTTCTACTCCCCAGTGCAGTCAACAACACAAGGTCCTTAGTTTGGTAACGGTGGAAGCAAACAATGACAGCACGAGGCTTCTGAATGAGGCTGTGGTGGGCCCTGTCTAGCTCCGGAGGAGAGGGGAAAACATCTTCCCCTAGGACCTCCACGAAGAACTTGGAGAAAAAAGCAGTGGGATGTGTGTCCATTTCTGTCTTTTCGGGTAAATTCACAATCCTCACATTCTGGTTCCTACTGCGCCCGTCTAGGTCCATTACCCTCACCATTAGGGTAGTGGAGTGTTGCAGTGGTCTAAGATAATGCAACCCAGTGCAAGAGGTATCAGTGCAGTACCTGGTTCAAATCCAGACAGCATCATTTCCGGCTGTGATTGGGAGTTCCATAGGGCGGTGCACAATTGTCCCAGCGTCTGCCTCGTTTGGCTGGGGTAGGCTGTCATTGTAGATAAGAATTTGTTCTTAACTGACTTGCCTAATTAAATAAAGATTATATATTTTTAAATTGCATTTCAATGTCTCTCTTCAGCTTGACGTTTCTAGTGTTTAGACCCAGGTATTTTCAGCAGCTGCTTCAAGGTTGACGATCCGCCTTGAGAAGTAACTAGAGTGTGGTTGTTGTCCAGTTTCGCATCCATTCTAGCAAATTAAGTCTTGAATCACTCAGCTATTATGACAAAATTGGTTGTTGCCTGCCAATGCGTGTCTCTCGCAGGGTAAAGTTATATCTTAGTGAGGTGGCCTCTGGTTTGGCAGGTTTTGGCAGTTTAGGCGTTTTCGATTGCCACAGGTATTACAAAACTGCCTGTACTAACTGCTAGTTAGTATATACTAGTAGTTTAGTTGTTGATCCGTTTGCCCTGAGCCCGTTGTCCTGATAACCCCACCCTTGAGAACTCCCCGTAGCTGTCAAATGCATGCTGAGACACCTGCTGTCATATTTAATATATATATTTCACCTTTATTTAGCCAGGTAGGCTAGTTGAGAACAAGTTCTCCTTTGCAACTGCGACCTGGCCAAGATAAAGCAGAGCAATTCGACACATACAACAACACAGCGTTACACATGGAATAAACAAAACATAGTCAATAATACAGTAGAACAAAATAAAACAATATGAGGCCCAACCAGCAACTGAAGGACCAACACCCAGCCTCCCCACGGACTAACAAGACTATGGTCCTCCTTCTCTGTACATAACTTTAAAAGGCCTGGTTAGTGGCAAACCGTGCAATCCTCCTTATGTATGATTGTGTAATATAATGTGTGTTGTTCATCTGTCTTTGTCCACATTATGTGCTAAAGATGTCTTTTACACAGGCACCGTGATGATGACAGTCTAAAGATATGTATCTGGACGTAGGGGATGGAAAGCCCTGAGGTATTGGGCACTAGGGTCCTGTCAGGGGACCTGCCAGGGACTAAAGGTTTAATTATGGGGGTGGGGGGTTCTGCGTAAGGAGAGCCTCAGTCCTTCATGCCAAGGGTGTGGCTGGCTTTATATCAAAGAGTCAAAAGTATTTGGCTCAGCCGATTTAATCTCTCTCTCTCTCTCTCTCTCTCTCTCTCTCTCTCTCTCTCCCTCTGTCCTTCCGTCTCTCTTTTCCTTTTCTCTCAGACGGTGAACTCTATGCTGGGGTCTACATTGACTTCATGGGAACAGACTCTGCCATCTTCCGTACTGGGAAACAGACCGCCATGCGTACAGACCAGTATAACTCCAGATGGTTAAATGGTAAATAAATAAATGGCTTCTTTGGCACTCGAGATATGTGTTATACAAGAGCTTGTCTATGCTATTAAGACTACTGTGCTGTAATTTATGCATGGGATGGCACGGATTTGAAAGTGCCATTTGTCAACATGTGAGCCGAAACTATTGAAAAGTTTAATCATGTTCATGTTTACAAAATCGAATCCTTTATTAAACACGGAATGCAGACAGTTTGTAAATGATATTAACCAGATGTTCAGTGAAATGTATCTCCTCCTAAGCTTCTCGCACTCCTTCTCTCTCTCCTTCTTCCAGACCCGTCCTTTGTCCATGTGCAGCTCATCCCTGACAGCGCAGAGAGGAATGACGACAAGCTTTACTTCTTCTTCCGTGAGACGTCTGCTGAGATGGGCCAGAGTCCCGTGACTCAGGCCCGCATCGGTCGGATCTGCCTGGTGAGCACAGCCTCAGAATGGAGTGTATTAATAATGAGGCCACGTTCACCTCAGAACTGTCAAGTAACAGTACATGTGACATGCACAACATGACAAATAAACCCTAGTTTCTTTAAGAAAGGGAAAGGAACCAGTTTTGTCGGGACTTCCTGGGTGTGGAACTACTTGTGTTAGTCTAACACCAACTCGCTGAAATCCACATGTCTATTTAACCTTCCTGTGTACAATGCATGCCTCTGTCCATGAGATGGTACTCTGACCTAAGACCCCATGATCCTCTGACCTCTCCTGACTGGTAGTCTTAAAAAACTCTAAAGGATGTAGTATATTAGGTATTCAGTTAACAGCTTGGTAAAGTCCAGAGCCTCTAAACCAGCCCAGCAGCCCTTCGACATCATTATTCTCTAGTGCCTGTGGTAATTAACCACACACTGTCTTAATAAAAGCACGGCCCTGACCTTCTACCCCCAGAGCTACAAATTGAGAAGAACAGCAAAAACGAATAACAGGGAATGTGTTTGTCCCCTGTAGGGTATACTTGGAGCTTAGGATGCATCTTTCTGGGCTTAGCTTACAAACATGGAGAGCGTAGTGTTTATTCAGTTAGTCACCATGCTCCAGTTCTTCCACAGCTCACCACTGTGTTTATTTGAATGGGTGAGGCAGTGACCCTGCACACAAACACTCATTCCCCTCTCAATGTTTTTTACACTGGTCCCCAGGGATGCTGTTCTATCATTCTCACTTCCATACACATCTGGATGCTCTTAATGCCAGTCACTTTATTGGCTCTATACACTCCTCATACCCCAAAACATGAACAACTGTACAGCGTAGTTGCTCTAAAAATGGAGTGAAAACAATTTCAAATCCCATTTAGGGATTTATTCCAAATACATGTGTGTAGAAGGTAGTGTGCAGTATGTACAGGCCTACAACAGTCATGTGGGTATTAAAATGTTATATGTGGTGAAAACAATTTGCTACAGCAATATTTTTTCAATATATGACACGGCAGTGTGTTTTCCCCATCAAAGTGGAACGTGCCTGAAGGAGAATGTGTTGGTTAAGGAGGAGGAAACCTCTAAATCACATCTACTGGGTTTGACTGTCCCTCACTAGACTGGAATTTGGCCCTGCTCCATGACAGATGGGAGAGGCTCTAAATAAGAGGAGACAGTGTTTACCATCTCATCCCCCCACATCTAAGCATTTCTCAACGTTTTGCAGGGCCGCTCTCAAAACCGGCCTGCTTTTTAAAATATGTACAATGTATGTGGGTGGCTCCACCTGTTTGTTTTTGGACAGAGGATGTGAGTGTGTGTGTGATGAAGACTGTGTTTTCTCCCCCTCTCTGCAGAATGATGATGGTGGACACTGCTGCCTGGTCAACAAGTGGAGCACTTTCCTGAAGGCACGGCTCATCTGCTCAGTGCCGGGAGCCGACGGGATTGAGACGCACTTCGACGAGCTCCGTGAGTTCTCCTTCCTCCCCTTTACTGTGGTTTCATCCGCGATCCACATCAAAGTAAGGAACGAGGAACCAGACAGCCTGTTGAATATCTTGAGGTTTCTCATCTGTATTAAAACTGTGTCAAATAGAGACCAGTTAAAGATGATGGTGGTGGAATTGACTCCAGACCAGTTGCAGAGGTGGGCAACTCCAATCCTCGGGTGCCTGAATGGTGTCACACTTTTTCTCCATCCCCTAAAGCTGATTAATCATATTGCATTCTAAACTGAAGACCCTGATTAGGTGATTATTGGAGTCAGGTGTGTTATCTGGGGCTGGGGCAAAACTGTGACACTAATCAGGCCCCTGAGGACTGGAAATGCCCACCCTTGATAGAGGAACTAGTTGGTGTTGCCTGTCTTTCATAACCCTGCTTGCACTATCCAACCAGGCTCATCTAAGGCCAGTTTTAGCTCTGCATACCACCACCTGACAAGTGCCTGACTACACTGCGCTGCACTGCACACAGCCCAGTCTCTGCACCATATGGCAGCCTCTTCCATTACACAACCTCCTCTCAATCCTCCTGTGGCCCATACGGCATGCTGTAATGGGAATTGCGCACACTCCGGTACTATAGTTGTTATTTTCTTTCAAGATGTCTCAAACAAAAGGCTCCTTTTTCCTTGCTGTGCAGTAAAAGGTGTCTGGGAAGCACTCCCATCCTGTCATAGACTGGATATGAGGGGCTTGCTGCCTCGTGGCAGACAGATCAAGTAGCCAGGCAGGACTGTCAAGCCCATTACCATGTCTTTCTATCTCTTTCTCACTGCTTCCAAATAGAATGTTGGAATGATAAGAGTTCTGATTATTCTAAGACCGAGCCTACAGTAGGCAAGTTCTAACCTCAAGAATGAAAAGCTTGTGTTGCTTTCTATTTGACCTCTGTTTATAGTCCCAGAGTGCACTCTTGCATTATGCCTAATTGAACTACGGTGTAGGTTATGGTTGATTCATTCTGCTTGCGTGTGCATTAGTCTTGCAAGTTTTTTTCTCTCTCAGTAACGTTTCCATCCAAAGTTTTTATGCGAGTTAAGTCATACCGTGTATTAAAATAAAATCACTAAAGCTGCGATGGAAACAGTACGTTTTGGTACAACTTTATAAATGCCGACAGACCATTTGTTAGTTCAACATGGTCGGTGAAATTAAATGCGCAAAATATTGATATAACAACTATCATATCGAAGTCAACTTGGAGTCACGGAATACAGACATGGTCTGTATTCCTCCCACTACGACTCGGGAAACCATGCAGCCTATTAGGCTAAATATGAAATAAGTTACAGAGAGGAAAGTGCACAGTGATCTTGATCTCCTTTCCAATAATGGGGGGGGGGGGGGGGGGGGGGGGGGGACCCTGGGCTAGAGCGCACATGCCTCGCCAGTAGGCACATTTCTATTTAATGCAACAGTTTAATGCAACAGTTACAGTTTTGTGCAACAGTGACTAAACTATTGGTAGAGTTTAAAATGCAATGGAAACACATTGAACTTCAGATTTTTATTAAGTACAAGGAAGCGAAGAAGTACATTTTGTGTGCACTACGTCATCACACACTGATTCTTTATCTGCAACAAGTCCGTTTGGTGGAAACACACCACTGGTTGGAAAATGCACAGATTTTTAGAATGTTTGCATGAAAATCTGTGGCAATTGTATGTAAACCCAGCTACTGGTGCTATATAACCATTTTGCCTAAGTAAATGAAAGGATATCCAAACCGTGAGCAGCGTACTCTACGGTTATAAACTACTTTGTGTCTTTATTAGTCGGCTCAGTATTGACACAGGCATGCCGTGCACACTGGGTTTAGAGGAGTGTGGAGAGCTGGCACTGGTTCACATGTACAGTGCACCGTTCAGGATAGTACTTTAATAAAGCTGTAAATGTGTAAAGACACGGGCTGTTGCAGTCTCCTAATGAACAGTGCAGACGCAGCTTAGCAACAGGCTGTCCATGCAGTACATCCATACAGTACGTCCCGAACTAGGAAGCAAAGGTCAGACAGACCTGATGCCAGTGGCCACTGCCCACTCCTGCCAGGCACTGTACCCCCAGGAAGTGCATGTGTTTAACTGGGTATAGGTGAGCTCCATGCCAAGTCTCCAGTTTACTGATGGGTTATAATGTCTGGTCTAAATACAGGTGTAGGATCTTCATTTGAGCCAGTTTGCTACAGCAGGAAAGTAATCCTGCGGCAACAGGAAATGTGAATTATTTTGTGGATTATACAGTGCCTTGCGAAAGTATTCGGCCCCCTTGAACTTTGCGACCTTTGGCCACATTTCAGGCTTCAAACATAAAGATATAAAACTGTATTTTTTTGTGAAGAATCAACAACAAGTGGGACACAATCATGAAGTGGAACGACATTTATTGGATATTTAAAAAAAATTTAACAACTCAAAAACTGAAAAATTGGGCGTGCAAAATTATTCAGCCCCTTTACTTTCAGTGCAGCAAACTCTCTCCAGAAGTTCAGTGAGGATCTCTGAATGATCCAATGTTGACCTAAATGACTAATGATGATAAATACAATCCACCTGTGTGTAATCAAGTCTCCGTATAAATGCACCTGCACTGTGATAGTCTCAGAGGTCCGTTAAAAGCGCAGAGAGCATCATGAAGAACAAGGAACACACCAGGCAGGTCCGAGATACTGTCGTGAAGAAGTTTAAAGCTGGATTTGGATACAAAAATATTTCCCAAGCTTTAAACATCCCAAGGAGCACTGTGCAAGCAATAATATTGAAATGGAAGGAGTATCAGACCACTGCAAATCTACCAAGACCTGGCCGTCCCTCTAAACTTTCAGCTCATACAAGGAGAAGACTGATCAGAGATGCAGCCAAGAGGTCCATGATCACTCTGGATGAACTGCAGAGATCTACAGCTGAGGTGGGAGACTCTGTCCATAGGACAACAATCAGTCGTATATTGCACTAATCTGGCCTTTATGGAAGAGTGGCAAGAAGAAAGCCATTTCTTAAAGATATTCATAAAAAGTGTCGTTTAAAGTTTGCCACAAGCCACCTGGGAGACACACCAAACATGTGGAAGAAGGTGCTCTGGTCAGATGAAACCAAAATGGAACTTTTTGGCAACAATGCAAAACGTTATGTTTGGCGTAAAAGCAACACAGCTCATCACCCTGAACACACCATCTCCACTGTAAAACATGGTGGTGGCAGCATCATGGTTTGGGCCTGCTTTTCTTCAGCAGGGACAGGGAAGATGGTTAAAATTGATGGGAAGATGGATGGAGCCAAATACAGGACCATTCTGGAAGAAAACCTGATGGAGTCTGCAAAAGACCTGAGACTGGGACGGAGATTTGTCTTCCAACAAGACAATGATCCAAAACATAAAGCAAAATCTACAATGGAATGGTTCAAAAATAAAAATATCCAGGTGTTAGAATGGCCAAGTCAAAGTCCAGACCTGAATCCAATCGAGAATCTGTGGAAAGAACTGAAAACTGCTGTTCACAAATGCTCTCCATCCAACCTTGCTGAGCTCGAGCTGTTTTGCAAGGAGGAATGGGAAAAAATTTCAGTCTCTCGATGTGCAAAACTGATAGAGACATACCCCAAGCGACTTACAGCTGTAATCGCAGCAAAAGGTGGCGCTACAAAGTATTAACTTAAGGGGGCTGAATAATTTTGCACGCCCAATTTTTCAGTTTTTGATTTGTTAAAAAAGTTTGAAATATCCAATAAATGTCGTTCCACTTCATGATTGTGTCCCACTTGTTGTTGATTCTTCACAAAAAAATACAGTTTTATATCTTTATGTTTGAAGCCTGAAATGTGGCAAAAGGTCGCAAAGTTCAAGGGGGCCGAATACTTTCGCAAGGCACTGTATATGTACACTACCATTCAAAAGTTTGGGGTCAATTAGAAATGTCCTTGTTTTTGAAAGCACTTGTCCTTTAAAACAACATCAAATTGTAGCTGGAAACAGCTGATTTTTAGTGGAATATCTACATAGGGGTGCAGAGGCCCATTATCAGCAACCATCACTCCTGTGTTCCAATGGCATGTTGTGTTAGCTAATCCAAGTTTATCATTTAAAAGGCTAATTGATCATTCGAAAACCCTTTTGCAATTATGTTGGCACAGCTGAAAACTGTTGATCTAATTAAAGAAGCAATAAAACTGGCCTTCTTTAGACTAGTTGAGTATCTGGAGCATCAGCATTTGGGGGTTCGATTACAGGTGCAAAATGGCCAGAAAAGAATAATTTTCTTATGAAACTCGTCAGTCTATTCTTGTTCTGAGAAATGAAGGCTATTCCATGCGAGAAATTGCCAAGAAACTGAAGATCTCGTACAACGCTGTGTACTACTCCCTTCACAAAACAGAGCAAACTGTCTCTAACCAGAATAGAAAGAGGAGTGGAAGGCCCTGGTGCACAACTGAGCAAGAGGACAAGTACATTAGAGTGTCTAGTTTGAGAAACAGACGCTTCACAAGTCCTCAACTGGCAGCTTAATTTAATAGTACCCGCAAAACACCAGTCTCAATGCCAACAGTGAAGAGGTGACTCCGGGATGCTGGCTTGCTCAGAGCCCTGACCTCAACTCCACCGAGCACCTTTGGGATTAATTGGAATGCGGACTACGAGCCAGGTCTAATCGCCCAACATCAGTGTCCGACCTCACTAATGCTCTTGTGGATGAATGGAAGCAAGTCCCTGCAGCAATGTTCCAACATCTAGTGAAAAGCCTTCCCAGAAGAGTGGAGGCTGTTATAGCAGCAAAAGGGGGACTAACTCCGCCTCGTCGAACATCTCATTCCAAAACCCATGATTTTGGAATGAGATGTTTGACGAACAGGTGTCTACATACTTTCTGTCATGTAGTGTATTTTGTAGGGGGTGTTAGGGCTGACATTTTAAAGTGGAAATGACAGTCTTTTTAAACCTTGAATGCACTACAAGTTTGCAGTTCCTGCTGTGCCACAAAAATTCTCAGCAACAAAGGAGTGATCCAATGAAGATCCTACATCTGTCGGTCCATGCTCGGGTTGTGGTGTTGACAGGGGAGAATAAGGATGGAAGGATTACTCCAGTACTGCAGGGCAACAAGTTCTATGTGCCTTCTACACTGAACAAAAATATAAATGCAACGTGATGGTCCCACCCCGTTTCATGAGCTGCAATAAAAGATCCCAGAAATGTTCCATATGCACAAAAAGCTTATTTCTCTCAAATGTTTTGCACAAATGTGTACATCCCTGTTAGTGAGACAAAATAATCCATCGACCTGACAGGTCTAACACATCAAGAATTAGTTGATTAAACAGCATTATCATTGCACAGGTGCACATTGTGCTTTGCACAATAAAGCCCACTCTAAAGTGTGCAGTTTTGTCACACAACACAATGCCACACATGTCTCAAGTTTTGAGGGAGTGTGCTATTCGCATGCTGACTGCAGGAATGTCCACCAGAGCTGTTGCCAGATAATTACATTTTAATTTCTCTACCATAAGCCTCCTCCAACGTTGTTTTAGAGAATTGGTCAGTACATCCAACAGGCCTCACAACCGCAGACCAAAGTGTCGTATGGTGTCGTGTGGGCGAGCCGTTGGCAGATGTCAACGTTTTCAACAGAGTGCCCCATGGTGGCGGTGGAGTTATGGTATGTGCCTGGATAAAGAGAACAGATGAACTTACATTTTCACTCTCTATTAGTGTAGTAGTAAAGTAAAGAGGACCTTGGGGTAATTATTGTGAACTTTGATGAGCCTTCCAGCCCAGCTGTATTCCTTGTGTGGCAACAGTTTTATGTGTGACTGCTGTTACCTTCGGACGCCAGAGACCCAGAGAGTTTTACAGTTGAGAAGAGTTAAAGATTTGGCTCTACTTGAGAACTTGCACCTAAATGACCCCCAGTAAATTGAAACACAAGGTAGAGGCCCTTATCCAGGCACATGTGCTTGTATTCTATGTCAAAATGAATAATGCAAAGCAATTATAGAAATTGATACTGTAAAGGTTTAGATTGTATGGTTTTATATAAATAAGGAAGTGCATTGCATGAAATTGAGCATCAACAATATTTACACTTTTGAAGCTACTCTAATCAATCTCACTGCTTCAACAATCCGCAGGTACCTGCGCATGGATTTCACAGAGAAGACTTTATGAGAGATGAACAAGAGTGGTAGAGGGAAAGAAAGACTGAAAGAGAAGGGGGAGAGGTAGAGGGCAATATCACGCTAAGCTCTAGGAAAAATGCATTCATACTTTTGAGGAAACGAAAAATGTTAAGACAGGATTTTTATTGCCTTGCAAAAGTAGGAAGGTGAAAGGGCAGTTTGGAGTCTGGATTCACTCACAGCTCTTACTAACATGCACGTGAGAAGCCTTCCTGTTGCCAACTCTTCTCTGCCCTGTCAGAATATTTCAATTTCAAATCAAGTAGCTTTTTTCATAATAATAATAACATTTTTGGGAGACAACAGACTCGAACAGACAACTGTATTGAGCTAATGATAGCTCTGGTTTTCTGGCTGTTTGTGATTGCAGTGTAGTCTACGGTATCTGATTCATCACTTCCTGTAGTGGAACAGCTGTGTTTCTTGGTGGGGCTCATCTGTTATATGACAACCCTGACAGCCTTTCTCTCTGTATTATATTAAGTATGTCGAATTGCTAATCCTAGTGAATAACAATGTGCCCAGTCTAAGCAAAAGGAAGAATTGTAGACTAGCAGAATTTATCATATGTCTCATTGGAGTCCATTGCATGATAATGCTTTCAATTTGAGTTCTCACAGGCTCTTGCATGTAGACATGCAGTGTCTTTATCCTCTGGCCAATGGCCATTTCCCTACTGCACACAAGTAGTCTGACTTACTATTGAGTTCTGTTCTGTGAGGTGGATGTGACTCCTGAGAGGAGAATGTGGGCCAGTCAGAAAGCAGGCCAGCAAGGAGAGACAATCACTATTGGCCGGAGGCCAATCAGATCTAAAGTAGGTCTCCTTCTGCAGCCACCTGGGCTCCAACCAGAAATACATTGGTTGGAGTTTCTCTCTGGGACCCCCAGAGGCATGTGAGGTATGATTTCATCGTCCTCTAAGGCACGTTTCAAACTTATTCCACGGGGGGAATGTCTGCAGGTTTTCGCTCCTCCAATGTACTTGATTTGATTCATTAAGGTCACTGATTAGTAAAGAACTACCCTCACCTGGTTGTGTAGGGCTTAATTGAAAGGAAAAACCAAAAACCAGCAGACACTAGGATTGAGTTTGACACCCCTAATCTAGGGCTTAGAACAAAGCCCAACTGCCACCCCTTCCAACCTTGGACACCGGAAGTGGAAAGTGTCTGTTCGTCACGTATTAAATAACTCAGATTCCGGAGAAAACTCTCAGGTGACACAGCAATCATGTTGTCTCACTCAAACCTAGACACCTCAGGCGACTGTGTGGGTTTCATTGCTATATAGCTTTACATGGTGTCCCAGTTTGGTATTTTCTATTAATTGTTCTGCAAACATAGATGCTCAATAATGAGTTTCATTACCCTCTGGGTTCAGTTGGGAATATCCGCTACTGGATAGAATGCTTACTGTTCAAAGGTGTGGTCTCTGAAGCACTTTGTCTTTGTTTTATCATATTGTGTACTGTACAGACAGTACTGTAGCCTTCATCTTGGCCTAGGGAGGAATCCTGTGGACGTTTGTCTCTGTTAGTTTCCTGTTGCTCTGTAAAGATGTGTCATGGGCTTACCCTTCCTGTTTCTGTCAGCAGTATGATGGATGTCAGTCGTGCAGCCCTGGAGGAAAAGGCAAGCCACATCTTCTCCTCCTTTCATTTTGACCCCATCCTCACTGCTAGGCTAGTTTATCTCCAATTGCATCAAGCCCACCGCATTTTTTATTTAACTAGGCAAGTCAGTTCAGAACAAAATTCTTGTTTACCATGATGGCCTAGGAACAGTGGGTTAACTGCCTTGTTCAGGGGCAGAACGACAGATTTTTACCTTGTCAGCTCGGGGATTCGATCTAGCACGATCGATCTAACACTCTAACCACCTGCCACCCCTGCATGATTGTGGTCCGGTCACACAACGTCTTCAAGCAACACAAAGCTTGACATTAGATTTAGATTAGAAGTTGAATCGCTACATGTAGTGTTGCAGGTCTAATCACAGGGTACAGTGAAAATGTTGAGCTCTGAGCTCCAGCAACGCAGGTCAAAGTGAAATAGAAACGATTCATGTGATGATAAAGAGAAATGAAATGCGTGCCTCTGAGCTGCCCTCTAAAAGAGGAGAGGAAAGAGACACTGTGTGCATTTGCTCCTCCTGTTTGACATCCCTAAGAGCAGAGCTGTTCTGATGGGAGTTCAGGTTTTGCCAAAAGGTGTGAAAAGCGAAAGGTGGATTGACTGGACCTCTGTAAATACTACCTTCTCTTTGCACTGACGTGATTCTTGCTGTGTATCTCTTTAAGGAGACGTTTACATACAGCCGACCCAGGACACCAAGAATCCTGTTATCTACGGAGTCTTTTCCGTCTCGGGGTGAGTGGTCAAACTTGTTTTCAGAAACTTTTATTAGAAACATTGAAGAATAATTATTTAAATACACTTTCGTTGTCATATGGTGTCCCTATTAGTTGTTTCAGTTCTTAACCCGATGAGCTGTCTGTCTCTCCCCTCTCCACACAGCTCAGTGTTTAGGGGCTCAGCAGTGTGTGTCTACTCCATGGCAGACATCCGCCAGGTCTTCAATGGGCCCTTCGCCCACAAAGAAGGGCCCAACTACCAGTGGGTCGCCTACACTGGGAAGATCCCCTACCCTCGACCTGGGACGGTGAGCCTCACCCTCCCATGGCCATGAGTGTTAATACCAAACCACGCTGGCATAAGAGACACTTAGACTTTAAATAGAAACCGTCTGTCTGTCAAGCAGGACACAAACATTAGCCTCCATAGCCGTGTTCTCCTGCTATAAGAGTCCTCATGTCTCCCATGTTGATGCTGTGGATAAGTGGTTGTTGTTGTTTCTGTGGTGAGAGGCAAAGTTTTAATGCTTGTTTCATTTTCAACCACAGTGCCCAGGTGGAACGTTCACCCCCAACATGAAGTCCACCAAAGACTACCCAGACGAAGTCATCAACTTCATGAGGAACCACCCCAACATGTACAATGCAGTGTACCCAATGCACAAGCGCCCCCTGGTGGTCCGGACCAACGTGGACTACGAGTTCACCACCATCACTGTGGACCAGGTGGCCGCCGCAGACGGGAACTATGAAGTGCTGTTCCTGGGAACTGGTGAGTCGTCACTGGTTTATATTCACGTGAAATAAAGTAGGCCTACATAAAGTCACATTAGCGTTACTTTCTATAACTCTTTGTACAAATACTCCGCCAGATGGACCTGGTGTCTTTCTCATGATCATTTATCACCAGGAGAAAAGCTTCTGACCCCCTTTTTGTCAAAATGAATGTTTAACCAATAAACAGGGTCGTCCTTTGTGTCATTCACTTGAAGTAAAAGCTTTTGAGGTCTCTACCTGCAGGTCAGGGGGAATGGGTGAGAGGAGGGGGAATGGAGGTGGGGGGTTACAGTAATGAAATCCATTATACTAATCTCACCACCAGCATAGTGCAGCAGTAGAGATTTTACGTTTTTTTTCCTCCCCTACGCGCATTATCCCTTTAGTGTGCCGTCTTTGTTCTGCTCTGCATCTCTTGGAGACTAAAGGGTTTTTATACGAGTGCACCGTGCTCCACTGTGCCGGGAGTCAGTGGAATGTCTCTCCTTTGAGCCGCCGTCAGGAGCACGCATTCATCGCTGCGTTGGGGCACATTGAGAGTCATAATAAATCTCAGGTATCCTGCACTCAGGAATGCCTGGGTGCAGAAATCAAACATGCCATTCTGTTGGGGCGCGGCTGGGCTGTCTGGGGGGAAATTCCTACCTCCTGGCTCCTGTAGAACGGGGCGCAGGGAGGAAGAGGAGAACGTTATGCCAGTTGACATGCAGTACTAAGCAAGTGAAAGAGATGATGTTCATATAGGGGAGCACAAAGGTGAACACTGAGAGAGAGCTGTCTGAAAGAGGTGAAGAGTACTGAAGTGTAAAGCCTGATGGAATGAGCAGTGAGGATGAACCTTTACATAAGCAGGGTAGTGTCAAGCCACAGTAGGTGTGTGTAGTGATATTAACTCTCAGGTGTTTCCCTGGGCCACAGACAGGGGGACGGTTCAGAAGGTGATTGTTCTGCCCAAAGACGACCTGCAGACTGAAGAACTGGTCCTGGAGGAGGTTGAGGTGTTCAAGGTGAGCACTCACTGTCTTTCTTCTGTCTCTCTCTCTCTCTCTGCCTATATCCACGTCTATTTTCAATAAAGATACTTTAGAAGACCCATCAATGCATTGTCTCCACATTCCAGGTTTCAACTCCAATTACAACCATGAAGATTTCGTCCAAAAGGGTAAGCATGTATAAGCTTACCTAATAGACTTAGAAATCACTGAGAAATGTCCTTATTTTTTAAAAGTAAAACACTTTTTTTTGTCCATTAAAATAACATCAAATTGATCAGAAATACAAGTGTAGACATTGTTAATGTTGTAAATAACTGAATAGACTGACGAGTTTAAGAAGGAGGTTCTTTGTTTCTGGCCATTTTGAGCCTGTGATTGAACCCACAAATGCTGATGCTCCAGATACACAACTCGTCTAAAGATTATCAGTTTTATTGCTTCTTAAATTAGAACACCAGTTTTCAGCTGTGCTAACATCATTGTAAAATGGTTTCAATTAGCCTTTTAAAATGATAAACTTGCATTAGCTAACACACCGTGCCATGGAACACAGGAGTGATGGTTGCTGATAATGGGCCTCTGTACGCCTGTGTAGATATTCCATTACAAATCAGCCGTTTCCTGCTATAATAGTCATTTACAACATTAACAATGTCTACACTGTGTTTCTGATCAATTTGACGTTATTTTAATGGACAAAAAAAAGTTTTTCTTTCAAAAATAAGGACATTTCTAAGTGACCCCAAGCTTTTGAACGATAGTGTATATTTCGTAGGATAAAGAGGAGGGAGTGAATTAAATGAAGGGAAATGATTTAAGAATGCCATGAGCTACCTATATGAAGCTCTGTAACTAATGTTTCCCTTCACAATTCATAGAATGCCTGCAGTCTGGTCAAAACAATAAAAAGAGAGATATGGTAAACGCATTAAGTTAGTGTTGTCTTTCACTGTGGTTAAAATAGTTGGCCTTGGATACATGACATGACATCCTTCTTAGAAAGGGTTACAATTTTACACAGGCTGACAAGAATGATGAATTCAAAACAGCTGATCGTAAAAGCTGACGGTGCATTGTCCTGGGACAATGGAAATCTTAGTTATACAGTAAAGATGAGCTCTCCCAGTGTGCTCGCAACTCTTCCAAGTAGCAAACTATATTTACATGTGTTTTAATAGTTATATTATCACATTACATTGTTATAGCTTTGACCGACTCTTGGCCCACTGTAACCCTCTGCACTGTGACTTGATCTGTGGTAAATATTGGATATTCCCCTACTTTATCCAGCTGGGATCTCACATCCTCCTTTGCGTTCTACTCTCACAGCAACAGCTCTACGTGTCTTCTGAGCTTGGTGTGACCCACCTGGCCCTCCACCGCTGTGATGTGTATGGGGAGGCGTGTGCTGACTGCTGCCTGGCCCGGGACCCCTACTGCGCCTGGGACGGAAAGTCCTGCTCTCGCTACTCCACCTCGCAGAAGAGGTGAGCATCAGCATGAGCTGCTCAGAATGGCTCTATAGATTGTAAATGGCTTTATACTGTAGATTGTTGAATGGCTCTATAGAATGTAAATGGCTTTATAGTGTAGATTGTTGAATGGCTCTATAGATTGTTGAACGGCTCTATAGATTGTTGAATGGCTCTATAGATTGTTGAATGGCCCTTTAGAATGTTGAATTGTTTCTATAGATTGGATGGTTGATGTATATGGATTGTTAGCTGGCTCTATAGATTGTTGAATGGCTTCCGGTATATGGATTGTTGAATGGTTGAAAAGCTCTATACTATAGGCCGTTGAATGACTACTGCATGCAATGTTTTATGGCAGATTGTTGACTGACTCTATGGAATGTTGAATGGCTTTGCATTTGCATGGTAATTTATTCTCTTCTCTTATTCGGGAATACTGGTCTGACCCCTTTAGACGCAGCCGGAGGCAGGACGTGAAGTACGGGAACCCCATCCGGCAGTGCAGGGGCTTCAACTCCAATGGTAAGACCAGTGTGTGCCAGAGGGTGGATGGAGTAGAGATTTTCAGTGGCGGTGAATACATCTCATCCATTCATTGACTTTATTTATGCCATCACACGGCAACATTTTCATCAAATAGATATGAAATAAAACATTGCTCTTCTGGATTTTTTTGTCTTTGTGGGACATGATTGCCATGGTGTCTTTCTCAGCTAATAAGAACACCTTGGAGATGGTGCAGTATGGGGTGGAGGGCAGCAGTACCTTCCTGGAGTGCCAGGCCCGTTCACCCCACGCCACCATCAAGTGGCACCTGCAGAGGGACAACAGTGACCGCCGGAAAGAGGTGAGCGGCCATCTATGACACACACAATATCACTCAAACTAGTATTCTTCCCAAAACACTGTTGCGATCTATAGTCTCTGCCCATTGAGCCCAGATGTATTATATCTTATATGCCAACACTGCGACCTGTATGCTCTAGTCGGCTGGCCCTCGCTACATATTCGACGCTAGACCCATTGGCTCCAGGTCATCTATAAGTCTATGCTAGGTAAAGCTCCGCCTTATCTCAGCTCACTGGTCACGATAACAACACCCACCCGTAGCACACGCTCCAGCAGGTATATCTCACTGGTCATCCCCAAAGCCAACACCTCCTTTGGCCGCCTTTCCTTCCAGTTCTCTGCTGCCAATGACAGGAACGAATTGCAAAATTTGCTGAAGCTGGAGACTTATATTTCCCTCACTAACTTTAAACATCAGCTATCTGAGCAACTAATTGATCGCTGCAGTTGTACATAGCCCATCTTTAAATAGCCCACCCAAATACCTACCTCATCCCCATATTGTAAGGTAATTCAAACTATACATCAACTTCGTGACAGGGGATGTGATCTTGTTCAGATAAAGTGGGATTAGTTTAGGAGTAAATCTCCCAGGAAGGACATGATGTTCCCCTCTGTCGACTGCACTTCTCATTCTGTTACATAATGATGCTGAGGGGTATTCCTCAGGCTACAGTATGTTTCATCTGAAAGCTGAAGTTGTCAGTCTATTGATGTATTACTGTTGTCAGTGTATTGATGTAATACTGTAATAAAGAGATAACAGCCACACAGATATGATAACCAGGTGGTTGGTTTTCAACCTGAAGGGATAAAGCCCAAACTGTCCCAGTACCCAAAGGGAGGGCCCATCCATAAAACAACATAAGACCTGCTCATAGTTTCTCCCCCTGAGGCTATTCTTGAAGTTTACTGTGAAGCTATAGTGTAACGTCTGTTTTATTTGGCTTTTCGGTTGGATACTGCCTTTCCCCATTGGTATGGCTCAATTGGCTGGGCTGTTGCTCAATCCATCTGATTCTGGGTATAAAAGCTGTCAGCAGCTAATCAAACTCTTGGATATGTTTCAGGAATTACATCGAGAGACAATGGAAAACATCACTAGAGCACTTTTATTGAAGTGGAATTGACTGTCGTATTTAAATGCAGATCAATGTGGATCATGTTAGTGGAATAATGTACAGGTAGACATAACACTGATATATTGATATAGTAGGTGGTTGGTGGTGCTGGGCTGCCAATAAGAACAGGAGATTAGCTGTCAGCTTGGCCTCTCCACTGATGTTACTATCCTGGCTTTACATCGTGCCTCATTTCATCATTGTAGATTCAAGTCATAACTCTCTCTCTCTCAGATGCGCTCTGACGGGCGGGTACTGAAGACAGAGCAAGGTCTCCTGCTGCGTTCTCTCCAGCCCTCAGACTCCGGGGTCTACCAGTGCACGGCCACAGAGAAGAACTTCAAACACACGCTGGTCAAGCTGCAGCTGGTGGTCCTGTCCGGCCGAGCCATCAACAACGTCCTGGTGGAGGGTGGGGGACTGGGGCCATCTGCTCTCCAGTCCAGCGCTTGGACGCCCAGCGCGGGTCAGTACAAGGACCTGCTGACCATCCTGAGCCAGCCAGAGATGGGCCTGATTAACCAGTACTGTCAGGACTACTGGCAGCTGGGAGACCCCATGATGGGAGCCATCAAGGCCAATGACATGAAAGAGCTCAAGGAGCAGAAGAAACCACGCAACCGCCGACATCACGGTGAGGGAGAGGACGAAGAGGAGGTGGAGACATGAGGGGTCCCTCAACTCTCCCAAACTTCAACCGCACCCCAGGGAAACTGGGAAAGACTCAATTCAGGAGACTGACAAGGTGAAAGAAAATCAAAACCCACAAATAAAAGAAATGGAAGTGGGAAAAAAACAAGTCATACAAACAAACACAGCCCACATCCCTTTCAACAATAAAGTATATGATACACAGTATTTATTGTAGGTTGTATATAGTATCATTCTGTGGATTTCTTTGTACTTATAGAAAAATGCTCTTTGTGTATAGGTACCTTTTGGGTAAATGTTATTGTATTATTGTTATTAATTGTATTATTGTTGTTACTGTCATTACAAAAATCTTAATCTTTCCATCTTTCGACATTGACAGCTCTGTTTGGAATGTAAACTCTGTTGGTAGTAAGCTGAAAGGGGTCATTGTGTAAACAGATACGTTAACCGAGGGTTGGGGTAGATGGGGATATAATGGTTTCTTGTTTGCCTTGACTAAATGTCAATACTCATATTCTCAGCTCACCAGGAAGTGTTTGAACATACAGTAACCTCACAATCCGTGCATAAGGACAAAGACTCCTGACTCCAATTTCAGAGGATGCACAAATGGCCCCACTCATTGGCTAGCTGTCCATTCTCCCTGTGAACCTGTTGTCTAAATGACTATGTTGAATACTGTTGCTGCTAAGCATAATTGGCTCACCTAATAGGTTGATGCTATTTATTTTCGGCTTCATTGGTTATTCCTCACTGTACAGTATGTGCCATTAACTCAGGCAAACCAATTGTTAAAAATACAGTGTTGCCATGTAGCCTATGCATGAAATCATCTCTAGATTACCAGAGTCCGTGAAGGGGGGGGGGGGATTGAAACCAAGGTTATTATTGAATGGCCAGGTCAATCGAATAGATTGTTTAACAAAGAATTAAAAAAGGATTAAAACCTTACCTTTCAGCAGCTAAATTGTGGTAAATGACATTGTGAGAATCAGAAAGTAAACTTACTCAGAAGAGAAAAAAAACACTGTAGATACTTATCAAATAAATATTTTAAGGAAGTCTACGAGCTCTGTTTGGTATATTTTGCAATCTAAACATCGAATGGGACTGAGTGTGAAGTACAGTAAAGGGTCAAGGTTGTGCACAAAGGGCATTATTCTCTTACCTTCAAATTATTCAATTTAATCTTATGGAAGGTATAAGATATTCAAAACATTGGCCAGGGCCAAACCTAGCACACTTTGGCCAAATACATTTCCTTTTGGTCAACAAAAACAAAGCAGAATTCAGTTTGAGATCAAGCGATGCTAGAGCGGAAGAGGCGAAGCGAGAGGGATAACTGGGCCCAAAATCTGTCTTCACCTGCCATTTTTTCTTATTTTTTTCCTCTCACCAAGCAGAGTTTTTGTATGGAGGTCAAAGAAAGTGTAGAATTTGGATAACAAAAAATGTAATGGCTTATTTGCTACTTGTGGCTTATTTGATCGAACAGAAGTTTCGCAATGCTTAAGGTTGTTACGAATGTACTGATATAAGAAGGACACGTCACCTCCCGGCAACTTTGAGAAAAAAAACACTTTGTATCGGAGTTGTGCCTTGTATCACAATCGTATCTGCCTTCTCATTGGCTAGAATGGTCCCACCTGACATTGCCTCCTACCAACTACCTTCCATTTTTGAAGGCATTTATTTTCATTGTTAGAGAGGTCAATGGAGTATCTGATCAATATAATGGATAATCTATGGCAATGCCCAGATCACTTTCACTCAGCAGCCATGTTGGTTCAAACTAAGAGTCATCTCTTTTCATTTACCGGTGTGAAAAAAATAAATGTCCTCCTTACACAACAAAACATCGTAACAACATTGTGACAATAACCAAAATATTCATTGTGTGCATGAATATGTATTTGTACTGTAATTATGAAACAAAAAAAAACTGTTGTAGTTTTTCTGTTCTTCAAGTGTACAGTATGGTCAAACGTCAGCGAAGACATGAGGGACAGCCTCAGTGCAGCATAAAACAGAACGGAGGAGAATTACTATGTGTAATGTACCGACAGATATTGATAGGCTCTCTTTTCCACGCTTCACTATGGGATAGTATTCATTCCCAGAATAAAACCAGACGGCCCCTGTTACTCTCCTCCAGTTGAAAACAGGGTGTTACAGCAAAAAAATGATTGTACAATTTCTTGGTATTTTATGGTGTCTTTTTTTTCTTTTGGTTTTGTATTTCTTTTGTGTTCTTTTTGCTATCAGTTAAGATTCAATGCACAGAGGTGATGTTATGGTAATTACTTGTGTAAATTACTTTCTCTTCCCTTTCCATTGTTGTTGCTGACTAATAAATTAAAGCTCTATATTTTATAAAATATAATGCTCTGCTTTTATTCTGATGTACGGTGTGATGTTTCCATGTTATATTTTGTGTATCACTCAGAACTTTTGGGAATAAATATTCCAAGCTACCATAGAGAGAGAAAGATGAGCTACCAGCCATTTATGGCAGACAAGGTCATCATTGGCAGCTTGACTGACAGTGACGCTCTGTTATTATCCAAGATGGAACCCTGGGAGGAAATACTGTGCCTTGCGAAAGTATTCGGCCCCCTTGAACTTTGCGACCTTTTGCCACATTTCAGGCTTCAAACATAAAGATATAAAACTGTATTTTTTTGTGAAGAATCAACAACAAGTGGGACACAATCATGAAGTGGAACGACATTTATTGGATATTTCAAACTTTTTTAACAAATCAAAAACTGAAAAATTGGGCGTGCAAAATTATTCAGCCCCCTTAAGTTAATACTTTGTAGCGCCACCTTTTGCTGCGATTACAGCTGTAAGTCGCTTGGGGTATGTCTCTATCAGTTTTGCACATCGAGAGACTGACATTTTTTCCCATTCCTCCTTGCAAAACAGCTCGAGCTCAGTGAGGTTGGATGGAGAGCATTTGTGAACAGCAGTTTTCAGTTCTTTCCACAGATTCTCGATTGGATTCAGGTCTGGACTTTGACTTGGCCATTCTAACACCTGGATATGTTTATTTTTGAACCATTCCATTGTAGATTTTGCTTTATGTTTTGGATCATTGTCTTGTTGGAAGACAAATCTCCGTCCCAGTCTCAGGTGTTTTGCAGACTCCATCAGGTTTTCTTCCAGAATGGTCCTGTATTTGGCTCCATCCATCTTCCCATCAATTTTAACCATCTTCCCTGTCCCTGCTGAAGAAAAGCAGGCCCAAACCATGATGCTGCCACCACCATGTTTGACAGTGGGGATGGTGTGTTCAGCTATGTTGCTTTTACGCCAAACATAACGTTTTGCATTGTTGCCAAAAAGTTCAATTTTGGTTTCATCTGACCAGAGCACCTTCTTCCACATGTTTGGTGTGTCTCCCAGGTGGCTTGTGGCAAACTTTAAACAACACTTTTTATGGATATCTTTAAGAAATGGCTTTCTTCTTGCCACTCTTCCATAAAGGCCAGATTTGTGCAATATACAACTGATTGTTGTCCTATGGACAGAGTCTTCCACCTCAGCTGTAGATCTCTGCAGTTCATCCAGAGTGATCATGGGCCTCTTGGCTGCATCTCTGATCAGTCTTCTCCTTGTATGAGCTGAAAGTTTAGAGGGACGGCCAGGTCTTGGTAGATTTGCAGTGGTCTGATACTCCTTCCATTTCAATATTATCGCTTGCACAGTGCTCCTTGGGATGTTTAAAGCTTTTTGTATCCAAATCCGGCTTTAAACTTCTTCACAACAGTATCTCGGACCTGCCTGGTGTGTTCCTTGTTCTTCATGATGCTCTCTGCACTTTTAACGGACCTCTGAGACTATCACAGTGCAGGTGCATTTATACAGAGACTTGATTACACACAGGTGGATTGTATTTATCATCATTAGTCATTTAGGTCAACATTGGATCATTCAGAGATCCTCACTGAACTTCTGGAGAGAGTTTGCTGCACTGAAAGTAAAGGGGCTGAATAATTTTGCACGCCCAATTTTTCAGTTTTTGATTTGTTAAAAAAGTTTGAAATATCCAATAAATGTCGTTCCACTTCATGATTGTGTCCCACTTGTTGTTGATTCTTCACAAAAAAATACAGTTTTATATCTTTATGTTTGAAGCCTGAAATGTGGCATAAGGTCGCAAAGTTCAAGGGGGCCGAATACTTTCGCAAGGCACTGTAGATGCGTAGAGCTTTTCTTCAGCCTTAACATTTTTATCATCTCCTCTCATATTTCAATACGGAATCACATGGCCTATGCCCTCATTGCTAGTAGATATCATGATCAAATGGACTGTATGATTTGTTGTGGTCGTCAAGTAACCCCAACAGCACACATTGTTGTTGGAATCCCGGACAAAAACACCTGAGTCAACTAACCATCAAGTTGAAAAGTAGAATCAGATGTGCTTGTCCGGGGCCACAACAAAAATTTGATCTGTTGGAGGTACTCGAGGACCGGAGTTGGGAAACACTACCTTAGAGGATGGCGCTGGCTACAAGGCCATGGGAGACTGCATGGTTAAAGCAGTGCCTTGAGGATTTCCACACCTTGTAAAAGCCAAGACAGCGGGTTAGAAATGACCCTTTCCAGGCAGCAGCAGACTGAGTCGCTTTCTTCATGATCGATCTAGCTCATGGCCAAACTGACACAGTAGCCCCTATTATACCTTGTTCTAACATGTGTCTGTTGTGCTGATCTTGTCCACATTCTGATTGAGCCCACATTTGTCGACAAGTGTAGACAATCAAAAAGTCTCATTGTGATTAGATCTTCCTGACCGCCTCTGGAGGTAGTCGAAGACGCATATTGTGCGGATGTCTTTGAAGTGTAAACAAATCCGGACAACAAAAGCGTATACATTTGGCCAACGTCACGGTTGTCTCGCCCTGAAAGAAATCACAATGGCCAGCTGAATTAAGATCATGGTCTTCATTTGAAACCAATGCCACAACCAAATATCGCATACAGCTCTGAATAAAATGGCCATATAGAAATAAAGATATTTATGAAGAGATATCGTCAATCCAGATGCTCAGATATTTATAAGTGGGGATACGATCAATGTGGGCACCATCCAATGTACTCATGCATAAATCAGATTTTTTTTAAAGTGTTATGGGAAAATAAAATATACTTGGATTTACCTGCGTTAAGTACCAATTTCAGTTCAACAAAGGCAGATTGTAGCTCCGAAAGAGCCTTGTAAACCGTGGGAGCAACAGCATACACAACAGTGTCAGCTGCATACAGGTGTATGTACTTTTTTAGCAGATAGACCAATATTGTTTATATACACAGTAAAAAGTACAGGACCTAACAGATCAATGAAGAGGGCAACAGTGTTTCCTTTTGTCCATACAATTTACCACACCAATTAAAGTGATGCATTGGAGATGGTGTTTATAAACACTTAGAATACAGTTCGTAGCAGATTGATAAACACTTAGAATACAGTTCGTAGCAGATTGATAAACACTTAGAATACAGTTCGTAGCAGATTGATAAACACTTAGAAAACAGTTCGTAGCAGATTGATAAACACTTAGAATACACTTAGAATACAGTTCGTAGCTAGGAAAGATCTACGCTGAGAGTTGATCAAAGAGTAAAAAAAAGACAGTTCAGAGATTGGCCGATAATTATTTAGGTCGGAGGGATCACCTCCTTTGCGGAGATGGAGCACACCAAACCCTGGGGAAAGTACCTGAGATAATTGTCAGGTTAAAAACGTGTCAATAATTCTGCAATCAGGGGAGCAGAAAGCTGCAGTAAGAAAGGAGCAAGCAGATCAGCCCCAGTGGATTTATTTTTTATTTTTTTACATCAGTCTTAATCAAGGCGTCTAACACATCACAAGTAGAAAGTTGTTGAAATGAAAACAAAGATTAACTATAAATTGACAGCTATTCCATCGAGCTAGCTAGAGGGTGGGAGATACATTGAAGTAGACCAATGTTACTTTAAAGACAGCTATAACAACAGGATGTGGTCTCTCAGCTAGCCTACAAGGCCAATCATGGTAAAAGTAATACTTATTATTGTAAGGAAAATAATAGTAAGGGCAAAAATAATTAGAACAACAACGCCAAGATGAAGTGTCAACATTCTCTTCTGTCTCTCCCACAGCACACAACAGAGAAGCCCAGGATCACAAATGACTTTGTTGGGCCAGGGAGATTGATTCTGAACTGGGAGCAGTGAGAGGCAGCAGTTTGGCATCCCATGAAACTGCTTGATTGTTCTGATTTGACCTTCAGAAGATCCTCAGTCAGTGATTGGAATACTGCATGGAATACTGTATATAGGGTTAGGGTCACATTTAGGTTTATTTACAAATTCCAAGGTCTTGGCTGAAAAAAACTCTTACCTACTTACTACCTGGCCAAGAAAAACTCTAGGCTCTACTTATCAACACAACACAATATTGGGTTAGCAAGGACAGACAGTCTAGAAGGATAGAATCATTGGGCAACTCTGCAGTGACTTGACCTGCAAAGCAGATAAAAAAAAAGCGGGCAATGCTGCTCCCTGCTGGACAGTTATAGCATAAACCATGTCATTAGTGGACTAACAATTTTTTTCTACAAGCATTTTAAAGCACAATTGAATTTGTATTGCTGAAGAGTAATTTCCAATAGTGTGCAGTGTGCAGCATTTACCGGGAATGCAGTCACCTCTGTCGCGGGAACATTGTCTTTAAACCTATATCACACTGTAATGCAGAACTTCCTAGATAAAGATTGAATATTTATTTATTTTTTATTTAACCAGGCAAGTCAGTTAAGAACAAATTCTTATTTTCAATGACGGCCTGGGAACAGTGGGTTAACTGCCTGTTCAGGGGCAGAACGACAGAGGGGGTTTGAACTCGCAACCTTCCGGTTACTAGTCCAACACTCTAACCACTAGGCTACCCTGCCGCCCCGAATAGAGTAGAGCCCTTAGCATACATAATTGTTCATACACATTAGTTATTCCATTTATTAATTTGACCATCTGCAAACAACTGAATGGTAATGTCTGTTAGTTATACAGTTATCTTATACTCTTGTTCTTCTACCCCTACCAAAACGGCTACAGTTGAAGTCGGTTGGAGTCATTAAAACTCGTTTCTTAACCACTCCACAAATTTCTTGTTAACAAACTGTAGTTTTGGCAAGTCGGTTAGGACATCTACTATGTACATGAAACAAGTCATTTGTCCAACAATTGATTGCAGATAGATTATTTCACTTATAATTCACTGTATCACAATTCCAGTGGGTCAGAAGTTTACATACACTAAGTTGACTGTGCCTTTAAACAGCTTGGAAAATTCCAGAAAATGATATCATGGCTTTAGAAGCTTCTGATAGGCTAATTGATATCATTTGAGTCAATTTGAGGTGTACCTGTGGATGTATTTCAAGGCCTACCTTCAAACTCAGTGCCTCGTTGCTTGACATCATGGGAAAATCAAAAGAAATCAGCCAAGACCTCAGAAAAAAAATTGTAGACCTTCACAAGTCTGGTTCGTCCGTGGAAGCAAGTTCCAAACGCCTGAAGGTACCACATGGATCTGTATAAACAATAGTACACAAGTATAAACACCATGGGACCAAGCAGCCGTCATACCGCTCAGGAAGGAGACGCGTTCTGCAAATCAATCCTAGAACATCAGCAAAGGACCGTGTGAAGATGCTGGAGGAAACAGGTAGAAAAGTATCTATATACACAGTAAAACGAGTCCTATATCGACATAACCTGAAAGGCCGCTCAGCAAGGAAGAAGCCACTGCTCCAAAACCACCATAAAAAAGCCAGACTACAGTTTGTAACTGCACATGGGGACAAAGATCGTACTTTTTGGTCCTCTGGTCTGATGAAACAAAAATAGAACTGTTTGGCCATAATGACCATTGTTATGTTTGGAGGAAAAAGGGGAAGGCTTGCAAGCCGAAGAACACCATCCCAAACGTGAATCACAGGGGTGGCAGCATCATGTTGTGGGAGTGCTTTGCTGCAGGAGGGTCTGGTGCACTTCAGAAAATAGATGGCATCATGAGGTAGGAAAATTATGTGGATATATTGAAGCAACATCTCAAGACATCTCAAGTCAGGAAGTTAAAGAGTCTTCCAAATGGACAATGACCCCAAGCATACTTCCAAAGTTGTGGCAAAATGGCTTAAGGTCAACAGAGTCAAGGTATTGGAGTGGCCATCACAAAGCCCTGACATCAATCCCATGGACAATTTGTGGGCAGAACTGAAAAAGTGTGTGTGAGAAAGGAGGTCTACAAACCTGACTCAGTTGCACCAGCTCTGTCAGGAGGAATGGGCCAAAATTCACCCAAAATATCGTGGGAAGCTTGTGGAAAGCTACACCAAACATTTGACCCAAGTTAAACAATTTAAAGGCAATGCTACCACATACTAATTGAGTGTATGTAAACTTCTGACCCCCTGGGAATGTGATGAAAAAAATAAAAGCTGAAATAAATCATTCTCTCAACTATTATTCTGACATTTCACATTCTTAAAATAAAATGGTGATCCTAACTGACCTAAGGCAGGAAATTTTTACTTGGATTAAATGTCAGGAATTGTGAAAAACTGAGTATAAATGTATCTGGCTAAGGTGTATGTAAACTTACGACTTCAACTGTACATACTTTCGTCTGGAGGAAAAACCTCCACCTACAAACTGCATTGTAGCATTTCACCCAGTAGATGGCAAGGCACACCAGTGGCCATGATGTACGTATGCTTGAATGTCATTCATGCCTTTGTAATGCGTCTGGGTTCAATTTGCCAATAAATCAATGAGACAAACTGCACATATTCATCGTCTTGATAATCTTTGTCCACTGGGAATGTACTCAGTCACTCGGATGATGACGGATGAAGTCACTTCAGTGTCACGGGAAACAGAGGCATCCATAGTAAATGGTAAAGCTGAGTGTATTATTAAGAGGAAGGCAGAGCGACATTCCATACCTGAATTTGAATTTTTCACGTCGCATCAATTACAGATACACACATTCTCTTCATCTAACGGAAGAATGTCTCATTGATTCCATGACCATTACCCCAAACATATGTCAATCTGCCTTCAGGAAAGACCTTACTGTTCAATAACATGTTTAGTGCTATACCATTGCGTGTTGCATGTTTGTAAGCTTCATATTTCTTTATCTCCTTTTTTTAAATCATAATCCAGACAGCAATGTGCATGTTTGTTTGTCATTCCAACATTTCTTCATTTCTTTATTTTTACATTTTGGATTATGTGTCCAGTGGCAATTTTAGCATGTCAATCTTGGTGTGGAAAACTCATTTTATTTTATGCATGCCAGAAAAGCCACTGCACAACACAACGCTAAACAATACATTAATTGCACTATAACGGTGAAAAACGGTGCCAGCAAACTGTTAGGGCCTACATTAAGCTGTCCCAACAGTAGAGCTTTATTTTCAGCACAATGGAGTGAATCCTTACCATCGCTAGCTACACCTGGCTATAAGCGGAGCCTTGCCTGGCACCGAAAAAGTATATTTAGCCTAATTTACTGCCTTTATTAAAAACATAGCTGATAGGGCTGACTTGCTTAAGCAAATGTGGTTTCTACTGACAATTGAGATGAACAAACTATGGCATAAAGGATGATGATAAGCGGATAAGAGGCAATCCGTAATTTGATTAAGACATTAATGAGCGAGCTAAAATGGACGTAGTTTACTTTTTAATGTACAACAACAGAATTCAGAACATGGGCCGTTCTTACAGTATCCTGTACACCAAGTCAGAACCATAGCATAAATAAAGGGGGCATATAAGCAGACAATAAAAGCTCTTACAACATTTGATGATTACATTTCTCTAAACAGGCTATAGGCTACATGTGTACCACCAAGTCAGAAAAGTAGGCTAAGTTATGAGGGGGAAAGGGAACAAATTATTAGGGTGAGACACATGGACTACTAAAAGCTTACTACACAACATACACTTACTATTAATTTCTCAGCTACAGTATACATATCTCCCTGGCATTTTACATAATTTCTACAGCAGCATACAATACATTTTTGGACTCACCATTGTGCTGTGCTCACTTGAACAGGAATGTGGTGCGGCGGTCCTTCTTGTGGGTAAAGTTTGTCATGAAACTTTGTCATCAAATTCTGTCAGTCTTTGGATTTATGTGGCTTTCAAGACAACTGGGAACAAGGTCGAATCATGACGTCAGTGATTTTCAGGTCTTAGCTTTAGAAAGAGGCCTGAGTTCCCGACTTAGAATTCCGAGTTGGATGACTGTTCAAAACATATTTTTCCAGTTGTCTTGAACTCACTGAAGTCTGAGATTTCCCAGTTCCGAGTTTCCAGTTGTTTTGAATGCGGCAGAAGTCATGCTGGATTGACATCATGACCACTTTATTCAACCTTTACTGGCCCATGGTGTTGCATGTGAATGTTTATTCTTTAAAGCTTGGAAAAGAGACACTTAAACCCAGACTTGGACCCACAACCTCTCCACCTAATAACAGGCAGGGGAAGTAAAACAGTGATTGCTTTGCAACTAATTCCTTCCAAATCACTCATTGTTGAATTTGCAATCTCCAAATGTTTGTGTAATGTTTATTTCCAATGGCTTACAAGCACCAATCTATAATTTAGCTTCATATTTTTACATTTCTGTCATTTAGCAGACACTCTTATCCAGAGCAATTAGGGTTAAGTGCCTTGCTCAAGGGCACATCAACAGATTTTTCACCTAGTCGGCTTGGGGATTTTATCCAGCAACCTTTCAGTTAATGGCCCAACGCTCTTAACCTCTAGGCTACCTGCCACCCTATGTCAAGGATCTGCATATGACAAGGATTGAAAAGCATTTGCCAGTAGATTGTCGAAGTGATTCATGATGATGACTGCTTGTTTAGCTTGCAAAGCTACAGTAGATATGTGAGTTGACGTCATTTTATTTGTGGCCAATGACCTTGAGCCTTCTTGGATGGCAGCACCCAAGTGGGCTTGAACGTTTTAGCTCTCCCTGTAAATTTGGCTGTGACAGAACACTGAGCCAATCACTGCGCAATTAAAGAAGATTACCAAACACTACGCTCTGTATTTTCTGCTGGCTGCCCCTCCACCACGTAAATCACTGAGCTAGGCTGAAACACCTGCATTTTGGAGCTGCCTTACTCAAGAAAGCAAAAAGTAGACCAGATTCGTATTTGGATTTATTAACTCAATATATATATATATTTTTACATTGTTGCAAACTGACATGTGATACATACACAAATAACATGCAAAACATGCAACACCATTTTTTTTTGCGATACAGGTGGGGCTCAAAACAGGTGGGGCTCTGTGTGCGTATTGTTTTGTATTGATAGCTATTGCTGCACTGTTGGAGCTAGAAACATTAGCATTTAGTTGCACTTGTGATAACATGTGCAAGTCTGTGTACACGACCAATACATTTTGATTAGATTTTTTTCAGTCTTTTAACCAATCAATTATTCAGTGAAATCTAACTGGAAATTAAGTGAAAGGCATGTTAAAGTCCCATGTCCCACTGGGTAAGGAATAGCTGCTATTATTGGCTTTTAATCTCAGCGACCGCCAGTTTTAAGAGGGGCAGGAAACGGACACTCATTCCTCCCACCACAATACAGATGAACAGAAGGCATGAGACATGGCAAGCCTCTCTAAAGGAAGGATATCCCATTCCCATCTCAGCCGTCTTTATCCCATTAACATTCAAAGAGACCAATCTGAATTAATTCCAAGTATCCTGGAGAGTCACTCAAGTCATTGTGTCCGTTTTGGCATAGCACACTTAGGGATTGTTCTTGCTTAAAATCATACTAGAATATGAGTTAAAGTTAAATTGAAAAAGTTATTCACTTACAGTGCATTCGGAAAGTATTCAGACCCCTTCCCCTTTTCCACATTTTGTTACGTTACAGTCGTATTCTAAATTGATTTTTTAAAATTTATTAAATCAATGTTCCCACAATACCCCAGTGAAAACAGGTTCAGACATTTTTGCAAATGTATTTTAAAAATAGAAATATCTTATTTACATAAGTATTCAGACCCTTTGCTATGAGACTCGAAATTGAGATCAGGTGCATTCTGTTTCCATTGAACACAGTGGCCGACATCATTCTTAAATGGAAGAAGTTTGGAACCACCTAGACTCCTCCTAGAGCTGGCCGGGGGGCCAAACTGAGCAATCTAGGGAGAAGGGCCTTGGTCAGGGAGGTGACCAAGAACCTGATGGTCACTCTGACAGAGCTCCAGAATAACTCTATGGAGATGGGAGAACCTTTCAGAAGGACAACCATCTCTGCAGCATTCCACCAATCAGGCCGTTATGGTAGAGTGGCCAGACTGAAGCCACTCTTCAGTAAAAGGCACATGACAGCCTGCTTGGAGTTTGCCTAAAGGCACCTGAAGGCCTCTCACACCACGAGAAACAAGATTCTCTGGTCTGATGAAACCAAGATTGAACTCTTTGGCCTGAATGCCAAAGAACATATGGAGGAATCTTGGCACCATCCCTACAGTGAAGCATGGTGGTGGCAGCATCATGCTGTGGGGATGATATTTAGCAGCAGGGACTAGGAGACTAGGAGTCAGAATTGAGGGAAATATGAATGGAGCAAAGTACAGAGACCGTTGATGAAAGCCTGCTCCAGAGCGCTCAGGACCTCAAACTGGGGCGAAGGTTCACCTTCCAACAGGACAACAACCACACAGCCAAGACAACGCATGAGTGACTTTGGGACAAGTTTCTGAATGTCCTTGAGCCAGAGCCCGGACTTGAACCCGATCTAACATCTCTGGAGAGACCTGAAAATAGCTGAGCAGCGAAGCTACAGAGCTCGAGAGGATCTTCAAAGAATGACAAAGTACTGAGTAAAGGGTTTGCATACTTATGTAAGTGTGATATTTCAGTTGAAATGTTTTTGTTTTTTATGAATGTGCAAAAATGTATACAAATCTGTTTTTGCTTTCTCATTATGGGGTATTGTGTGTAGATTGATGAGGGAAAAGGCTGTAACGTAACACAATGTGGAAAAAGTCAAGGGGTCTGAATCTGTCCCGAATGCACTGTATGCTCTACTGTTTAGAGAGGCTACTGTCAACACGTACATAACACATGACAGAGGGCACGATATGATGAGCCTGCTTATGAGTCACTGGTGAATCTGTCCATTTAAGCTTTAAAATTAAGCTTGATCATGTCATTTCATGTACAAGCTGCTTTTATGAGTCAGCTTTCAATTGCAACATTAACTGAAGGCTCAATTCAATCCGTAGAGCTGAAGATATGAGCTCGTGTTTGAAATTTAAAGGCAACGTTCGCGCATTGGCGGAGACTGCATGAAGGTCAACGCTTCATATGTCGGCTCAATCGGAAATTACCTGTACATTCCAATCACGCTGTATCTTCCGCGATAAGGATTGAATTCGAGCCATGAGCGTTTTCCCTGTATTGGATGCTTGCTTGCCGTTCCAGATAAAACATGTTCTAGCCGTGTACAGCACATCTCAGAAAGGTAAGCGGCTGAGAAGAATAAGTGAGATAGACATAGCAGCCTGGCCTCAAAGCCATACGTAACATACATTATGTATTTCTGAGCACCTCCAAGATGTATGATACCTACTAATGGTCTAGTTACTTTAGACAGAAATAAAAGTAGGGAGGTTGGTCAGGGAGGATGGGTGGGCGTAATCTGCGACCGTCCAGCAATCTAAAGGTTGCGTGTTTGAGTGGTGTAAGGTACAACTGTAGCATGTTAGCTAACCCTTCCCCTAATCCTTATTTAATATTCACTTAATCTTTCATATAAATTATCCTAGCCTTTGTCGTTAGTTCACCTAACCATCAACGTAAATCCTCCCCTTTATTCTCCTTTGTACTGTAGTTACGAAGCAACAAGCAACCTGGTCTCAGAAAGACATGTAATACTATACATCCTTCAAAACGTAGGGAGCCATAGGGACTCGTGACCACATATTCCACGAGTATACTTTTATTACCATCAAAGTCATGAACTCAGTCAAGGAGTACAATACAGAGCCTACAAATGAGAGACAGTCAGGACCTACATGTGACCACTGGTCTAGATGACCATTAAATTGAGAAATAAGGTACATCAGAATGAGCAAGAAAAGAACAGACATGGAATACTAAATACAGTGGCACTGAAACAAAGCATTGCTTAAGATTGTGTAACAGTATTTATTTGCGGTCATAAGTAAGAGGATGGTGTATTCTCACACATTTTTTAAAATATTGCTGTTAAGCTTTTCATGGAAATCAAAATGTTCTGGCAAAATGAAGACATTGTGTAATGCTATATCTCAATAATGCATATCAATCTATCAGTATATATATATATATATATATATATATATAAATATACACACACCGTACCAGTCAAAAGTTTAGACACAGCTACTCATGCAACATTTTTTAAAGCTATTTTCTAGACACCAAGACATCAAAACTATGAAATAACACATATGGAATCATGAAGTAACCAAAAAAGTTTTAAACAGATGAAAATATATTTTAAATCTAAGATTCTTCAAAGTAGCCACCCTTTGTCTTGATGACAGCTTTGCACACTCTTGGCATTCTCTCAACCAGCTTCATTAGGTAGTCACCTGGAATGCATTTCAATTAACAGGTGTGCCTTGTTAATTTGTGGAATTTCTTTCCTTAATGCGTTTGAGCCAATCAGTTGTGTTGTGAAAAGGTAGGGGTGGTATAGAGAAGATAGCCCTATTTGGTAAAAGATCAAGTCCATATTATGGCAAGAACAGCTCAAATAAACAAAGATAAATGACAGTCCATCATTACTTTAAGACAAAGTGCAGTCGCAAAAACCATAAACCGCTATAATGAAACTGGCTTTCATGAGGACCGCCACAGGAAAGGAAGACTCGAAGTTACCTCTGCTGCAAAGAAACAAAGGAATCCAATAATAAGAAGAGACTTGCTTTGGCCAAGAAACACGAGCAATAGACATCTGACCAGTGGAAATCTGTCGTTTGGTCTGATGAGTCCAAATTTGAAATTTTTGGTTCCAATGGTCGTGGGTTTGTGAGGCGCAGAGTAGGTGAACAGATGATCTCTGCATATGTGGTTCCCATTGTGAAGCAAAGAGGAGGTGTGATGGTGTGGAGTTGCTTTGCGGGTGACACCATCTATGATTTATTTAAAATTCAAGGCACACTTAACCAGCATGGTTACCACAGCATTCTGCAGCGATATACCATCCCATCTGGTTTGCGCTTAGTGGGACTATCATTTATTTTTCAACAGGACAATGACCCCAAACACATCCAGGCTGTGTAAAGCATATTTGACCAAGAAGGAAAGTGATGGAGTGCTGCCTCAGATGACTTGGCCTCCACAATCACCGAACCTCAACCCAATTGAGATGGTTTGGGATGAGTTGGACCACAGAGTGAAGGAAAAGCAGCCAACAAGTGCTCAGAATATGTGGGAACTCTTTCAAGACTGTTGGAAAAGCATTCCAGGTGAAGCTGGTTGAGAGAATGCTAAGAGTGTGCAAAGCTGTCAACAAGGCAAAGGGTGGCTACTTTGAAGAATTTAAATATAAAATATATTTTGATTTGTTTAACACTTTTGGTTACTACATGATTCCATATGTGTTATTTTATACTTTTGATGTCTTCATTATTATTCTACAATGTAGAAAATAGTAAAAAATTAAGAAAAACCCTTGAATGAGCAGGTGTGTCCAAACTTTTGACTGGATATGTATATATACAGTATATATGTTCTCGTAGGTGTCAGAGACATGCATAAGCAATAGACTGGGGAGCAATAACTTTGATCTCTGATCAACAAAAAATGAAGTAGCAAATTTGATTTGACTTCCTGCATTTCATTGAAAATAATTGCTCAAACTTTTCTTAAATACATACTTCCATAGAACGTGCAGGTGAACACAGAAGCATAGTCCCTTGACAACAAATGCATTAATACACTGTATAATTAAAGTGTGTATAATAGCTACTGTTTGCTGACAATAACATCACTGTCTTGCTGGATCAAGGAAGGAGCCACCCTCTGCACAGATGGCTGGTACTATAAACAGAAAGATTGGACCCAAGTCAGAAGCATATGATCTAGGCTCTGCCTTGTTTGACACTGGCCATGTGTTATTTGACTAACTGTCTGGACAGGGTATTGACTGTTGTCAAAGTCTATAGGCTTTTAACTTACAGGTACGCACATGCACTTTATAGAAGACACCAAGCGAAGAATCACAGTTTCGGCAGCAAGTAGAATATTGCTCAACTTACGGTGATTACAGAGAACTCTTGCAGTACCTCGATATTGACTATACTGAAAGGGACCAAAGACTATTATGTTTTTGTTATTGTTATGAATATCTTGAGAATAATTAAACCTATGAATAAATAGATAAATAAACATATACAGTGCCTTGCGAAAGTATTCGGCCCCCTTGAACTTTGCGACCTTTTGCCACATTTCAGGCTTCAAAACATAAAGATATACAACTGTATTTTTTTGTGAAGAATCAACAACAAGTGGGACACAATCATGAAGTGGAACGACATTTATTGGATATTTCAAACTTTTTTAACAAATCAAAAACTGAAAAATTGGGCGTGCAAAATTATTCAGCCCCCTTAAGTTAATACTTTGTAGCGCCACCTTTTGCTGTGATTACAGCTGTAAGTCGCTTGGGGTATGTCTCTATCAGTCTTGCACATCGAGAGACTGACATTTTTTCCCATTCCTCCTTGCAAAACAGCTCGAGCTCAGTGAGGTTGGATGGAGAGCATTTGTGAACAGCAGTTTTCAGTTCTTTCCACAGATTCTCGATTGGATTCAGGTCTGGACTTTGACTTGGCCATTCTAACACCTGGATATGTTTATTTTTGAACCATTCCATTGTAGATTTTGCTTTATGTTTTGGATCATTGTCTTGTTGGAAGACAAATCTCCGTCCCAGTCTCAGGTCTTTTGCAGACTCCATCAGGTTTTCTTCCAGAATGGTCCTGTATTTGGCTCCATCCATCTTCCCATCAATTTTAACCATCTTCCCTGTCCCTGCTGAAGAAAAGCAGGCCCAAACCATGATGCTGCCACCACCATGTTTGACAGTGGGGATGGTGTGTTCAGTGTGATGAGCTGTGTTGCTTTTACGCCAAACATAACGTTTTGCATTGTTGCCAAAAAAGTTCAATTTTGGTTTCATCTGACCAGAGCACCTTCTTCCACATGTTTGGTGTGTCTCCCAGGTGGCTTGTGGCAAACTTTAAACAACACTTTTTATGGATATCTTTAAGAAATGGCTTTCTTCTTGCCACTCTTCCATAAAGGCCAGATTTGTGCAATATACGACTGATTGTTGTCCTATGGACAGTCTCCCACCTCAACTGTAGATCTCTGCAGTTCATCCAGAGTGATCATGGGCCTCTTGGCTGCATCTCTGATCAGTCTTCTCCTTGTATGAGCTGAAAGTTTAGAGGGACGGCCAGGTCTTGGTAGATTTGCAGTGGTCTGATACTCTTTCCATTTCAATATTATCACTTGCACAGTGCTCCTTGGGATGTTTAAAGCTTGGGAAATCTTTTTGTATCCAAATCCGGCTTTAAACTTCTTCACAACAGTATCTCGGACCTGCCTGGTGTGTTCCTTGTTCTTCATGATCCTCTCTGCACTTTTAACGGACCTCTGCATTTATACGGAGACTTGATTACACACAGGTGGATTGTATTTATCATCATTAGTCATTTAGGTCAACATTGGATCATTCAGAGATCTTCACTGAACTTCTGGAGAGAGTTTGCTGCACTGAAAGTAAAGGGGCTGAATAATTTTGCACGCCCAATTTTTCAGTTTTTGATTTGTTAAAAAAGTTTGAAATATCCAATAAATGTCGTTCCACTTCATGATTGTGTCCCACTTGTTGATTCTTCACAAAAAAATACAGTTTTATATCTTTATGTTTGAAGCCTGAAATGTGGCAAAAGGTCGCAAAGTTCAAGGGGGCCGAATACTTTCGCAAGGCACTGTACATACAGTATGTTTGCAAAAATATGAAAGATGTTTTTAACACAATTGCTCTTAATTATTCTGTTTCCTTTAATCAACAACAACTTGTAAAAAAAAAAGCTGGAGGGGGGAAGAAATGGCTTTTACAGGTGGTGCTTTACACAGTCACAATCTAATGTTATACAACTGTGAAAAGAATATCATGATTGATCCTTGTAGGCTAAATTATATGTATTTACAAATGGATCTACGTACTTTAGGATGTATAAGAATAAATAACCCAGAAGAACTGTTAAACCAGAAACGGAATGAAAAAAAAAAGAATAATTTTATAGAAGTTGATCTAATCGCATAGGATGGATGAAGATATGTTATGACTGAGGCCTGCCGTGAAATTCATAAAGATGAGCTACAAAATGAATTCTAGATTCATAGAAACTACTGTGTAACAAACACAACTTATTTAATATATCGTACATTTACAGTAGTGGCACTTGATGTTTAAGTTAGAAGTTTATGGAATTATGTAGTCCATTTGAACAGTACATGAGCATCACCAGTGCCCTCCACTTGGAGCCTAACGAACAGAAAGACCTTAATGTTAGCAGGATTACCACGTTCTTTCCACCAAGTGCTTATAATTTTGAAATTAACAGCAAAAGTTAAGAATGCATGCCGTTTTTACTACTTCTACAAAGGTCTCTATATACAGAATCTTTACACTGACAGCCACGTGGTGCCTTCCTAAGCAGAAAGCTGGCGAGGGAAAGGGATTGGGGGATACCTAGTCAGTTGGTAAACTGAATGCATTCAACTGAAATATGTCTTTCACATTTAACCCAGCATGTTGTGGATGCTGCCTTTCACTTACACTGGGCCTGCTGCATCCCCCAGTAAACATAATTGCTGCAGCACAGACAAAACTACTGATGAGTGTATACAACAAATAACAAAGAGAGCAATGTTCACCCCCCAAAAAGAGATCAAACAGGATCTTTCCATGTGTAGAGAGGGGTGTAAAGGAGGAATGCTACAGATCATTATGTAAAATCAACACTACAAGAGCAAAGCCAAGCTGTTCATTACCTTATTGTATGCCATGATAATGCATTGGAATACTGTGAGAGTAGGACTGGGTAAAAATGTTCCCAAAGCAGGTTTGGTACAATTACATATTTCCATATGCTTTAAAGGGGAGAGTTCAGAGGAAAATATGTAACTGTTAGCTGCGCTGCATTAGACACAAAAAGCCCCTGTAAGGCCAGAGGGATGTTTCAAAAACACAGAATACATGTAGCCAGATCAATTCAACACTCAGGAAAGATAGGACAAAGGCTCTGTGAGATGTTACTCATGCTGCAAGTGAGAGAGATAAGTCAGTGTCACCATGCTAGTGTGCAGGAAAGACGATCGCTGGGAGTGAAGGAGGTCATAGGAGGGAGTTCACCGTCTAACCCTGCCCATCGTCAACTTCAGTTGCTGGTTGGAGGGGAGTCGGGGACTCTCCGTTACACAGTGACAACGGATCAACCTCCTCCGGGGCTTCAACTGGGGCCTCCACTGGGCTGGCCTCCTCAGGGGCCGGGGGTGGAGCTGTGACCTCTGCTGCACCTTGGGGAGTGGCATCACACGCCACAGCCTCCATGCCAGCAGGGGGCTCTTTGACAGCAGCAGGCTCCCCCTCAGGGGCTGCAGCAGCGGTAGCTGTAGAGGGGTCACTGAGAGCCTGGGGGTCTGCAGGAGCTGGGGAGGGTTCTCCTGCTGCAGAGCTGGTTACTACTGCTGGGATGGTTGCCCCCGAGTCAGCACTCTGTTCTGGAGCTCTCAGTCGCTTCATGATGGTAGTAACCCGCACCGCTTTCTGTGGGAGGCAGTCGCAGAACACACTCAACTCAAGGCGCCTAGTTACTATACATTTTAAAGCTTTTACAGAACATGTAGCCAATTCTAAAGCCTTATACTTGCACTGTCGCCAATCATTTATCCCATTTCAAATCCTCAAGGCCCATAAAACATATATAGCAAATGTGTGATCGATAGTGTAATGAAACAGGTAGGGAGCAGGCCTCGAACCCTCGACCGTCTAGCCCGAAGTCCAGCGCTCTATCGACTGTGAAGGTAAAGCATGCTCGAGCGGCAGAGTCGATACCCGCGCTTATAAACCCAGGGTCGTAACAATAGTTCCCTCCCATCTCTCCTTCAGTGATGAAGAACTGGAACAGATAAAAAGAAGAGGCTTTACCTTCCACTTGGCTTTAGCAAAGTTCTTCTCTATCTGTGCGCAGACATTATCCTTAATATTCTTATTTGAGGCTGCATTTCCAGAGATCCTGAGGAGATAAAGGGGGAAAGGGAACTTCACTATAATGGGCCTTTGTAATCTTCTCTTGACATGTACAGTACAAGTGACAGCTCAGCAGATGGGGGTGAGTAATACTAATAAAACAACATCACTGACAACCTGTTTAAATGTACTTATTTATAAGAACACTCAGACACATCATACTTACCACAGACACATCAATCAACTAGATTAAATCGGGTTCATTTTCACTTCACATCTGGTATATCTCCTTAGTACTGTGGCCTTGTGGTATATCCCTATAGTAGGCTACTGTGTTAATGTGTATTTCCATACCACTCATGGTTGATGGCCTCCTGAGCAGTCAGCCTCTGATCCTGGTCTACCTCCATCATACGGGCGACCAGGCCTTTTGCTGCAACACAATAAAAGCAATATCTCAACAAACAGCAGTTACAGTTGAAGTCGGAAGTTTACATACACTACGGGCAACCAGGCCTTTTGCTGCAACACAATAAAAGCAATATCTCAACAAACAGCAGTTACAGTTGAAGTCGGAAGTTTACATACACTGAGGTTGTAGTCATTACAACTCGTTTTTCAACCACTCCACAAACTTCATGTTAACAAAGTATAGTTTTGGCAAGTCGGTTAGGACATCTACTACATGACACAAGTAATTTTTCCAACAATTGTTTACAGAGAGATTATTTCACATATAATTCACTGTATCACAATTGCAGTGGGTCAGAAGTTTACATACACTAAGTTAACTGTGCCTTTAAACAGCTTGGAAAAATCCAGAAAATGATGTCATGGCTTTAGAAGCTTCTGATAGGATAATTGGCATCATTTGAATCAATTAGAGGTGTACCTGTGGATGTATTTCAAGGCCTACCTTCAAACGCAGTGCCTCTTTGCTTGACATAATGGGAAAATTAAAAGAAATCAGCCAAGACCTCAGAAAAAAATATTGTAGACCTCCACAAGTCTGGTTCATCCTTGGGAGCAATTTCCAAATGCCAGAAGGTACCACGTTCATCTGTACAAACAATAGTACGCAAGTATAAACACCATGGGACCATGCACCCATCATACCGCTCAGGAAGGAGACGCGTTCTGTCTCCTAGATTTGAACGTACTTTGGTTTGAAAAGTACAAATCAATCCCAGAACAACAGCAAAGGATCCTGTGAAGATGCTGGAGGAAACAGGTACAAAAGTACCTATATCCACAGTAAAACGAGTCCTCTATCGACATAACCTGAAAGGCCACTCAGTGAGGAAGAAGCCACTGTTCCAAAACCGCCATAAAAAGCCAGACTACGGTTTGCAACTGCACATGGGAACAAAGATCATACTTTTTGGTCGTACCCTCTGGTCTGATAAAACAAAAATAGAACTGTTTAGCCATAATGACCATCGTTATGTTTGGAGGAAAAAGGGGGAGGCTTGCAAGCTGAAGAACACAATCCCAACCGTGAAGCACGGAGGTGGCAGCATCATGTTGTGGGGGTGCTTGACTCAGTTACCTGACTCAGTTACACCAGCTCTGTCAGGAGGAATGGGCCAAAATTCACCCAACTTATTGTGGGAAGCATCTGGAAGGCTACCCAAAATGTTTGACCCAAGTTAAACTATTTAAAGGCAATGCTACCAAATACTAATTGAGTGTATGTAAACTTCTGACCCACTGGGAATGTGAAAGAAATAAAAGCTGAAATAAATCATTCTCTCAACTTTTATTTTGACAATTCACATTCTTTAAGTAAACTGGTGATCCTAACTGACCTAAGACATGGAATTTTTACTAGGATTAAATGTCAGGAATTGTGAACCTGAATTTCAATGTATTTGGCTAAGGTGCATGTAAACTTCTGACTTCAACTGTAATACACCTGATGGAATCAGAAAACAAACAGGATATGCTTTTGAAAGTGAAAAACTGAACAGATAAAATCCTCCCTTTTGAATTTCTATTTACCCAGTAAGCTGTTGTTTATAGTCTCCTGTGTCTCTACTTCATCTTAAAAATACCTGACTCTGAGATGTCGTCCCAGTACGGAGAGTCAAACTCATAGTCCCCCGCCAAGATCTTCCTGAACAGGTTCTTGTCGTGGTTTTCATAATCATCATCATCAGTTTCCTCATAGAAAGGAGGGTTGCCTGAAAGCCTGAGGTCCACAAAACAAAAGGAGCTCTTTATCAGCTTGTATTGTAATACCATGTGCACAAATGTCATGTAAAGATTTGATGTATTTCAGTAGGTAATACCCTATAAATAAATAAATAAGATATCCGTACTGCTTTTGAGCATACCATGTGGAGTAGAGTGAAGATGGTCTCTTTCAGTAAAGTACAGGCACCATTCATGTTGTCCGTCTGTATAATTCCAAATCTCCCATCCTATGAGTAGACTAACAACCCACCCCTCTTGCAGTAGTATACAGTGGTTCTTCCTTTAAAAGTTGCGTCATACTGCAGCACACCTTGCGGGCTACTGCAGAATTCTATGGCACATTATTTAATTGTCAGCCATTGTTACCATTAATACTAGTTAGTGCTAGTTTGACTACCAGAGGGCATCTTTCAGAAGCATTTGATAGCCTTCAATATTGGCTGTACTAGAGAATTTAAAACATTTTTTTGTAAGAACATGGTATATGGGATTGATTTTAATAAATGTAACTTAATTCATTTGATTAATATTATGGTGTTTCTATTCCAAGAAAACCCCTCAGGGTTTCCCTTAGGAAGGACCGGAAAATATGGTGATGTACAACGTGACAGTAGGCTACAGTACTAAGAGCATAACATGTATGTAGGTGCTGAGGCTATATGACTGCGCCATCAACTTGATTATTTAGCAGACATCACTTGCTTATATTCAGTCAACACATATATCTTAAGAATATCATGGGATATAAATGAACATTTTCATTTCTCTTAGAATAAAAACCTTAGTGTAACAAGTTTTATACTGTTGCAAAAAAAGTATTGTATTTTTCAGGGTGTGCATGTGCAGCACAGAGGAATAGCAATTCTTACACTATTGTTCTAAATTCAATCATCTTCATCATTCAGTTAATTGAAATTCAATTTTGAAGTCGTGCACAATTATCAGTTTCTATTTGGTTTCTGTCACCCATTCATTGTCAGTTTAGTGCCTTGGGACCCAAAAGCATAATCAGTGCTCTAACTCCCCCTTGTGCTGGTCTGGAGCAAAGAAGCAGTGACGCAGGGTACCGTACTAAACCACAAATTACCTCTAAATCCTGCAGCGTAATCTCAAAACTTTTAATTGAGCAACCGCTGTATATGGGCCCATGGCTTCCTATGCTGATAATCAAACCACTCACAGTATGTACATGATGACACCCAGGGCCCAGCAGTCCACTGGCCTGCCGTATCTCTGTCTCCCAACCACTTCTGGTGCTGCAGGGACACAAACACAGTTAAAGATTATCTCTTTATATCAGTAACAAAACAATACAATATACAGAAAGCTCTCTATTGAATTTTTTGTTGATATTCTTCTCACATATGCTTTCCTGCGCTCCCATAAACTGCTCCCCAAAACCAACTCTTGAAGATACCCACTGCTCCCTCTCCCAGGCAGTCTGTGCTCCCCCTTAACCAGGTACTAAACCCTCCCCTGCTCCTTCCCCAGTCCTTACCAAGGTACTCTGGGGTTCCACAGGGGTCTTTGATGAGCCCGGTCTCCAGCTTTGCCAGGTGGAAATCACTGATCACTATTTTAGAGTGCTTCAGGCGGTTGAAGTACACCAAATTCTCCAGCTGAGAAAAGGAACAGGGCGACAGCCGACGTTTGCCCAAGTTTTGCTAAAGTAATCTCATTCAAAACTTACACAGACTTAGAGCAGACTTCATAATTGTTAAATATTGAAGCAGTCAAACTCTTACTTTAGCATCACACAAGTGTCTAAAAAGGACAGTCCAATTTTCTTTGTTCAAACAAAGCAAGACCAGTGTGGTGCCAATCTGATCAAGGACATTTGCATAATACATTTGCATTATAAATGTGCCTTTTCAGAAAATTTGCCTAAAAACACAGTCCAAGTCAAAAGTTTGGACACACCTGCACATTCAAGGGTTTTTCTTTATTTTTACTATTTTTCACATTGTATAACAATAGTGAAGACATCAAAACTATGAAATAACACATATGGAAAAATGTAGTAACCAAAAATGTGTAAAACAAATCTAAATATATTTTATATTTGACATTCTCATTTTTTGGTCAAATAGCCCTTACACAGTCTGGAGGTGTGTTGAGTCATTGTCCTGTTGAAAAAGAAATGATAGTCGCACGAAGTGCAAACCAGATGGGATGGTGTATCGCTGCAGAATGCTGTGGTAGCCATGTAGGTTAAGTCTGCCTTGAATTCTAAATAAATCACTGACAGTGTCACCAGCAAAGTACACCCACACCATCACACCTCCTCCTCTTCCATACTTCACAGTGGGAACCACACATGCAGAGATCATCTGTTCACCTACTCTGCGTCTCACAAAGACACAGCGGTTGGAACCAAAAATCTCAAATTTGGACACATCAGACCAAAGGACACATTTCCACCTGTCTAATGTCCATTGCTCATGTTTTTAGCCCCAAGCAAGTCTCTTCTTATTATTGGTGTCCTTTAATAGGGGTTTCTTTGCAGCAATTCCACTATGAAGGTCTGATTCTGTCTAATCCTGATCCGTTTCACCTGTCTTTGTGTTTGTCTCCACCCCCCTCCAGGTGTAGCCCATCTTCCTGATTATCCACAGTGTATTTACAGTGGCTTGCAAAAATATTCACCCCCTTGGTATTTTTCCTATTTTGTTGCCTTACAACCTGGAATTCCCCTTAAACCACTAGAGTGTTGCTTTAGCAGTATGCTTATGGTCATTGTCCTGCTGGAAGGTGAACCTCCGTCCCAGTCTCAAATCTCGCCATCCATCATTCCTTCAATTCTTACCAGTTTCCCAGTCCCTGCCGATGAAAAACATGGTGTTCTCAGGGTGATGAGAGGGGTTGGGTTTGCGCCAGACATAGCGTTTTCCTTGATGGCCAAAAATATACATTTTAGTCTCATCTGACCAGAGTACCTTCTTCCATATGTTTGGGGAGTCTCCCACATGCCTTTCATTAAGCAATGGATTTTTCTGGCCACTCTTCTCTAAAGCCCAGCTCTGTGGAGTGTACAGCTTAAGGTGGGCCTATGGACAGATACTCCAATCTCCACTGTGGAGCTTTGCAGCTCCTTCAGGGCTATTTTTGGTCTATTTGTTGCCTCTCTGATTAATGCCCTCCTTGCCTGGTCCATGGGTTTTTGTGGGTGGCCCTCTCTTGGAAGGTTTGTTGTGGTGCCATATTCTTAACATTTTTAATAATGGATTTAATGGTGCTCCATGGGATGTTCAAAGTTTCTGATATTTTTTTATAACCAACCCTGATCTGTACTTCTCCACAACTTTGTCCCTGGACTGTTTGGAGAGCTCATTGGTCTTCATGGTGCCCCTTGCTTAGTGGTGTTGCAGACTCTGGGGCCTTTCAGAACAGGTATAGATATACTGAGATCATATGAGACTTAAATTGCACACAGGTGGACTTGATTTGACTAATTATGTGACTTCTGAAGGTAATTGGTTGCACCAGATCTTATTTAGGGGCTTCGTAGCCAAGGGGTTGAATACATATACACGCACCACTTTTCCGTTTTGTATTTTTAAGATTTTTTTTGAAACAAGTTATTTTTTTAAATTTCACTTTACCAATTTGGACTATTTTGTGTATGTCCATTACATGAAATCCAAATACATTTAAATTACAGATTGTAATGCAACAAAATTGGAAAAACGGAGGATGAATACATTTGCAAGGCATTGTATACCTGTGTTCTCTGTTTGTCTATTGTCAGTTCGTCTTGTCTTGTCAGGTCTTACCACAGTGTTTTCCCATCTCGTTGCTTCCTCAAGTTCTGTTTCCTAGTTTCCCCAGTTCTGACCATTCTGCCTGCCCTGACACCGAGCCTGCCTACCCTTCTGTACCTGTCTGACTCTGACCTGTTTACAAACCTCTGCCTGTCCTGACACCGAGCCTGGTTGCATTTATTTGGGCTGCAATCTGAGGTGCAGTTAATTGCTGATTTCTGAGGCTGGTAACTCTAATGAACTTATCCTCTGCAGCAGAGGTAACTCTGTGTCTTCCTTTCCTGTGGTGGTCCTCATGAGAGCCAGTTTCATCATAGTGCTTGATGGTTTTTGTGGCTGCAATTGAAAAAACGTTAAAAGTTCTTGAAATTTTCCTGGATTGACTGACTGCTTATTGCTTATTTGATCTGTTCTTGCCATAATATGAACTTGGTATTTTACCAAATAGGGCTATATTCTGTATACCACCCCTACCTTGTCACAATACAACTGATTGGCTCAAACGCATTAAGAAGGAAAGAAATTCCACAAATTCTATTTTAACAAGGCACACCTGTTAATAATTTAAATGCATTCCAGAGAATGCCAAGAATGTAAAAGCTGTCATCAAGGCAAAGGGTGACTACTTTGAAGATTGTCAAATATAAAATATATTTTGATTTGTTTAACACTTTTTTTGGTTACTACATAATTCCATATGTGTAATTTCATGGTTTTGAAGTCTTCACTATTGTGTTACAATGTAGAAAATAGTAAAAATAAATAAAAATCCTGGACTGAGTAGGTGTGGCCAAACTTTTGACTGGCACTGTATATATATATACACTTCAACCCAATTAAACAAGTCAACAATGTATTTAAAAGAACCAGTGGCGTTTAAAATAAGCAGTGGGCTTAGTACCTTGAGGTTCCTGTGGACAATGTGCAGGGAGTGAAGATAGGCCACGGCCTCCAACACCTGACGGACCACATTACTGGTGTCGCGCTCTGAATAGTAGCCCTGGTCCAGGATCCAATCAAATACCTCTCTGCCAGTAGCACTGTGGGGAGAAAGTGAGTGGCATGAAGCAGAAGCATGGTGCTGACCTACAGTAGGTGCTTTGAGCCTGACTGTCTCTGGTTCAAATAATTCACAGATCCTTTTTAATAGTATAACTTTATTTGATGTCTCTGACACGGAGACACATTGGGGAAAAATATGTTTGCATTACTATGCTATTACCATAGAAATGACACCTTGCCAAGGGCAAAGACATCAACATTTGACAAAATTACAGAGTCACCAAACATGCTTAATGTGATGATTTCTGATGGTTTACCTCATTATCAGAATAAAAGACCCACAAATCAATGCAATCCTGGAGAATATGAGTACCATATATTTTGTGAATCAGTCATATAGACCCCAAAACAGATTTAGAGTTTTATACACTGCTGGAAAGAGGAGATTATTAGCTTCAAAACAATTTAGAACCTGTGTACCAACTGTTCAAATTGAGCACAGCATAGCTACAACAGAGATCAGCTGTTTAGAGAAAATCACCCCCAAAGTTTGTTGTTGGTTTTCCAATTGCAATCTGCACATCACAATGCAAGTCCCACTGTATAAAACATATTATTTGGCATCACTTGTAGCTGGTTTGCTACTAATTTAACAGTTTGACAAGATAGTGTATTACTAGCTAGATAATGTGTTTAAAAATGAGTTTGTGGTTGTATTTGCCAGCTAAACAGCTAGTCAGCTAGCTTGTCAGTTGTCTGTTCGCTAGCCATTGACTCATTTTGAAAGGTGGATCTTCTTCTCCTCTGAGGCTTTCAAAGTGTACTGAAACTATGATTTCGACATTCAAATGAATTGGGTTGGCTCGAAAACATGTTGTTCTATTGAATTCTGTTTTAATCCAACAACAGGCCATGCCAATATTTTTTACGAAATGTGCAAGTTTTATGCTAATGCACTAGCACGACTTACGACTGATTATGATAGAGCATGTCACATTTAATGTTTCTATGGTAATGTGTCAAATCCCCAAGAACACAGACTAATGAAAAAAATGGAGCATGCAGAAATGAATCATATCTGAATACCAAATGAAGGCTGCAGAAGGGTAGTTCAGAGCTGTGCTCATATTTACAGGGCCTTAGGCTACCACAGCTCATTCCCTATAAGTGCATAATCAACACATAGACCCCTGCTGCCTCAAAAACAGGGGCGCAATCTCAACCAATCAGATGACTCAACTCACAGTTCAAGAAAGAGGAAGTACTCTTTTCTGGTCTTATAGAAATCCACCAGCTGAAGAATATTGGGGTGCTTCACCCTGGAGAGAGCAGGCCACAGGGGGAGAGAGGAGAGTTAGAAGGAGTGTACAGATGGAGAGAAATGGGAGTGCCTTCATTGAGATACACAGTACGGTATTACGGTATAATAATGCTCATGAATAAAACACAATAACAGTCAACCATGCCAAGAGGAACAGCAACCATGTGCAGGGGAAAAAAATGCAGCAATAAACATAATCAATTTAATTCAAAAAGGACTGAGATCTGCATGCTTAAACATCTGAATTGATTAGGGCATTTATGTGCAATCATGACCACGCGGCAGAACAGTATGGCATGTTTGACCGTGAGCACGATAACGACTGCACCGGCTAAGAAACTTCATGGTGAGTTTTGTCAGCGAGGCTAAGAGCAATGAAGAGTTTAACGCTTCACATAATGTGTTAGACAACATGGAAACAATTGGCCGTATGTGGTCTGTGTGCTGCTGGCTTTCAATGGTGCTTCAGGGGATTGGACTGATGGAATGGTATCTTTTCCAGTCACTGAAAGTAATGGCCGCCAACCACAAGAAGATTGATCAAATCCTTCAGTTCCAGAGCTTGAAGAAACCAATTGAAATAGCGAGCCCTATGAAGGTCATGCTTTTGTGTATCGGGAGAAAAGACTCCACGTATTAGATAACCCTTCAAGAAATGACACTTTCATCTTCTCTTAAGTGCATTGGCTTTTTCATCTGTATTCTTTGAGTTCCCTACTGCCTGCAACAAATTGTTTGATAAGGCTCAGGTTATGCTAATGTTTACTGGAGAGGGAGGCAATGAAAGGGAGTCTGCCACAACCTGATGATGAATAAGAAGCCTAATGTGAGAAGAATATTTGAGGATTAACAAAGTTGGAGTAAATATTGCTACCCAGTGTGATCATTCAGTGGAATGTAGTTTGCTTTACTTTTTCATAAAAAATGCTGCAGACATATTTTGTTTTCTTTGTTATTCGCTCTAATGGATGTCTGCAAATGCACATAGGCCACTAGAATAATACACCATCTCGTATGAAACAAAAAGCATTTACAGAGAATAGTTTTGTGAACGCAGATGCAAAATGACAGAAAGCAGAGTTTAAAGTTCATAACAAAAACTCACATCTTTAAAATAAGGATCTCGTTTTTTGCAGCCTTCCGAACTTTCCTTCCATCCTTTTTCAGGAACTTTTTACAAGTAAACATTTTCAGTGTATTTTTGTCCTTGGCCCTGAAGATCTCGCAGAACTCCTCTCTGAAAAGGAAATGCACAAAACCACACATTTATAAAGATCAACAGTACAGTTAATGGATTTCTAAATTAATTTTGTAAAGCCCTTGATTACAATTTCATAATTATTGGCCATGGTAACAGCATCCCTAGGTGGACTTGAATAAAGCATTTGTCTGTATTTAATTATTTTTTAAAAGTGAGCTAATTTTCTAATTATCTGGTTCCATATTGGACAAAGAAAAACCCAGACTAGAGGGCTGATATTGGGTTAATTGTATTTCCTGTTTGTTCAGACAGGTGGACTACTAAGAGCATACTTACGATTTAACAATCTGTCCCAGGTCATATTTATCTGTCACCTCTGAGGGATTGTTGTAATCCTTCTTTTCCCCCAGCGTCAAACAGCCAAATGGCATGGCCAATCCTGCCCTGAGGGAGAGCGAGAGAACGATCTGGTATCATGTAATGTCACACACTATTAGCCATTAGTGTACATTATTACACACCACATCAAACAGAATCCCTCAATCATGAAACATTGCACTGCACTGGTGGCGAGAAAGTCTTTCCAGAGTAAAGGGACTGATAAACAGCCAACGCCAGCTGATGCTATCACTGTTGAGCCGATTGTTTCACTTGACTACTGTAACAAGCCTTTGATAATCCTGTATTAACAAACACCCCTTTGATGGGCTGCAGAGCGTGATGTGAGGAGCTTCTAGGGGACTTAACTTTAAAAACATATCTCATTTACAGCATGCAACTGTGTCAGTCAGCACCAGGGTTCCTTTGAGCAGTCTGAACAGGGGATCCGAGTGCTAATGGAGGCAGAGCAGGAGAAGAGAAACACTAATGCAATTGTGCTCACTCAGCGAGGCTGTCAGTGTACCACAGCAACAAGTGAAGCATTTCCAATTAGGAAAGAGTAGCGAGCGATTATGAGCAGAGCATCCGAAAACACAAATTAAAGCACTTTATGAGCTCCGCATCACACTTACGGATCTAATTTCAGTGCTGCTTTTCTCTCTCTCTAACCGCACTGAGTGAAACTGAAGAAAACCTAACTAAGTTTACTGCTGAGAATCAAGATTTTATGGCAAGCTTAATTGGCATGTTATTTTTATGTTTGTTGGGTAGTTTGTATACTTTCTGAAAGACAGGACCATAGAGTCTAAAGACCAGATGGTAACATAAACTCAGCACAAAAATAAATGTCCCTTTATCAGGACCCTGTCTTTCAAAGATAATTTGTAAAAATCCAAATAACTTACCAGATCTTCATTGTAAAGGGTTTAAACACTGTTTCCCATGCTTGTTCAATGAACCACAAACAATTAATGAACATGCACCTGTGGAACGGTCGTTAAGACACTAACAGCTTACAGACAGCAGGCAATTAAGGTCACAGTTTGAAACTAAAGAGGCCATTCTTCTGACTCTGAAAAACACCAAAAGAAAGATGCCCAGGGTCCCTGCTCATCTGCGTGAACGTGCCTTAGGCATGCTGCAAGGAGGCATGAGGACTGCAGATGTGGCCAGGGCAATAAATTGCAATGTCCGTACTGTGAGATGCCTAAGACAGTGCTACAGGGAGACAGGACAGACAGCTGAACGTCCTCGCAGTGGCAGACCAAGTGTAACAACACATGCAGAGGATTGGTACATCCAAACATCACACATGCGGGACAGGTACAGGATGGCAACAACAACTGCCCGAGTTACATCAAGAACGCATAATCCCTCCATCAGTGCTCAGACTGTCCGCAATAGGCTGAGAGAGGCTGGACTGAGGACTTGTAGGCCTGTTGTAAGGCGGGTCCTCACCAGACATCACCAGCAATAACGTCGCCTAAGGGCACAAACCCACCGTAGCTGGACCAGACGGGACTGGCAAAAAGTGCTCTTCACTGATGAGTCATGGTTTTGTCTCACCAGGGGTGATGGTCGGATTCGCGTTTATCGTCGAAGGAATGAGAGTTACACCGAGGCCTGTACTCTGGAGCGGGATCGATTTGGAGGTGGAGGGTCCATCATGGTCTGGGGCGGTGTGTCACAGCATCATCGAACTGAGCTTGTTGTCATTGCAGGCAATCTCAATGCTATGCGCTACAGGGAAGACATCCTCCTCCCCCATGTGATACCTTCCTGCAGAATCATCCTGACATAAACCTCCAGCATGACAATGCCACAAGCCATACTGCTCGTTCTGTGCGTGATTTCCTATAAGACAGGAATGTCAGTGTTCTGCCATGGCCAGCGAAGAGCCCGGATCTCAATCCCATTGAGCACGTCTGGGACCTGTTGGATCGGAGGGTGAGGGCAGGGGCCATTCCCCCCCAGAAATGTCCAGGAACTTGCAGGTGCCCTGGTGGAAGAGTGGGGTAACATCTCACAGCAATTTCTGTTCAACTTGTTCAATTGATATCTCAGTTGTTGAATCTTGTTATGTTCATACAAATATTTACACATGTTAAATTCTCTGAAAATAAACGCAGTTGACAGTGAGAGGACGTTTATTTTTTTGCTGAGTTTAGTTGTTTTAAGAGTCTGCAATAATGGGACGTTAATTCTTTCCTCTAATAGTGATCCTACAGTAGGCAGTTGTGAAAAGAAAGGAGTGTATGGACACATTTTGACATAGTTCCAATGCAGCAACTTTTCGACCAATGTGACTCTTCTCCGCAGCCTCTGCAGTCATCCCAGCTATGAAGTGGTCAGTTTGGAGAGAATCTGGATAAGTGAATGACGTAATAGCTCTATTTATAGTATCTCCCATTGTCTGAAATATATTACATTGTGTTCGATGTTAGAAGGCCCAATAGATAACATCTCATACCTTTGAATAGGGAAAATTTGAATACAATTACCTTGGATAATCTATCCCTATATTTCCCTGATCTGTCTGACATGGTTGTATGGCACACCAGGAGTGAATGTCTCTATGCACACACAATAGCTGACTATGAGCTATTACTGAATCAATTATTGTCTGTGAGAATAAATTGGATGGAGGAAATCAGAGAGAGCGAGAGAGCGAGAGAGAGAGAGAGAGAGCAGAGAGGGAAAGCAGCCAAGTGAGGGCAATCTGTTCAAAAGAACCCTGTGAACTGACTGGAAAGTCCATCAGAGACATCTGAAATGCAGAGAGGAAACGGTGCTCTCTCTGAGATATGTTTTTCATTTGAGGAGGGAGCCTGTGTTGTGTAGCGCAGGTGAGGCAAAGCGTTGACCTTTCTCAGCTCAATCTCTCACTCCGTTAGAGAAAGAGACTCCTGCAGGAGCATCATTTAAATGAGAGCAGAACTGGTCTGGCAGGCCACCCCATTAACAAATGCATCAGGAAAAAATATATTATACTAATGCACATACAAGACAATAAAAGGAACATGTTCATTCCCCAAGTGGCAATAACAGCCAGAGACAGAGGAAATTATAGAGAAAGACTGAGACAGACAGACAGAGAGAGAGAGAAAGAAGAGAGAGATTAAATAAAAGCCTGTCTGTTACTGTTCTCTTTTTTATAGCTCTGATTAGTTCTATTGGATGCTGCGAAGGTCAAATTCAGGTCCATTAAAGTAACACATCTAATCAAACATGAATAATAAAAATGGAAGTGATTTCACATAAGATTTTTTACTCTCAGTCACTCTGAAGTCACTCAACACACAGGTTCACAGAGAGTGTTCTTTCTTTGATATCTCACTGCAAACGCAAAACTACCTCCATTAGAGAAAAAAATACATAGTACTTATTCTTAGAATCTCTGAAAAAAGCCTAAGAATGAACATAAAGCACCCAAAGCTGCTTCCTTTTTATATTGATTAATTTACGTAGAAGCCAGAGGCACAAAGCAGAGGTATGAAATATGCAATGACGCAATGTAATAGCACATTTGGATTGACCACCATCAGCATTATCAGCATTATCTTCCTGTGTTCCTACCTTAATCTTCCAACGGGGAGAAGCGATCGATTGCGTGAGACACTTTACAGCACTCTGCAGTGTGACCCTCACCCAGACAGCAGCCCTGCAAGGGGGGCTTTCTATATCTCTGATGTTTTTCTGCAGACACAGCAAAGAATTATGGGAAGGAAAATTGATAACGATAAAGAGCAAGGGTTGTTAGAAACAGCATGCCTTTTCCAATGAGGCAAGGTGATGAGCAAATTAGAATTCTTCTCCTGCCCATTGAAATCGATGTGAAACTCTCTTACTTCATGTTTCGGGATAAAGCTGAATTAAGTTTAACACACGGTACTGCAGTAGGGGATTACTTTACAACCCAGACAAATGGTATCTGTCTGGGTAGGTAAACTTTACTTACAGGAGAGAACAGCCTTCCTGCCTAATCCAACCATGACATTTTTCAGTATTTTTCGGTGCAAAAGCAGCAGCTACTCTTCCTGGGGTTCACACAAAACATGAAACCCGACATAATGTTTCTTATAAAAAGAACTGATGCAGTCAGTCTCTCCTCAACTCTTATCCAAGACAGACTGGCATGCATAGTATTTATATCATCCCTCTGATTACAATGAAGAGCAAGACGTGCTGCTCTGTTCTGGGCCAGCTGCAGCTTAACTAGGTCTTTCCTTGTAGCACTGGACCACACGACCGGACGATAATCAAGATTAGACTAAACTAGAGCCTGCAGAACTTGCTTTTTGGAGTGTGGTGTCAAAAAAGCAGAGCATCTCTTTATTATGGACAGACCTCTCCCAAACTTCACAACCATTGAATCTATATGTTTTGACCATGACAGTTTACAATCTAAGGTAACGCCAAGTCATTTAGTCTCCTAAACTTGTTCAACAGCCACACCATTCATTACCAGATTCAGCTGAGGTCTAGAACTTAAGGAATGATTTGTACCAAATACAATGCCTTTAGTTTTAAAGATGTTCAGGACCAGTTTTTTTACTGGCCACCCATTCCAAAACAGACAACTCTTTGTTGAGGGTTTCAGTTACTTCATTAGCTGTGGTTGCTGATGCGTATATGGTTGAATCATCCGCAAACACGGACACATATGCTTTGTTTAATGCAAGTGGCAAGTCATTGGTAAAAATAGAAAAGAGTAGAGGGCCTGGAGAGCTACCCTGCGGTACACCACACTTTACATGTTTGACACTAGAAAAGCTTCCATTAAAGAAAACTCGTTGAGTACTATTAGATAGATAGCTCTGAATCCAGGTTGAAAAGCCACTTTTTTTCAACAACAGGTTATGGTCAATAATATCAAAGGCTGCACTGAAATCTAACAGTACAGCTCCCACAATCTTCCTAATATAATTTTATTTCAACCAATCATCGGTCATTTGTGTCAGTGCAGTACATGTTGAGTGAAATATACCTTTGTTATCTACTTTTTTCTTTCTTTCTATAGCTCTCCACTGTTCCCTGGGCGCCGAAGACGTGGATGTCGATTAAGGCAGCCCCCCGCACCTCTCTGATTCAGAGGGGTTGGGTTCAATGCGGAAGACACATTTCAGTTGAAGGCACTCAGTTGAATGCTGACTGGGTATCCCCCTTTCCTTTCCTTTTTCTCTCATGCAATGGACAAAGTGTGTGCAATTGGTGCAGTGTTGTCTGTGCTCTCCCTCTCTCTTTCCTCCCTCTTTCTTGCAACACATTCCCACCATTCTAAGATGAACATTCTTGACATTAATTTCTTTCATCCGTCCTAAACCCTGGGGATTGCTGTAGGGTCAGGACGACTCAGATATTGCTTTCCTTCCCTGGAATTGAGTGACTATGATACGGTCAATATGGAGGGGCAGGACAACAACCGTATGGACTAAAGAAAGACTGGTGTCAGAAGGTCGCTGATGTTCTAATATTTGCCATTTACTGTCTCGCACTCTGATGAGAGAGAGGGTCACCGAAAATAAAGGCTATGAGGACATGTTATTACTCCACTTCAACCTAACATGGAACCCAAACCGGCTGCATGCGTGCGCGCCATCGTGCGCCATAATGCATACATTTATTTTGTCCCCCCACACCAAACGCGATCACGACATGCAGGTTAAAATATCAAAACAAACTCTGAACCAATTACATTAATTTGGGGACAGGTCGAAAAGCATTAAACATTTATGGCAATTTAGCTAGCTAGCTTCCACTTGCTAGCTAATTTGTCCTATTTAGCTAGCTTGCTGTTGCTAGCTAATTTGTCCTGGGATATTGTCACACCCTGACCATAGTTTGCTTTGTATGTTCTATGTTTTGTTTGGTCAGGGTGTGATCTGAGTGGGCATTCTATGTTGTGTGTCTAGTTTGTCTGTTTCTGTGTTTGGCCTGATATGGTTCTCAATCAGAGGCAGGTGTTAGTCATTGTCTCTGATTGGGAACCATATTTAGGTAGCCTGTTTGGTGTTGGGTTTTGTGGGTGATTGTTTCCTGTGTTAGTGTTTGTGCCACACGGGACTGTTTTCGGGTTTTCACTTTGTTGTTTTGGTTATGTGTTCATGTTCAGTTTTCTAATTAAAAAACCATGGACAACTACCGCGCTGCATTTTGGTCCTCCTCTCCTTCGACACAAGAAAACCGTTACAGAATCACTCACCACAACAGGACCAAGCGGCGTGGTAACGGGCAACAGCAACAGCGGCGCAAAGAGGAATGGACATGGGACGATGTATTGGACAGCAAGGGTTGCTACACATGGGAGGAGATCCTGGCGAGAAAAGATTGCCTTCCATGGGAACAGGTGGAGGCAGCTAGGAGAGCAGAGGCAGCCGGAGAGAGGAGCCGGCGATATGAGGGAACACGGCTGGCAAGGAAGCCCGAGAGGCAGCCCCAAAAATGTATTGGGGGGTGGCACACAGGAAGTATGGCGAAGCCAGGTAGGAGACCTGAGCCAACTTCCTGTGCTTCCCGGAGGGCGAGAGAGACCGGGCAGGCACCGTGTTATGCTGTGAAGCGCACGGTGTCCCCAGTGCGGGTGCATAGCCCGGTGCGGTACATACCAGCTCCGCGTATCGGCCGGGCTAGAGTGGGCATCGAGCCAAGTGCCATGAAGCCGGCTCTACGCATCTGGTCTCCAGTGCGTCTCCTTGGGCCGGCTTACATGGCACCAGCCTTGCGCATGGTGTCCCCAGTTTGCCTGCATAGCCCAGTGCGGGCTATTCCACCTCGCCGCACTGGCAGGGCGACCGGGAGCATTCAACCAGGTTAGGTTGGACAGGCTCGGTGCTCAAGAGCTCCAGTGCGCCTGCACGGTCCGGTCTATCCGGTACCACCTCCACACACCAGCCCTCCGGTGGCAGCCCCCCGCGCCAGGCTGTCTCTACGTCTCATCCCTACAGGTGCTCCCGCCTGTCCAGCGCTGCCGGAGCTTTCCTCTCCAGCGATGTTGGAGTCTCCAGTCTGCCCAGCGCCGCCTGAGCTACCCGTCTGCCCAGCGCCATCAGAGTCGCCAGTCTGCCCAGCGCCGCCTGAGCTACCCGTCTGCCCATCGCCATCAGAGTCGCCAGTCTGCCCAGCGCCGCCTGAGCTACCCGTCTGCCCAGCGCCATCAGAGTCGCCAGTCTGCCCAGCGCCGCCTGAGCCACCCGTCTGCCCAGCGCCGCCTGAGCCACCCGTCTGCCCAGCGCCGCCAGTGCCGCCAGTCTGCAAGGAGCCGCCAGTGCCACCAGTCTGCAAGGAGCCGCCAGTGCCACAAGTCTGCAAGGAGCCGCCAGTCAGCCAGGATCCGCCAGTGCCGCCAGTCAGCCAGGAGCCGCCACCGCGGACAGATGCCCACCCAGACCCTCCCCAATAGGTTCATGTTTTGCGGCCGGAGTCCGCACCTTTGCGTCCGTACTGTCACACCCTGACCATAGTTTGCTTTGTATGTTCTATGTTTTGTTTGGTCAGGGTGTGATCTGAGTGGGCATTCTATGTTGTGTGTCTAGTTTGTCTGTTTCTGTGTTTGGCCTGATATGGTTCTCAATCAGAGGCAGGTGTTAGTCATTGTCTCTGATTGGGAACCATATTTAGGTAGCCTGTTTGGTGTTGGGTTTTGCGGGTGATTGTTTCCTGTGTTAGTGTTTGTGCCACACGGGAATGTTTTCAGGTTTTCACTTTGTTGTTTTGGTTATGTGTTCATGTTCAGTTTTCTAATTAAAAAACCATGGACAACTACCGCGCTGCATTTTGGTCCTCCTCTCCTTCGACACAAGAAAACCGTTACAGATATAAACATTGAGTTGTTATTTTACCTGAAATTTACCTGAAAGGTTCTCTGCTCCGACAATTAATCCACACATAGAATGGTCAACCGAATCTTTCCTAGGCATCTCTCCTTTTTGCCTTTTTCTTCTCGACTTTATATTGCGATTGGCAACTTTCATAAATTAGGTGCATTACCGCCACTGACCTTGTTCGTCTTTCAGTCACCCACGTGGGTATAACCAATGTGGAGATGGCACGTGGGTACCTGCTTCTATAAACCAATGAGGAGATGGGAGAGGCAGGACTTGCAGTGCGATTTGCGTCACAAATAGAACTGACTTCTATTTTAGCCCTTGGCAACGCAGATGCTCGTTGGTACGCGAGCAGTGTGGGTGCAATAATTGAATAATATAGATTTCTAAATGTATTTTGCAATGCTCGCGTGTAGTCAGCCTGTAAACATGACATTGAAATACATGCTCTGATGGTGTGAGTGACTTTGAAAAGTATTCGTATATGGAGCAAAACTGATGTGATTGTTCCAGTATTAGCAACTTGAAATACAATGAAGATGGCAGAAAAGAACCAATCAAGCATTAAGTGCAGTGGAGTCTAGCGCAAATTGAAGAGCCAATTCTCTTGAATTGGCCTTTTAGATTAACGAGTAACGTGATAATTGCAGGAAAATTGCCACTGTGGAGACAGGTTAGAGAATAGTGTGTTGCTTTCTTAGTGTGAGGCTTGAGAGTGTGATGGAGTGGAGAGGGGAGGGGACCAGGCTAGGGGCTGGCTAAGTGTGGGCTGAATGTCAGTGCTGTCAGAGGCAATGCAGGCCCAGCCAAAGATCACCCCTGGCAAACAAATTAAATGCTGCATCTAGCCATAAATAAGTAAACCAAAAGGGCACCATATTTTCTGATTCACATCTACGACATCTTCCAGATGGCTCTTTATGCTCCCTGAGATGTTTTGTGTGTTAGTCATAATCCTTGTGGCCTGAATAAGTGCACTGCTAGCAATAGAGTATGGCAACAAAACAATCAATTACAGAGTTCTGACGGACTTCAACGGTACACATCGTGGACAATATCCATAAAGTACAATCTTTCCATACAGTAGTACATACTTTCCAGAGCCTATTTCTCTAGCCATGTATACCATATGAGGTAGGGGCCTCGCCCACCTTCCCTGCAACCTTACTGGAGAAAATGCAAGCGTTTCTTAAACACCTTCTAATTCCTATCACAATGTCTAAACGAAATGAAAGTTGCCCATCCAATTCGGTGAAATCAAATGTATTTTAACCGAAGGCAAGACAAAAGTGAATTATTGCATTTGCAACCATTACACTGTGAAAGGTAAAGCTGCCTTGCATGCAGATATGCTAATGAACGTTATCCATCCTGGATGTATAACAGAAAAAAGTCCTAAAAAGGTCAAGGATGTCTCCGATTCAAGGTGAACTTTGAATCAGCATTGAACAGCTTCTATGCGCCTTGCCATACATTCTGGAACTCTATTGGAGGAATGCAACGCCATTCTTCCACGAGAAATTCTATCATTTAGTGTTTTGTTGATGGTGGTGGAAAAATACTGTCTCAGGCGCCGCTCTAGAATCTCCCATAAGTGTTCAATTGGGTTGAGATCTGGTGACTGATACACATACACACACACACGCGCGCGCACACACACACACACACACACACACACACCCACACACACACACACACACACACACCTGAGTTTCCGTTAGGAAAATGTGGCGCCGGACATTTGACCGGCAGCATTTTAATTCACAAGACATTTAAGAAATTTACCGGAACCATATCCATTGGTTGTGTAACCTGATTAGGGCATCCACCCACGGTTCTCAGAATGACAGAAATCACATTTAGTTTATGGTAATTCATCTTAAAAGAAGATGCAACTCAGATGCAACGGCGTGCATAATTTTTACTGAATTCCGATGAGCAATTTGAAGACGGTAGAGTACAGCCTTCCTGCCTAATCCCACCATTACATTTTTAGGTATTTTATTAGGATCCCCATTAGCTGTTGCAAAAGCAGCAGCTACTCTTCCTGGTGGTTAACACAAAACATGAGATAATACAGAACATGAATAGAAAAGAACAGCTCAAGGACAGAACTACATACATTTCTTAAGTTACATATCAACGCATAAACACAAACTATATAGGTCACATAGGGGAGAGGTGCTGTGCAGTCAGGTGTTGCATTGTCTGTTTTTTGAAACCAGGTTTGCTGATTATTTGAGCAATATGAGATGGAACCAAGTTCAATGCAATAATGGCTCTATATAATACTGTTTGCTTTCTTGAATTGATCTGGATTTGGGGACTGTGAAAATACCCCTGGTGGCATGTCTGGTGAGGTAAGTGTGTGTGTCAGAGCTGTGTGTAAGTAGCCTATGCAGACGTTTAGGAATTTTCAACACATTAACGTTTCTTATAAAAATAAGTGATGCTGTCAGTCTCTCCTTAACTACTAACCAAGAGAGACTGGCATGCATAGTATTTATATCATTCCTCTGATTACAATGAAGAGCAAGACGTGCTGCTCTGTTCTGGGCCAGCTGCAGCTTAACTAGGTCTTTCCTTGTAGCACTGGGCCACACGACTAGATAATAATCAAGATTAGACTAAAATAGAGCCTGCAGAACTTGCTTTTAGGAGTGTGGTGTCAAAAAAGCAAAGCATCTCTTTATTATGGACAGACCTCTCCCCATCTTTACAATGCGCCACGCGTCCCTAAGGCTAGGGGAAGCTTTCCTGCAAGTAAAATGAATTAAATTGCCAAAATGACATCCTAGCTAACTAGCTAACTCCTGTCTATAGAGAAATAAATATATCATTCAAAATAGGCTACTACACCAGAAAGCATTATTTGGCCACAGAGGAAAAAGTGGATTGTCTTAAATTGCATAGTTGGGCAGAGCACGCTGCAAATATCAAATAGATGATTGTTGAGTTGCGAGTGTCAGTGAAAAGAAGAGCAACCCATAAGTGCAATATTTAAAAATACAATGGCTGAAAAACAGTTTGGAAAACAAATGGCTATTGCTGTAAAAAGAAGACAATGAAAAGACTCCAATCTGTCTTTTAGTTATCAAGATTCTCAACAGTGGAGAACATCGGTCATATCCCCAGTGAGTGTGCATATTCACTGTCTTTATCATTGGGTCAGTGACACTTTGGTTTGTTGTTGGACAACAATTTCCTCCTCCAGGTTAGATGGACATCATATTGTATTTGTGTCTCCCTTTTTCGTAGGCCGATTATATGGATCAGACGTCGTTTTAATTGATCTGTTTGTCAGTGTCAGCAGAGTAGCCTACCCTGTCATTTTTGTCGTTTAAAAAAGATTCTGCTAATGTCCCCAGTCATATAACATTATGATTATCCAATCTGATCATCACATTAGGAACAGTAGGTTATTTTACGTAAGCGTGCAAATGCAAGGATGGATGGAATACGTTATTACAAAGGTGCATTTTCATGGTTCTAAATGAGCTTCCCTGAACTTGAAACCCACGCGCCGCCTATGTAAGAATAATTGCCCACATTTACAATCCTCCATAGTAGAAAAGTTTACATATTCTATTGGTCAGCTTAACGTTTTGTGCAAGAAAGAAATAGCCTATTACAAACAGACTTTGGGAAAGTTGTAGGATGATAGATCCCAAAATCATACAACCAGTAGGCCGAGGCTACATGTCAAAAACATAAAAATGCAATGAGGCAGTAGGCTTCGAGCTAATGTTAGTTCCATAATGCAAATAGCGGGAAAACACCATTGTGAGCGGTTTCCTGTGAGAGATTAAAATATAAATGACAAATATGCAACAACTAGCATGAGTTGCTAATATGACTAGGATTGTGCCTGTGGCTACTCGACAATGAAAGAAAGTTGATATGAAAACCAATAAAACATCAAATAAAAATGCTACTGGTTTCAATGGCATATGATTTTGGTTAGGCTACTTTGAAGCAAAGACATGCCTCATAATATGCAGCAAAAAGTTCAGATTTCAAAAAATCTAAATCCATTCTGCCTCCAGCTCATTTCAAAGTGGTGTGTGAATGGCGAATGGGAAGCACGCTTCAATTACCAAATAAAAATAGTAGCTATTTTTAATCGTAGCCATTGTTTGTTTTTTGTTTGTTTTTTACACGCGTGCCTTTAGAATTGTTACGCAATGATTGGGCTTATTAAAGCACATGTTTCATCCAGCAGCAACAAACAGCTGTTTGAGCTGTATCAGCAGCCCTCACAGTACATCGACTGGTATTTCAATCAATTAATAGGCTAAAATGCATTATTTTGCAATTGGATTAATTTTCTCCTCCCTGACAATTGGCCAGCGTCAATTTTATTTACCAGCTTTTCATATTTTTGGGGGGGCCAAAAGCCGGCTATTACCACTTAACGGAAACCCTGACACACACACACACTTTAAACACCCTATGCTCCTTTGAGACCCACTCTAACATCCCTCAAAGTCACTGAGATCTCTTCTTCTAGCCATGGTAGCCAAAATAATTGGACATTTTCATACATGACCTTAAGCATGATAGGATGTTAATTGCTTAATTAACTCAGGAACCACACCTGTGTGGAAGCACCTGCTTTCAATATACTATCTATCCCTCATTTACTCAAATGTTTTTGGCACTTAACTCCATCCCGTCATTGTTTGCTGAATAATTGTTTTGAACGAAAGTGAACATAACTATAAAACAAAGCAAGCAAAGTGGTAAACATTGAAGCCTTTATATGGGTTACGGGGGAAAACAAGCCCTTATACATTGGTTAGGGGTTATTTCCTAGTGTGTACAAAACATTACTTTAGTCAAGTAGTGAATACTGAGACATTGCTTCCTTGAAAAAGCTCGCTGGGAAAGAACAACATTCTGCATATGTTGCGTTGATATTTTTGTTCAGTATATTTTGAAGAAAAAAAACTTTTACTGCACAGTTCCGCTGGCTTTTAGCCTACTAATGAAAGTTGCAATGCAGCATATTAGAATTGCTGTTTCAACCATTGCATTCCAGGGAGGGATGTTGAGTTGAGAGAGAAGAAAGAGTATAACAAGGAAAAAGGAGCAGGATAACAACCCCGGATTGGGAATAAACGGGTTGAAGGGAATAGGCATCAATCATCAGTGTAAAGGAAGGAGGATTAGAATGAAGTCTGAGGGAGAGATGGGGAGAGAGGAGAGAGGGACAGTCAGATTAATTATTGATGTCTGCCGGTCTGGGCCTGTAGTGGTTGATGTCTCTTGTATATGAGAATCGATGTGTCCCGCGGCATTTGCTCAACAGTCGGCTCAAGAAGGCAGGCAATTCTCTCCCTCTCTCTCTCTTTGTGTCATAATTACCATCCCTCGCTCTCTCTCTCTATCCACTCCTAGCTCAGATTGTGCGTCTTTCTGCCCACTGTCTGTCTGTCTGCACCTCACACAGACGACCTCTCTGATGAATACATTACATCTTCATTTGCTCACCAGAGAGTGCCTGTCAAGGACCATTGGTGACTGATGGTTTTGCAAAGCAGCCAAATATACTTTAATTCCTGGAGCTGATTCAAAAGCCATGACCCAATGTTCAGCTTTTCCCCATACAGCTGCTTTGTATCCGGTCAGACAAACATGTCACAGCTACGCTGTATTCATATATTTTCACAGATTCTTCCAATTCATAGAGTTCTATATCTGTGTGACTAGTTATCTTTTCAGTGAATCTCCAATTTCATTAGTAGAAGATATCTCCTGCAGCCATTCCTCCTATGTACACCCTCTTCACTTACTTCACTCACCCTGTGTCACCTCTATTACTGTAACTTTAGTCCTGTTAGGAGTCCATGACTATTCATCTACAGTGAACTGAAGACTACAGCAGGGTTCCCCAACTGGCGGCCTGCATGCCGAATTTGGTCTGTGGGTGATTTTATCCCCCCCCCCCCCCCCCAAGATTTCTGAGCAAAAGAAATGCAACCTTTTTTGTATCCTTTTTTAAATGTTGGACATACAAGACTGTAATAACACCAGCAAATCAGCTCCAAGTGATATTAATTTTGGAGATCTGTTACAAAATATTCCCACGCATAATAGAGAGATATATGTGATCGTAAATAAATGTAAGCAAGGTTTGAAATTACTATGTTTTAGTAAAAAAATAAATCTGTTTGGGCATCTTGCAGTCAATTTACAGTCTACAATTGATTTGTTATTATGTTCCGGCCCCCTGACCATCTGGGCCTGACCAATAGATTACATGTAGAGGCTACTACAGCAATGCAAGGGCTTCATCTTTTTGTGTGAAATACAGTATACAGTTGAAGTCGGAAGTTTACATACACTACGGGCGACCAGGCCTGTTGCTGCAACACAATAAAAGCAATATCTCAACAAACATCAGAAGTTTACATACACATACAGTGCCTTGCAAAAGTATTCGGCCACCTTGAACTTTGCGACCTTTTGCCACATTTCAGGCTTTAAACATAAAGATATAAAACTGTATTTTTTTGTGAAGAATCAACAACAAGTGGGACACAATCATGAAGTGGAACGACATTTATTGGATATTTCAAACTTTTTTAACAAATCAAAAACTTAAAAATTGGGCGTGCAAAATTATTCAGACCCCTTAAGTTAATACTTTGTAGCGCCACCTTTTGCTGCGATTACAGCTGTAAGTCGCTTGGAGTATGTCTCTATCAGTTTTCCACATCGAATCCACAGATTCTCGATTGGATTCAGGTCTGGACTTTGACTTGGCCATTCTAACACCTGGATATGTTTATTTTTGAACCATTCCATTGTAGATTTTGCTTTATGTTTTGGATCATTGTCTTGTTGGAAGACAAATCTCCGTCCCAGTCTCAGGTCTTTTGCAGACTCCATCAGGTTTCCTTCCAGAATGGTCCTGTATTTGGCTCCATCCATCTTCCCATCAATTTGAACCATCTCCCCTGTCCCTGCTGAAGAAAAGCAGGCCCAAACCATGATGCTGCCACCACCATGTTTGACAGTGGGGATGATGTGTTCAGGGTGATGAGCTGTGTTGCTTTTACGCCAAACAAAACGTTTTGCATTGTTGCCAAAAAGTTCAATTTTGGTTTCATCTGACCAGAGCACCTTCTTCCACATGGTTGGTGTGTCTCCCAGGTGGCTTGTCGCAAACTTTAAACGACACTTTTTATGGATATCTTTAAGAAATGGCTTTCTTCTTGCCACTCTTCCATAAAGGCCAGATGTGTGCAATATACGACTGATTGTTGTCCTATGGACAGAGTCTCCCACCTCAGCTGTAGATCTCTGCAGTTCATCCAGAGTGATTATGGGCCTCTTGGCTGCATCTCTGATCAGTCTTCTCCTTGTATGAGCTGAAAGTTTAGAGGGACGGCCAGGTCTTGGTAGATTTGCAGTGGTCTGATACTCCTTCCATTTCAATATTATCGCTTGCACAGTGCTCCTTGGGATGTTTAAAGTTTGGGAAATCTTTTTGTATCCAAATCCGGCTTTAAACTTCTTCACAACAGTGTCTCGGACCTGCCTGATGTGTTCCTTGTTCTTCATGATGCTCTCTGCGCTTTTGACTGACCTCTGAGACTATCACAGTGCAGGTGCATTTATACAGAGACTTGATTACACACAGGTGGATTGTATTTATCATCATTAGTCATTTAGGTCAACATTGGATCATTCAGAGATCCTCACTGAACTTCTGGAGAGAGTTTGCTGCACTGAAAGTAAAGGGGCTGAATAATTTTGCGCGCCCAATTTTTCAGTTTTTGATTTGTTAAAAAAGTTTGAAATATCCAATAAATGTCGTTCCACTTCATGATTGTGTCCCACTTGTTGTTGATTCTTCACAAAAAAATACAGTTTTATATCTTTATGTTTGAAGCCTGAAATGTGGCAAAAGGTCGCAAAGTTCAAGGGGGCCGAATACTTTTGCAAGGTTGGAGGTTGGAGTCATTAAAACTCGTTTTTTCAACCACTCCACAAACTTCATGTTAACAAAGTATAGTTTGGCAAGTCAGGTAGGACATCTACTTTGTGCATGACACAAGTAATTTTCCCAACAATTATTTACAGACATTAGTTCACTTATAATTCACTGTATCACAATTCCAGTGGGTCAGAAGTTTACATACACTAAGTTTACTGTGCCTTTAAACAGCTTGGAAAATTCCAGAAAATGATGTCATGGCTTTAGAAGCTTCTGATAGGCTAATTGACATCATTTGAGTCAATTGGAGGTGTACCTGTGGATGTATTTCAAGGCCTACCTTCAACCTCAGTGCCTCTTTGCTTGACATCATGGGAAAATCAAAAGAAATCAGCCTAGAGCTCAGAAAAACATTTGTAGACCTCCACAAGTCTGGTTCATCCTTGGGAGCAATTTCCAAACGCCTGAAGGTACCACGTATATCTGTACAAAAAATAGTACGCAAGTATAAACACCATGGGACCACGCAGCCATCATACCACTCAGGAAGGAGACGCGTTCTGTCTCCTAGGGATGAACGTACTTTGGTACGAAAAGTGCAAATCAATCCCAGAACAATAGCCAAAGACCTTGTGAAGATGCTGGAGGAAACAGGTACAAAAGTATCTATATCCACAGTAAAACAAGTCCTATCTCGACATAACCTGAAAGGACGCTCAGCAAGGAAAAAGACACCGCTCCAAAACCGCCATAAAAAAAGCCAGACTACGGTTTGCAACTGCACATGGGGACAAAGATCGTACATTTTGGAGAAATGTCCTCTGGTCTGATGAAACAAAAATAGAACTGTTTGGCCATAATGACCATCATTATGTATGGAGGAAAAAGGGGGAGGCTTGCAAGCCGAAGAACACCATCCCAACCGTGAAGCACGGGGGTGGCAGCATCATGTTGTGGCGGTGCTTTGCTGCAGGAGGGACTGGTGGCATCACGAAATAGATGGCATCATGAGGTAGGAAAATGATGTGGATATATTGAAGCAGCATCTCAAGACATCAGTCAGGAAGTTAAAGCTTGGTCGCAAATGGGTCTTCCAAATGGACAATGACCCCAATCACACTTCCAAAGTTGTGGCAAAATGGCTGAAGGACAACAAAGTCAATGTATTGGAGTGGCCATCACAAAGCCCTGACCTCAATCCTATAGAAAAGTTGTGGGCAGAACTGAAAAGGCATGTGCGAGCAAGGAGGCTTACAAACCTGACTCAGTTACACCAGCTCTGTCAGGAGGAATGGGCCAAAATTCACCCAACTTATTGTGGGAAGCTTGTGGAAGGCTAATCGAAACATTTGACCCAAGTTAAACAATTTAAAGGCATTGCTACCAAATACTAATTGAGTGTATGTAAACTTCTGACCCACTGGGAATGTGATGAAAGAAATAAAAGCTGAAATAAAAAATTCTCTCTACTATTATTCTGACATTTCACATTCTTAAAATAAAGTGGTGATCCTAACTGACCTAAGACAGAGAATCTTTACTAGGATTAAATGTCAGGAATTGTGAAAAACTGAGTTTAAATGTTAAGGTGTATGTAAACTTCCGACTTCAACCGTAGCTCCGTCCACTTTGCTAGTGCTACAGTGTCTGAATGACATCGAAGCCCATCATGACGTATATTCTAAACCACGTCAAACCTTCTCAGGTCTGAAAGACTGCCACTGATGCTGATGCTCCTCTGTGCCTTTGCATGTCGGGGGGAAGACAGAGACACAGAGAGAAAAAATTAGAGGGTAAAATAAGAGGGCTTCTCTATCAATTATTCCCGTTTCTCTCAAATGCAGCTTGCTGACTAGTTATGAGCAGGTCGTGAACGATTCTTTATTTTTGAAAAACTCTTTTTACTGACTCGAGAGTCATCATTTGTTTTTCTGAGAGAATCGTTCATTTTAGTCGCTAGTTTGACCTGCTGGCTGGCTGCCATAATTCTACAGCAGCGTTAATACGCTCAGAGCGGCTCCGGAGACGTGCTCCGACCAACAGCTGTCTGTCATATATGCACGCAGAAAAAATGGATCATGCTGGAGGCAGCATAGAGAAGAGAAATACATGTTTAGAACTGATAATTGATCGCATGGTGCAAGAATGAATGTAATTAACTGATTATTGAATATTAAGATGTACACAGCTTTGTAGAACCAAAAGATCCACACAAATAGGGATGCACATTTTGGGGAATATTCAGACGTGGAAACTTTGTGGGAATTAACGGGAATATGTGCAAATGAATATTAATATCATTTAAATGTAGATGTTTTTTGCATTGGATATACAGTGTATTTACCATATCATATGGAGACAGAAACATAAACCTTTTACATAAACCTTTTAAGTAGACATAATTGCAAATGATTAAATCCTTCCAATAGAAATAAAACAATTATTTAGTTACGAATTTAACTTTAATTAAACGAGTTGCCACTTCACATGGGATAATTTCACAAAACAACAAAAAGGAATATTTAATGATCCCCAATGATCCATCGCATCTCCCCAAAAATGTTCATCATAGATCAGTAAAATTAGTGTAGAAACTAAAGCTTGGTTGTCTTCCTCTCAAGCTTCCATGTCTTCTCCCTGGACCTCCTCAATGTCCACCTCTTGAACATCAAACTCTGAGGCCTCATCTTCACTGTCACTTTCCAACCTGGTTGAGGATGGCTCGTTGTTAGGCTCAAAAAGCCTCTAATTTGCCCGGATGGCCATCAATCTTTCAACCTTTGCATTGGTCAGACTGTTGCGTGCTGTGCTGTGTGTGTTCTCAAACAAGGACGAGTTGCGCTCTGAGATGGCTGATGTTGGTGGGATTTGGAGGATGATGGAGGCAACAGGGGAAAGAGCCTCAGATCTACCAGTTGGCTGATGAGATATGTTAGCATGACTGCCATATTGAATCTCCATCTCAAAGCCCTTGCTTGGAAGTGTACTTCGCCGGACTGCCAAGAACCTTGCCCTCATCCAGACCAAGGTGGCAAGACACAGTAGTGATTACACCATAGGCCTTGTTGAGCTCTGCACCAGACAAGATGCTCATGCCAGCATACTTGGGGTTCAGCATGTACACTTCGGCGTGTATGGGCTTCAGGCAGAAGTATTCACGCTTTTTGATGTATTTCACAATGGAAGTTTCCTCTGCTTGGAGCAACAGTGAAGTGGGCAGGGCAGTACAGATTTATTCTCTTACATCTGCAAGCAGAGTTTGAACATCAGACAGGATGGCATAATCTCCCTCAATCCGTGCAATGGCTACTGCTATAGGTTTCAGGAGTGTCAGGCTGCTTACCACTCTCTCCCAAAATACCTCATCCAGGAGCATCCTCTTGATGGGGCTGTCCATGTCGGCAGACTGTGATATGGCCATTTGTTGGAGAGACTCCTTCCCCTCCAGGAGAATGTACAACATGATAAAAACACCACCCAAACGGGTGTTGCTGGGCAGCTTCAATGTGGCGCTCTTATTCTTCTCACTTTGCTTCGTAAGGTAGATTGCTGCTATAACTTGATGACCCTTCACATACCTACCATTTCCTTGGCTCTCTTGTAGAGTGTATCCATTGTTTTCAGTGCCATGATGTCCTTGAGGAGAAGATTCAATGCATGAGCAGCACAGCCAATGGGTGTGATGTGGAGGACTCCTCCACTTTAGACCAAGCAGCCTTCATGTTCGTAGCATTGCCTGTCACCAGCGCAAATACCTTCTGTGGTCCAAGGTCATGGATGACTGCCTTCAGCTCATCTGCAATGTAGAGACTGTTGTGTCTGTTGTCCCTTGTGTCTGTGCTCTTGTAAAATACTGGTTGAGAGGTGGAGATGATGTAGTTAATTATTACTTGCCCACGAACATCCGACCACCCATCAGAGATGATTGCAATACAGACTGCTTTCTCTATGATTTCCTTGACCTTCACTTGAACTCTACATCGAGCAAATGAGTAGATATAGCATGTCTGGTTGGAGGGGTGTATGCTGGGCAAAGAACATTCAGAAATCTCTTACAATACACATTACCTGTGAGCATCAGAGGTGAATCAGTTGCATACACAGAATTGAGCAAGACATTCATCAGCATTTCTCTGACTACGTTCCTCCATTGAGTCAAAAAAACTTCTGATTCCAGGAGGACCATGAGCTGTTGCTATCGATAAGGTGTCTGATTCATAATTTTCACCTCGAATAGAAGTAAAGGGACTTTTGTCAGAGGTTGCTTGTCGTGAACGCTGAGGGAACTTTAAGCACATGGCTAGATGATTCTGCATCTTTGTTGCATTCTTCATATATGATTTGGCACAGTATTTGCAAATTTACACAGCTTTTCCTTCTACATTACCTGCAGTAAAATGTCTCCACACATCACATAGTGTCTGTGACATTTCCTGTAAATATTATTTTAAAAAATTTTTAAAAAAAAAAATACAATTCCATGTACAGATAAATAGTTAAACTGTTAGATTAAACAACAATGTTTTAAAATGGAACATGTATGGAAACAGGTGAATTAACACTCTTCAGTTAGCAGGCTCAAGCAAGCTAAAACCCACATGGTGGCAAAAACTAACTAGCAGAAATTGTTAACAACTTTTCTGTAGGCTACTATATTCTAGTTAACAAAAAATCATGTATGTTATATAAAATATATTCACCCCACCCAGTATTGTAATCAAAACTTACCAGAAAGCATGTAGTCCTTGGCTCAACAGTGTAGTAGTGTGGGCTCAATAGCATCTCATTAGTGTGCAAGATCTTGAGAATCAGCTGCACAAGTCATGGAAGAGTGCACTGTGCATGCAGAGAGTTGCAATTCTATTGAATTGAGGATAGTTCAACCAAAATATGCCGCAAGACCTAGAATTGCCTTATGTGTATCCCACAAAAAAGGTTCACTGTTATAAGCTAACTTTTTTTAATGAATTTAAGCAAAATTCCCTAAATTCCCGGGCTTATCTTCCCATGTAAAATTTCCTAAAAATGTCAGGAAATGTACATGAAAGTTTCTGACCCTTTGCAACCCTACACACAAATTAACGAAATGAGTCAAAATATTTGTTATTTTCACTGAACAAGTAGAAAAGATCAGATTCAGTAAAAAGAGACGAACTTCCCTTCACTATCACTGACAGCTCCTCGAAGCCTGTGTGCATTATACAGCCTTTGGAACTGCTGCTTCTTACAGTTTCACCAATGCAGTTTTGCCACAGCAGCATTGTCAGTCATTCCCTCTGAGCTGTGCTGCCTTCTCAACCCTCCCAACTGTCCTGGCTGGTCTCATAGACTAGACGTAACATACACAAATCCAGGACACTCAAATTAGTATTATATGTTGTGTTTGATATGGTTACATAAGACAGAAGATTATTTAAGGCTAAACTAAAGGAAGGAGGGTGGGTGGGTGTAAAATGTGAATGTCTAGCGACCGAAAGGTTGCATGTTATAATCTCATCACGGACAACTTGAGCATTTTAGTTAATTAGCAACTTTGCAACTACTTATAATTGTTTTGCTACGTAGCATGTCAGCTAACACTTTGGGGGGGGGGGCAGGTAGCCTAGTGGTTAGAGTTGGGCCAGTAACCGAAAGGTTGCTGGATCGAATCCCTGAGCTGACAAGGTAAATATCTGTTGTTCTGCCTCTGAACAAGGCAGTTAACCAGGTTCCCAGGTAGGCTGTCATTGTAAATAAGAAATTGTTCTTAACTGACTTGCCTGGTTAAATATAAACTTCCTATAACCTTAACCCCTAGCGTAACTAATGTTAGCCACCTAGCTAATGTTAGCCCCCACACCCCAAAAACATTGAATTTGTAACATATCATATGAATTGTCATTTGTTACAGTCAAAGCCAGAGGCATTAATCTGACTATTCTTGTTTCATAACAGAGATAACCAGAGATCTATGTATGCCAGCAGCTCCTCTCTGCATCCTGTAAGCTGCCAGGGTGAACAGAAGAAATCCCTTTTTGCCACCCTCTCCTTTTTAACCATGGCAGAGCCCTGGTAATACAGTCACAGAGAGACAGTGAATGTGAGACACTACGGGAGTGTTATATTCAGTGTTGGTAGTTGATCCATCAATATGTTTTAACCTATATATTCACTACATGACCAAAAGTATGTGGACACCTGCCTGTCTAACATCTCATTCCAAAATCATGGGCATTAATATGGAATTGGTCCCCCCTTTGCTGCTATAACAGCATCCACTCTTCTGGAAAGGCTTTCCATAAGATGTTGGGACATTGCTGCGGGGACTTGCTTCCTTTCATTTGGGCATGTAGCGTTCTCCTGGCATCCACCAAACCCAGATTTGTCTGTAGGACTGCCAGTTGGTGAAGCATGATTCATCACTCCAGAGAACTTGTTTCCACTGCTAGAGTCCAATGGTGGCGAGCTTTTACACCACTCCAGCCGACGCTTGGCATTGCGCATGGTGATCTTACACGGAACGTAAACCGGCTCCGCGCGTGACCAGTTGTGTGCTATCATGCATAAATGTATTTTGTCCCCCTACACCAAACGTGATCACGACACGCAGGTTAAAATATCAAAACAAACTCTGAACCAATGACATTATTTTGGAGACATGTCGAAAAGCATTAAACATTTATGGCAATTTAGCTAGTTAGCTTGCATATGCTAGCTAATTTGTCCTATTTAGCTAGCTTGCTGTTGCTAGCTAATTTGTCCTGGGTTATAAACATTGAGTTGTTATTTAACCTGAAATGCACAAGGACCTCTACTCCGACAATTAATCCGCACATAAAACGGCCAACCGAATCGTTTCTAGTCATCTCTCCTCCTTCCAGGCTTTTTCATCTTTGAACTTATATGGTGATCGCATCTAAACTTTCATAGTATTACCACGACACAACCAAGTTTGTCTCTCAATCACCCACGTGGGTATAACCAATGAGGAGATGGCACGTGGGTACCTGCTTCTATTAACCAATGAGGAGATGGAAGAGACTTTCAGCACGATCATGTTTCAGAGATAGGAATTACTTTTATTTTAGCCCTTGGCATCGCAGACGCTCGTTGGCGCGCGCGAGCAGTGTGGGTGCAATAATTGAATAACATGGATTTCTGTGATGCTTGCGCATGCCACGTCTCCGGTCTGGTCAGCATGTTAGTTAGGCTTGTGTGTGGCTGCTTGGCCATGGTAACCCATTTCATGGAATTCCTGACAAACAGTTATTGTGCTGACATTGTTTCCTGAGGAAGTTTGAAAATCAGTGAGTGTTGCAACCGAGGACAGATGATTTGTACGTTCTGCATGCATCAAGACACACAGCTGTCCCGTTCTGCGAGCTTGTTTGGCCTACCACTTCGCGGCTGAGCCATTGTTGTTCTTAAACGTTTCTATTTTACAATAACAGCACTTACTGTTAACTATGTCACCTCTAGCAGGGAAGAAATATGACAAACTGACTTGTTGGAAAGGTGCAATGTTGAAAGTCACTGAGCTCTTCAGTAAGGCCATTCTACTGCCAATGTTTGTTTATAGAGATTGAATGGCTGTGTGCTCGATTTTATACCCCTGTCAAAAATGAGTGTGGCTGCAGTAGCCAAATTCACTAATTTGAAGGGGTGTCCACATACTTTTGTATATATAGTCTATATATGATTCAAACTCACAATGATCTTGATATCAGAAATGTAAATGTGTAACAGTATAACTTTAGACCGTCCCCTCGCCCATACCCGGGCGCGAACCAGGGACCCTCTGCACACATCAACAACAGTCACCCACGAAGCATCGTTACCCATCGCTCCACAAAAGCCGCGGCCCTTGCAGAGCAAGGGGAACTACTACTTCAAGGTCTCAGAGCAAGTGACGTCAATGATTGAAACGCTATTTAGCGCGCACCGCTAACTAAGCTAGCCGTTTCACATCCGTTACACATGCAAGTTAATTCCTGCAAAACATGTACAGATTAGGGATGCACGATATATCGGTGAACATATCGGAATCGGCCAATATTAGCTAAAAATGCCAACATCAGCATCGCCCGATATCTAGCTTAACTCCGATGTTAAAAACCGATGTCAAAGCTACCGTGCATACCTATATAACATAGATACATGACGTAATGACGGCACGTAAAATGTTGCGCTAGACGCGCAACACAGCATTCCTCTCCTAGCCCACACAATGTCTGCTGTGTGGATCGAGCAGTCAACAAGTCATTTGAAAGAGAAAGAACATTTCAGCGAGACAACTCAAAGGCAAGATAATGGAATGAATTGCCCTTGACCCTAAACCGTTCTCTGTCGTGGGTGATGTTGGCTTTCGCCAACTGGTCAAGCACCGGTACACACTACCAAGTGCGCTATTTTTCAGATGTTGCCCTACCGGAGTTACACAGTAATAGCGTCACTGCTATTAGCTTCACGACATACATACTATGGAACGCCATTTGGGTCTTTGCATGTCAAAAAAGATACAGTAGCACTGTGAAAGTTGTACAAAAAAAGTCTGCAAACAAGCAAACTTCGGCCACAAACAATGTGTTTACAATACCGCGTTGGTAATAAAGCATCATTTGTTTGACTGCAACTTCTGGGGTAGCTAGCTTTAGCTTGGTACCTAGCTAGCACCAATACAACAAGCCTGAAAACAATGACCAGTAGAAACTGCAGTCATTTTCATTATTCTTAGCAATGATTTAGGAATCCTTGTGAGTAAGTATTAGCTAGGTTGTCATTTGTTGTTCGCCCATTGAAATTGAACTTCAGTTCAAGAAAAGAAATAGCTAGCCAGCTACTTAACTCTGTTGCCCAAAGCTAACGTTATAAGGAGCCAGCTAGCTTCCTCTGGCTATTGAGGCTCGACCGGACCGGGTTATGTGTTGTGAAGCTAGCCACAATAAGGATTAGGCAATAGTGGACTTTGCGGTTTGCCTTCAAAATAAAAGTATGTCATCGACAGTGATGCAAATGAATACAAATAATAGAATTATGCCATACTTTTATTTTGAAGGCTAACCGCAAAGGCCACTATTGTGGTTAATCCTTAATGTGGCTAGCTTCACATAGATGGGTCTGACTACCGTTAATCAAATAAGAACTGTCTTATAAATTAGGGTTATTTTAGATGATGTCACCTAGCTGTGATACAACTTGGATTCGAACCAGGGACTGTAGTGACACCTCTTGCACTGAGATGCAGTGCCTTAGACCGCTGCGTCCATGTGCGTGTTTTAACTATTTAACTGTACTAGAATGCTTAAAAGGCTGCTAAAATTTTAAATATTGGTTATCGGTATCGTTTTTTTGGTAAGGAAAATATTGGATATCGGTATCGGCCAAAAATGTCATATTGGTACATCACTAGTATAGATCATAACATTGTATTAGTTGGTAGCAAAGGTTGTAGGTTATACCTCAGGTAATCTAGACTGTACTCAGCCCATGTCACGATGAGAGATGCTAGACAATATTCTACATTATAAACTGGGTGGTATATCAGATCGTACACCACGGGTATGACAAAAAAAATGTTTTTACTGCTACGTTGGTAACCAGTTTATAACAGCAATAAGGCACCTCGGAGGTTTGTGGTATATGGCCAATATATCACGGCTAAGGACTGTATCCAGGCAGTCTGTGTTGCGTCATGCATAAAAGAACAGCCCTTAGCCGTGGTTTATTGGCCATATACCACACCCTCGTGCCTTATCGCTTAATTATAAACTGAGTGGTTTGTGCCCTGAGTGCTGATTGTCTGAAAGCCGTGATATATCAGACCGCATACCACAGGTACAGTATGACAAAACATTCATTTTTACTGCTCTAATTACGTTGGTAACCAGTTTATAATAGCAATAAGGCACCTCGGGGGTTTGTTGTATTTTGGCAATATATACAGGCACTCCGCATAGCATCGTGCTTAAGAACAGCCCTTAGCTGTGGTATATTGGCCATATACCCACACCCCCCTGTGTATTATTAATTAAATAGAGCATGTTAGAGTACAATGTAGATCTGTTTTGATGATACTACAGTTAGAGACAATACTTCCTAAGGAACAATGTGTGTGTGTGGCAATACTATGAGTGAGCGCATGCATGCACATGTTCATTTAAGTGTGAAGTGTATCATGCACGTGCACATATGTATTTTCAGATCTGCATAGGAAACTAATACCTTGTCTAAATTTAGCTGCATATGTGTGTCTGTCCGAGGTTATTTAGTAGTACTGTGTCAACTCTACAGTGCAGTGGAAGATGAAAGGGTGTGGGTGTGTGTAGATATCAATGTGAGGTGATGGTAGTGCATTTTGGACACCTAATTACATTAAAAATCACAGCTCTCTTCTGAAGAAGCTCAATATCACAGCAAATTATTCATGATGAAGGGTGGCCCGTGGAGGCTGAGCGATTAACGAGCATGACTGGTATAACTCAGGCCCCGACAGAGATATCTGACTCTCCAGCAAAAAAACAGATATACTGCTCTCCTGTGGCTACGCTTTTACTACGCCTGACAAACTTGGAGGAAGTGTACATTCACACGTATGCACACACATGCACATTGTATGCACACACACATCTTCACACACACACCCACACAAAAGCTTTTTGCTTGAAAACTTGTAACTATTTTCTTCTTTCTTTGAAGTTTACAATGATTAATCAGAAACATAATCAAATTAATTTACACAGGATGTTAGCAGTAATGTAGTGGCTTCTGGGGAGACATTCTGAAATGGCAGCAATATACACTACACTACAATATACACTATACAAAAGTATGTGGACTTCCCCTTCAAACTTGTGGGTTCGGCTATTTCAGCCACACACATGCAATCTCCATAAACAAACATCGGCAGTAGAATGGTCAGTACTGATGAGCTCAGTGAATTTCAACAACTCAGTTCGTCAAATTGCTTTCCTGCTAGAACTACCCCTATAAGTGGAAACGTCAGCACAAGAACTGTTCGTTGGGAGCTTCATAAATTGTGTTTCCTTGACCGAGCAGCCGCACACATGCCTAAGATTACCATTTGCAATGCAAAGCGTCAACTGGAGTGGTGTAAAGCTCGCCGCCATTGGTCTCTGAAGCAGTGGAAACGCGTTCTGTGGAGTGATGAATCACGCTTCACCATTTGGCAGTTTGACGGACTAATACGGGTTTGGCGGGTGCCAGGAGAACGCTACCTGCCCCAATGCATAATGCCAACTGTAAAGTTTAGAAGAGGAATAACGATCTGGGGCTGTTTTTCATGGTTCGGGCTAGGCCCCTTAGTTCCAGTGAAGGGAAATGTTAACGCAACAGCATTCAATGGCATTGTAGACCAGCGTTTCTTAAAGTCGCGACCCAAAGACGTACATTTATAATCAATTACTGAAATTGATTTGGCCAAGTACAACTGCTAACTCGGTTCAGTGAACTCTCTGCTTAACAGCGGTCCCTGCTCAGTTTGGGAGCTGCGCGAGTGGGAGGGGTAGAGATGCCTGTGTGCTTTGCAGTTTATCGGATCTATTTTCTGCAGGTTTCTTGAAGATCACTCCGCGACCCACACACTGCAGCAATGTCGTTCAAACCACTGACTTGTTATTCCCACTCGCCATCACTCATTCGCTGTCATGAAATGGACTCTTACCAGCCACTAGTTCTGACTGAGCTCAATCGTCATGAAACGCAAATACAGCGATGACTTCTTTGTCTCTTTCTTACAAACTTTGAAAAATAATGAGGAGCGCCCACAATGTGTTTTGTGTGGGGAAGCGCTTAGTAATGAGCCTCTCAAAACAACAAATTAATAAAACGACACGTCCTGATCAAACATCCAGGCACAACATAACGGTAAACACAGGGAGTTCTTTCAGAACAGGGCAGAATGCTTCAGGAAACAGTGCTTCGACAGTGGAACAGTATGTCAACTAGCAAGGCATTGTCATTTTATAACAGGTAAGCAGAAGCAGAAGCAATAAGCAGAAGTAAGGGTGTACTATCTCATAGGAGTAGATGTGAGTTTCTCTTTCAAACAATCCCCTGGCCTTGTAACGTTAGCCCAAGCAACCTAGCTAGCTACTGATAGTGCAACCCTAAGAAACAGTACAGATGAAGATGAAAAATTCAGGCCTACTGTACATTTTACTGTAGAAATTATTGTTGAAAACAAGTCTAGGTTAGAACTGTTACTGTTACAAGTCATATTTTTTATTCTGAACTGGAATAAACTGATTGAAGCAAGATGCTTTTTGAGGCAAACACTTTAACAGTTCTGGGTTGCTCATCTGCAGCAGGAAGCAGTCTCCTGCCTGACTGAGAAAGCAGTAGATGTTCTGATCCAGTTTGGCACCACGTACCTATGCAAGTTAGGGTTCTCAAGTACAGGAACAGTGTTAGTGCTGAGCACTGTTAAAAACTGAGCCCAGAATAGACATGCTTGTTGAAAACTTCAACCAGCCTCACTCCTCATTAGGACTGTGTGTATGTGTGTGTTTTCTGTTATACATCAGTATGATGTGATCAATCCGTTTATTCCAGTTCATAATGAAATTATTTATTGTATTTTAACAGCAACAGTTGCTGTTTTTAATGGGGAAAAATAAATATGAAAATATATTTATGGGTATTCCACTGTCAAATTGTTATTTGTTTTTGTCTATATTGCTTCTTTTTTTTAGGCATAAGGGCAATGAAATGTATCGATATTTCCGTATAGTTGCATATTTTCCTATGCTTGGGTCCCAGGAAAACACAGAATTTCTAATTTGGGTCCCAGACTGAAAAAGTTTAGGAGTCCCTGTTGTAGACAAGTCTGTGCTTCCAACTTCGTGGCAACAGTTTGGGGAAGGCCCTTTCAAGTTTCAGCATGACAATGCCCCCGGGCAAAAAGCGAGGCCCATACAGAAATGGTTTGTCGAGATCGTGTGGAAGAACTTGACTGGCCTGCACAGAACCCTGACCTCAACCCCATCGAACACCTTTGGGATGAATTGGAAGGATGCTGAGGGGAAGACGGCTCATAATAATGGCCGGAAGGGAGTAAATGGAATGGTATCAAAAATGTTTTTCATTTGTTTGATAGCATTCCATTCACTCTATTCCAGCCATTATTATGAGCCATACTCCCCTCAGCAGCCTCCACTGATTGGAACGCTGATTGCGTTCATCAGTGCCAGAACTCACTAGCCCAACATCAGTGCCCGAACTCACTAATGCTCTTGTGGCTGACTCTAAACATTCCAACATCTAGTGGAAAGCCTTCCCAGAAGAGTGGAGGCTGTTATAGTGGCGAAGGGAGGACCAACTCCATATTAATGCAGGTGTCCACATACTTTTGGCCATGTAGTGTATGTATCTAGTTTTTGGGAGACGAGTGCATTCATTGGTTGGACCCCCCTCCTCTCTCCCCCTCCAAACAGAGCCACTTGCACATCTAAACTCATTAGATTGCTATTCCTCAATGCTGCTTCAGCTACACACTTTAATTGTCTCACATAAATTTGACATTACATGTCTCATGCCACAGATAAATAATAGCAGACTCATTTTAAATGTGGGCTCCACACTAATTGAAGGTCCTTCAAAGTGCTGACTACAGTGGTGAGAGTGCAAAATAGAGACAAATTTAGTGCAGTAAATTCAAGAAAGCACATTATGAAAAAAAGATGCCAAGCGAGGAAGGATGCTTCCCATTGAAGTGGTAGGGATGAACCGCTATTGCTGAACTGATGGTAATAGGGGGCAGGGTAGCCTAGTGGTTAGAGCATTGGACTAGTAACTGGAAGGTTGCAAGTTCAAAGCCTTGAGCTGACAAGGTACAAATCTGTTGTTCTGCCCCTGAACAGTAATTGAAAATAAGAATTTGCTCTTAACTGACTTGCCTGGTAAAATAAATACTGTACTGTTGTTGAACCTACTGGAATTGCAGTATTTGTATTTACTAAAATGTGGCCCTAAATAAATATTTTTCCATTTACAAAGCAGTGCATTGAGTTAGTCATACTATGCCTTGATTGTAAGGGACAGAAACACAAAATTAATTGCATTTTCATTTTCTTTTCTTTTTTTTTCTTTTTTTTCACCTTTATTTAACCAGGTAGGCTAGTTGAGGACAAGTTCTCATTTGCAACTGCGACCTGGCCAAGATAAAGCATAGCAGTGTGAACAGACAACACAGAGTTACACATGGAATAAACAATTAAGTCAATAACACAGTAGAAAAAAGAGAGTCTATATACATTGTGTGCAAAAGGCATGAGGAGGTTGGCGAATAATTACAATTTTGCAGATTAACACTGGAGTGATAAATGATCAGATGGTCATGTACAGGGATGAGGTAGGTAAAATTGGGTGGGCTATTTACCGATAGACTATGTACAGCTGCAGCGATCGGTTAGCTGCTCAGATAGCAGATGTTTGAAGTTGGTGAGGGAGATAAAAGTCTCCAACTTCAGCAATTTTTGCAATTCGTTCCAGTCACAGGCAGCAAAGAACTGGAACGAAAGGCGGCCAAATGAGGTGTTGGCTTTAGGGATGATCAGTGAGATACACCTGCTGGGGCGCGTGCTACGGGTGGGTGTTGCCATCGTGACCAGTGAACTGAGATAATGTGGAGCTTTACCTAGCATGGACTTGTAGATGACCTGGAGCCAGTGGGTCTGGCGACGAATATGTAGCGAGGGCCAGCCGACTAGAGGATACAGGTCGCAGTGGTGGGTGGTATAAGGTGCTTTAGTAACAAAACGGATGGCACTGTGATAAACTGCATCCAGTTTGCTGAGTAGTGTATTGGAAGCTATTTTGTAGATGACATCGCCAAAGTCGAGGATCGGTAGGATAGTCAATTTTACTAGGGTAAGTTTGGCGGCGTGAGTGAAGGAGGCTTTGTTGCGGAATAGAAAGCCGACTCTAGATTTGATTTTAGATTGGAGATGTTTGATATGAGTCTGCAAGGAGAGTTTACAGTCCAGACAGACACCTAGGTACTTATAGATGTCCACATATTCTAGGTCGGAACCATCCAGGGTGGTGATGCTAGTCGGGCGTGCGGGTGCAGGCAGCGAATGGTTGAAAAGCATGCATTTGGTTTTACTAGCGTTTAAGAGCAGTTGGAGGCCACGGAAGGAGTGTTGTATGGCATTGAAGCTCGTTTGGAGGTTAGATAGCACAGTGTCCAAGGACGGGCCGGAAGTATACAGAATGGTGTCGTCTGCGTAGAGGTGGATCAGGGAATCGCCCGCAGCAAGAGCAACATCATTGATATATACAGAGAAAAGAGTCGGCCCGAGAATTGAACCCTGTGGCACCCCCATAGAGACTGCCAAAGGACTGGACAGCATGCCCTCCGATTTGACACACTGAACTCTGTCTGCAAAGTAGTTGGTGAACCAGGCAATGCAGTCATTAGAAAAACCGAGGCTACTGAGTCTGCCGATAAGAATATGGTGATTGACAGAGTTGAAAGCCTTGGCAAGGTCGATGAAGACGGCTGCACAGTACTGTCTTTTATCAATGGCGGTTATGATATCGTTTAGTACCTTGAGCGTGGCTGAGGTGCACCCGTGACCGGCTTGGAAACCAGATTGCACAGCGGAGAAGGTACGGTGGGATTCGAGATGGTCAGTGACCTGTTTGTTGACTTGGCTTTCGAAGACCTTAGATAGACAGGGTAGGATGGATATAGGTCTGTAACAGTTTGGGTCCAGGGTGTCTCCCCATTTGAAGAGGGGGATGACTGCGGCAGCTTTCCAATCCTTGGGGATCTCAGATGATATGAAAGAGAGGTTGAACAGGCTGGTAATAGGGGTTGCGACAATGGCGGCGGATAGTTTTAGAAATAGAGGGTCCAGATTGTCAAGCCCAGCTGATTTGTGCGGGTCCAGGTTTTGCAGCTCTTTCAGAACATCTGCTATCTGGATTTGGGTAAAGGAGAACCTGGAGTGGCTTGGGCGAGTAGCTGCGGGGGGGGGGGGGGGGGGGGGGGCGGAGCTGTTGGCCGAGGTTGGAGTAGCCAGGAGGAAGGCATGGCCAGCCGTTGAGAAATGCTTGAAGTTTTCGATAATCATGGATTTATCAGTGGTGACCGTGTTACCTAGCCTCAGTGCAGTGGGCAGCTGGGAGGAGGTGCTCTTGTTCTCCATGGACTTTACAGTGTCCCAGAACTTTTTGGAGTTAGAGCTACAGGATGCAAATTTTTGCCTGAAGAAGCTGGCCTTTGCTTTCCTGACTGACTGCGTGTATTGGTTCCTGACTTCCCTGAACAGTTGCATATCGCGGGGACTATTCGATGCTATTGCAGTCCGCCACAGGATGTTTTTGTGCTGGTCGAGGGCAGTCAGGTCTGGAATGAACCAAGGGCTATATCTGTTCTTAGTTCTGCATTTTTTGAACGGAGCATGCTTATCTAAAATGGTGAGGAAGTTACTTTTAAAGAATGACCAGGTATCCTCAACTGACGGGATGAGGTCAATATCCTTCCAGGATACCCGGGTCAGGTCGATTAGAAAGGCCTGCTCGCAGAAGTGTTTTAGGGAGCGTTTGACAGTGATGAGGGGTGGTCGTTTGACTGCGGATCCGTAGCGGATACAGGCAATGAGGCAGTGATCGCTGAGATCATGGTTGAAGATAGCGGTGGTGTATTTGCAGGGCCAGTTGGTCAGGATGAAGTCTATGAGGGTGCCCTTGTTTACAGATTTAGGGTTGTACCTGGTGGGTTCCTTGATGATTTGTGTGAGATTGAGGGCATCTAGCTTAGATTGTAGGACTGCCGGGGTGTTAAGCATATCCCAGTTTAGGTCACCTAACAGAACAAACTCTGAAGCTAGATGGGGGAGATCAATTCACAAATGGTGTCCAGGGCACAGCTGGGACGTGAGGGGGGTCGGTAGCAGCCGGCAACAGTGAGAGACTTATTTCTGGAGAGAGTCATTTTTAAAATTAGTAGTTCGAACTGTTTGGGTATGGACCTGGAAAGTATGACATTACTTTGCAGGCTATTAAAAATCGAAAAGAGATTGAAAATAAATATGGGTCCAGTGAGTGGTTGGGCTGGCTGGGGACGCGGAGATTCAGACAGTTAGCAGGCCTGTGCTAACAAGTTAACAGTTAGTAGGCCGGGGCTAAACAAGCTAGCAGTTAGCAGACCGGGGCTAAACAAGCTAGCAGTTAGTAGACCGGGGCTAAACAAGCTAGCAGTTAGCAGGCCGAATTAGCAAGCAAGCAGATAGCAAGGGCTAGACAACACAAAAGTCACTGTAACATACAGCTAGCTATTAATGCTCCCAATGTTTAAGTAGGCCTAATCCCTCTTTTCATCAATGTTCTTGAAGTTTAACACTTGTGCACAGCACACCCCCACAGCTTTTAGTACTGTTAAAACTTTAGGCATTCTAAGTGAATGTGACCATAGGACAAAAGAACTGGCTCTATGGATACAAAGAACAAAGAGATTTAAAATTTCAACAATGTTATGAAAACACTGTAACCATCTGTACTGTTCAGATAACTTTACATACATAGTCTTAAACACTCTTCCTCCCTCCCACACCTTCTTTCTCTCACTTACTCCCGCTCTCACACACATCCTCTCACACACACACACACACACACACACACACACACACCACATTTTGCATATATACAGTGCCTTGCGAAAGTATTCGGCCCCCTTGAACTTTGCGACCTTTTGTCACATTTCAGGCTTCAAACATAAAGATATAAAACTGTATTTTTTTGTGAAGAATCAACAACAAGTGGGACACAATCATGAAGTGGAACGACATTTCTTGGATATTTCAAACTTTTTGAACAAATCAAAATGTCACGTTCTGACCTCTATTTCCTTTGTTTTTGTATTTATTTAGTATGGTCAGGGCGTGAGTTGGGTGGGCAGTCTATGTTTGTTTTTCTATGTTTTGGTCTAGTTCTATGTTCGGCCTGATATGGTTCTCAATCAGAGGCAGGTGTTCGTCATTGTCTCTGATTGGGAACCATATTTAGGTAGCCTGGGTTTCACTGTGTGTTTGTGGGTGATTGTTCCTGTTTTTGTGTTTGCACCAGACAGGGCTGTTTTGAGTTCTCACGTTTCTTGTTTTTTTCCGTTAGTTTGTTCATGTATAGTGTCGTCAATAAATACAATGAACAACCACCACGCTGCGCTTTGGTCCGCCTCTACTTCACAAGAAGAGAATCGTTACAGAATCACCCACCACAACAGGACCAAGCGGTGTGGTAATGGGCAAAGGAGAAAGCAGCAGCAGGAGCAGCGCGAGGAGGTATGGACATGGGAGGACGAATTAGACGGTAAAGGACCTTGGGCTCAGCCAGGAGAATATCGCCGCCCCAAGGAAGAACGGGAGGCGGCGAAAGCGGAGAGGCGCTGGTACGAGGAGGCAGCGCGGCGTCGTGGATGGAAGCCCGGGAGTCAGCCCCAAAAATTTCTTGGGGGGGGGCTAACAGGGAGTATGGCTACGCCAGGTAGGAGACCTGAGCCAACTTCCTGTGGTTACCGGGGGGCTAGAGAGACCGGGCAGGCACCGTGTTATGCTGTGGAGCGCACGGTGTCCCCAGTGCGGGTGCACAGCCCGGTGCGGTACATTCCAGCTCCGCGTATCGGCCGGGCTAGAGTGGGCATCGAGCCAAGTGCCATGAAGCCGGCTCTACGCATCTGGTCTCCAGTGCGTCTCCTTGGGCCGGCTTACATGGCACCAGCCTTGCGCACGGTGTCCCCGGTTCGCCTGCATAGCCCAGTGCGGGCTATTCCACCTCGCCGCACTGGCAGGGCGACCGGGACCATTCAACCGGGTAAGGTTGGGCAGGCTCGGTGCTCAAGAGCTCCAGTGCGCCTGCACGGCCCGGTCTATCCGTCACCACCTCCACACCCCAGCCCTCCGGTGGCAGCTCCCCGTACCAGGCTGTCTCTCCGGCCCATCCGTCCAGAGCCTTCCTCCTCTCCAGCGCTGCCGGAGCCTCCCGCCTGTCCGGCGCCTCTGCCGGAGCCTCCCGCCTGTCCGGCGCCTCTGCCGGAGTCTCCCGTCTGTCCGGCGCCTCTGCCAGAGCTTCCCGTCTGCCCAACGCCGCCAGCGCCGCCCGTCTGCCCAGCGCCGCCAGCGCCGCCCGTCTGCCCAGCGCCGCCAGCGCCGCCCGTCTGCCCAGCGCCGCCAGCGCCGCCCGTCTGCCCAGCGCCGCCAGTGCCGCCCGTCTGCCCAGCGCCGCCAGTGCCGCCCGTCTGCCAGGAGCCGCCAGTGCCGCCCGTCTGCCAGGGGCCGCCAGTGCCGCCCGTCAGCCAGGGGCCGCCAGTGCCGCCCGTCAGCCAGGGGCCGCCAGTGCCGCCCGTCAGCCAGGGGCCGCCAGTGCCGCCAGTCAGCCAGGGGCCGCCAGTGCCGCCAGTCAGCCAGGGGCCGCCAGTGCCGCCAGTCAGCCCAGCGCCAGCGCCGCCAGTCAACCAGGGGCCGCCAGTGCCGCCAGTCAGCCAGGGGCCGCCAGTCAGCCAGGGGCCGCCAGTGCCGCCAGTCAGCCAGGGGCCGCTAGAGCCCCTCCGCCCGGAGCAGCTGTCCCTCTGTCCCGAGCAGCTGCTTCACCTCTGTCCCGAGCTGCTCCTCTGTCCCAAGCAGCCCCTCTGTCCCGAGCTGCTGCCGCCTTTCTGTCCCGAGCAGCTGCCGCCCCTCGGTCCCAAGCAGCTGCCGCCCCTCTGTCCCGAGCTGCTGCCGCCCCTCTGTCCCGAGCAGCTGCCGCCCCTCTGTCCCGAGCAGCTGCTTCACCTCTGTCCCGAGCTGCCCCTCTGTCCCAAGCAGCCCCTCTGTCCAGTGGGGTCATTGAGAGGGGTGGGCATGGTGAGTAAGCCACGGAGGCGGACAATAAGGCGGACTAAGACAATGGCGAAGTGGGGTCCGCGTCCCGCGCCAGAGCCGCCACCGCGGACAGACGCCCACCCAGACCCTCCCCTATAGGTCAAGGTTTTTGCGGCCGGAGTCCGCACCTTTGGGGGGGGGTACTGTCACGTTCTGACCTCTATTTCCTTTGTTTTTGTATTTATTTAGTATGGTCAGGGCGTGAGTTGGGTGGGCAGTCTATGTTTGTTTTTCTATGTTTTGGTCTAGTTCTATGTTCGGCCTGATATGGTTCTCAATCAGAGGCAGGTGTTCGTCATTGTCTCTGATTGGGAACCATATTTAGGTAGACTGGGTTTCACTGTGTGTTTGTGGGTGATTGTTCCTGTTTTTGTGTTTGCACCAGACAGGGCTGTTTTGAGTTCTCACGTTTCTTGTTTTTTTCCGTTAGTTTGTTCATGTATAGTGTCGTCAATAAATACAATGAACAACCACCACGCTGCGCTTTGGTCCGCCTCTACTTCACAAGAAGAGAATCGTTACACAAAAACTGAAAAATTGGGCGTGCAAAATTATTCAGCCCCTTTACTTTCAGTGCAGCAAACTCTCTCCAGAAGTTCAGTGAGGATCTCTGAATGATCCAATGTTGACCTAAATGACTAATGATGATAAATACAATCCACCTGTGTGTAATCAAGTCTCCGTATAAATGCACCTGCACTGTGATAGTCTCAGAGGTCCGTTAAAAGCGCAGAGAGCATCATGAAGAACAAGGAACACACCAGGCAGGTCCGAGATACTGTTGTGAAGAAGTTTAAAGCCGGATTTGGATACAAAAAGATTTCCCAAGCTTTAAACATCCCAAGGAGCACTGTGCAAGCGATAATATTGAAATGGAAGGAGTATCAGACCACTGCAAATCTACCAAGACCTGGCCGTCCCTCTAAACTTTCAGCTCATACAAGGAGAAGACTGATCAGAGATGCAGCCAAGAGGCCCATGATCACTCTGGATGAACTGCAGAGATCTACAGCTGAGGTGGGAGACTCTGTCCATAGGACAACAATCAGTTGTATATTGCACAAATCTGGCCTTTATGGAAGAGTGGCAAGAAGAAAGCCATTTCTTAAAGATATCCATAAAAAGTGTCGTTTAAAGTTTGCCACAAGCCACCTGGGAGACACACCCAACATGTGGAAGAAGGTGCTCTGGTCAGATGAAACCAAAATTGAACTTTTTGGCAACAATGCAAAACATTATGTTTGGCGTGAAAGCAACACAGCTCATCCCTCTGAACACACCATCCCCACTGTCAAACATGGTGGTGGCAGCATCATGGTTTGGGCCTGCTTTTCTTCAGCAGGGACAGGGAAGATGGTTAAAATTGATGGGAAGATGGATGGAGCCAAATACAGGACCATTCTGGAAGAAAACCTGATGGAGTCTGCAAAAGACCTGAGACTGGGACGGAGATTTGTCTTCCAACAAGACAATGATCCAAAACATAAAGCAAAATCTACAATGGAATGGTTCAAAAATAAACATATCCAGGTGTTAGAATGGCCAAGTCAAAGTCCAGACCTGAATCCAATCGAGAATCTGTGGAAAGAACTGAAAACTGCTGTTCACAAATGCTCTCCATCCAACCTCACTGAGCTTGAGCTGTTTTGCAAGGAGGAATGGGAAAAATGTCAGTCTCTCGATGTGCAAAACTGATAGAGACATACCCCAAGCGACTTACAGCTGTAATCGCAGCAAAAGGTGGCGCTACAAAGTATTAACTTAAGGGGTCTGAATAATTTTGCACGCCCAATTTTTCAGTTTTTGATTTGTTGAAAAAGTTTGAAATATCCAAGAAATGTCGTTCCACTTCATGATTGTGTCCCACTTGTTGTTGATTCTTCACAAAAAAATACAGTTTTATATCTTTATGTTTGAAGCCTGAAATGTGGCAAAAGGTCGCAAAGTTCAAAGGGGCCGAATACTTTCGCAAGGCACTGTACATGCTACCTTTGACACAGCTCTTTACCTAGCCTATTCCTTTCCAGTTCTTCTTGTGCCATCCAAATTTGTGCATAGCCTAGTCAGTGGTCAAGTTATCAGGTACCTCATTCATAGACGCTATCTGCTTTAGCGCCTATTGACGATAGTATCTTCTGACCGGGGGAGTTGTGTTCAGCGCCCCGATGCTTGTTCTAACATTAACATGCATCGCTTGTGGTACAGTTTTGGAAACATAAGAAACGTATCTTTCAAATCAGCGAGAAATTATTTTCAAAAACAAAAAGGTTAAATTACTACACACCTTCATATGGTTAGGGTTAGTGTTCCCATGCTGCCATATCTCCATGTTACATTAACAGAAGACATAAGGAAGACATAGGTTGTCACCTGTGCTAATTAGCTATCTAGCGTGCTCCGAACACCAGTGTGTTTTTTTTTGTTTCACCTTTATTTAACCAGGTAAGCTAGTTGAGAACAAATTCTCATTTGCAACTGCGACCTGGCCAAGATAAAGCATAGCAGTTTGACACATACAATAACACATGGAATGAACAAAATATACAGTCAATAATACAGTAGAAAAAAAAGGTCTATATACAGTGAGTGCAAATAAGGTCAAATAAGGGAGTTAAGGCAATAAATAGGCCATGGTGGCGAAGTAATTACAATATGGCAATTAAACACTGGAATGGTAGATGTGCAAAAGATGGATGTACAAGTAGAGATACTCTGGTGCAAAAGGAGCAAAATAAATAAATACAGTATGGGAATGAGGTAGATAGATGGGCTGTATACAGATGGGCTATGAACAGGTGCAGTGATCTGTGAGCTGCTCTGACAGCTGGTTCTTAAAGCTAGTGAGGGAGATGGGAATCTCCAGCTTCATTGATTTTTGCAGTTCGTTCCAGTCAGTGGCAGCGGAGAACTGGAAGGAAAGGCGACCAAAGGAGGAATTGGCTTTGGGGGTGACCAGTGAGATATACCTGCTGGAGCGCGTGCTACGAGTGGGTGCTGCTATGGTGACCAGCGAGCTGAGATAGGATGGAGCTTTACCTAGCAGTGTCATCGTAACTAGGAAGTAAGTGTAGTTCGTCAACTGGAGGCACGCTGCTTGTGGATCTGTGCAAAACTGTTACAGTGGCCTAAGTGTATCTTTTTTATTTTAAATATTCTTTCTCGCCGATATGAAAGATAGGATTTTGGCTAGAGGCACACGGTCTTCAGAGATGTTAAGAGGCAAGCATTGACTGTAGCTTTGTTCCGTGTTGTGCCCTGCGGTTAAAAATGGCTGTGAGGAAACACGTGTGCTTATAAGGTTCTGTGTGTTGAAGAAATGGAGATGCAATTAAGGGCATCAAATTTTTTCCGATAGACACATGTTACGTGTTAGTAACGCATTCACTTTGACAGCTCTACTACATAATCAATTTAATATGTACAGTTTTCCCCACAGTTTCCCCCATGTTTCACACTTCAACAGGATTTGCAAGTAAGGTAGTCCTCCATCAGCACCTATTTAGTTCTGGGGCAGTGTTACATCAGAGCACAGTAAGTGTGAACCCAACAGACACCCAGTCTTTTCTCTGACACGTAGCTCACTTCACAGCCTGTTGCTCTGCATCTCAAGATGATTCTGGGAACAGATAACATATAGCTGAGCTCTTAGGACAACTGTCACAAAACACAGTCCTGTCACTGCTACCCATCTTATACCACGGGGAAAAGAGTAACACTACTAGAAATAGTTCTGCAATTCAATTACGATTCAATTCTAGAAGTCATTGATATTTCAATGTGTTGGATGATGTGATGTTGGATGATGATGTGTCGATATTCTGCAAAACAATTAGCCAAAGCAGTCAGACTGGCACCCAGACTGGCACTCTTCTATGCCTATTTAGTTCAGATGTTACAGGTGCCTATTTAGTCCAGATGTTACAGGTTCAATCCAGTCTCCATCTTGTATCTCAAGGTTCCACAATTAAATATATAACCTGTTATGCTGGAAACAAATTCTTTGAACCAAGTAAAAAAAAGTGTTTCTGCTGTCCATCTGCTCACTACACTGTCACTGTTTTGGATCAAAGAGAAAGTGCAGTCGAAACTATAGCCAAGGTCTCATTACTGTAATTTCTCTGGGTGAGCGAAACAGTGCCCCTCTGTCTCTCTACGTGTAGGCCATTTATCTGATGCTATCTGGTCCAAACAAGTATGACATTGTTGTCGTCCGTAGCATTGAAGACAAGTGAAGCCTGCGAGCATCTGGCCTCCCTTGACAAAAAGTTTTAAAAAATTGCCAATCAGTGTTGAGCTGTGATTGGTCCTGGCACACCAAAAAAAAGTGTCAAGGGAAATCAGCTTGGATATGGCATCACTCCTATCAAATACCATTGAGAGCATACATCATTGACAGAAAAACTTGAATTGTTGCATCTCGTTGTTTTGTTGTCCTCCGGAGGCTGGCTAACCAGCTAGCTAAAATTGTCCCTTTTCTAAATTAGCCATGGATGGAGATAGGGATTTGGACTTGTTGTTTGACTTAATTATCCTTACTGGCCAATGATTTTAACAGTGATTCTGATCCAACCATTAATTCATACACTGTTATGAACCTGGCCTGAGAGTATGGAAGCTCAATACGTAGCTAAACGTAGAAGGCTAATGTTAACTAGCTAACGTTGCCCATGAATGGAAGTTAGGCTAACGAGGAAGCATTTTAGCCAGGTAGCCTAGGACAACAAAAAATAAAAGCGTGTGCTGTATGACTGAGTGATAGACTGTTAAATCAACATGAAACAGAGGATGGCAGGGTGAGTCAACATATTTTTCTACATGCACGAACACGCACACAGAAATCAGAACCATGGACAGTCACATCATATTTAGCTTAAAATTCTATAAAATAGAGAAAAAACCTGGTGTTCCCATGACCGTGCCATAGGCCTATTTGAAGTCCCTGTCTTCTGACTGTCGAATTTGTAAAGCGCCTCACAATCATCCCACATAACATAAACTATCAGATTATTTGACCACTTCACCAAATCTTTCCCAAACATTACTTTTCTGACCCTCCCTTCTCTTTATTTTCAACTTTTCATTTCGCAGCTTTTGTCTTATTGAATTAAAGTCAGACATTGTCCTTTTTTGCCTCAGTGGTTCAAAGTGAACTTTTTCTGCCCATTTCCAAAAGCTTTCGGTGATTTCCATGTAGGCTATTTGGCACGTGTAAAAGTAGGCCCTAAAGCTAAGGCTTATGCACTAATAGCCTACAAATAACGAAAGAAAAATGTCAATGTAGCCTATAGATATAAATTACACAAGAATTATACATTTATGACTTTTTTTAATGTATTGTTTCTCTTTATTCAACACAACCAGCCACCCTTCATCCACAAAATATTTCATAACCTTAAATCCTAAACCCACCCTCCCTGCGGATATAACCACAGGGACTGCGGGTTATGAGTCAACTACATCCCTCCACTGAACTGGAAAAGAGAAGTGCAGAGTGTGAAACATGCCAGAGGAGGTGGAAAAAAACAGAACTGTGCCCAAAGACTGATGTTTAATCAAGGAAAACCTGCAGGGTTTAGTCTAAACTTCAAGATGGCCAAGACATGAATTGAATATGATAAATAAATTGCTCAAAGCTATAGATTGTGGCATGAATATACATGGTCATAGCATTATATTGTTTGGCTGTGATATCCTTATCCTCAATAACCCAAAATCCCAAAGGGAGGATGCTTTTATGAATATGTTAAAAAGGCAACAGAGCTGTTGATTGCAAAGGTGTGTTGTTTCTTATGCTGCGTACATAACGACGTGGGAAAGTGGACATTTCCAGCTGTGAAGTCATATATACCAGTTGAACGCATTCAAGTGCTTTGAAGTCGTTGAGAAACGTTGATTGGCTAATGGCCAACAAGCTGTGTCAACCATAAACTAAAAGGACTGCTATCATGCTTGTAAACAAATGATATTATTAAAAAAAATATGAATAGATTGCTTTTTATAAAGAATGTTTGGTTGTTGCTGAAATCAAGGTAGGTGACGTCAGAGGTCAGCATGTGGGAGAAGACGGAGCTAAGGGAGGATATGCATGTTTCCCACTAGTAATTGACAGTTGGAGGAGTTTTCAAGTGGATTTTTCCCAGTCGTATGTGGGAAATACCACCTTCCCACCTGGTTACGAATGCAGGTTAAGCCACTAAAGACCTAAATAAGCATTTCTGAGATCAAAACCAAATCAGGACACAACACTTCAGTGTTTAACTCATTGAACTTGCTTGGATGCGGCTGCTGCAGTTCATGAGGAGCATATTATAGTAGTGCAGAAGTGTTGTAGAGGATAAAGTGCATAGTAGTGGGCCAGCAAGAGGGAGTACTGTAGAATTACTGCAGTGGAATCATACACACATGACCTGTACACGATAAGGCCTAGCATAAAGGCAAAGAGCGACTCCCCAACTATTGATGTGTGCATGGGTTGAGCACAAAGTAACATATAAATCTATGTGAATTAAGATCGCTATAGCCCAATATTCATAAATAGTGTGTGTATGGCCAGCGGTCATTTGTTTTGATCAGCGGTGCCACCTATTGGTCAAATATTGTCGGAAGGCTAGTAAGGACTCATTTCCTGTGAATTATCCTAATTAAGTTTTTTTTTGTTGTCTTCCCCCGTTCAAAAAGAAAATCAAAGGGCCATCTGGTCCATTTCCACAGTTTAATCTTGAAAGTCTTGCAGTGTTCATTTGGATTCTCTTTCAATTGGCAAGATCAGTGCTCTTCTACACTACATGTGAGGACAGGGCAGGAGCACCTTGGAGAGACTCATTAAGAGTGTTGCACTGGATTTCAGGGGAGATAGACGCTGGTGGATCTAAAGTGTCATGGAGCCGCTGTTGTTTTGTAGGGGCCTCAGCATGAAATCAAAGTGAACATTCTTAACGTTGTTGAGTTCTTCTGAGAATGGACAAGCCACGAAAATGGAGCAACTCATTCCAATTCTGCCTCCCAGGTTTTCTCAGTGTATTTCTCTTCCAACAACTGGAATAATGATTCCAATGATTCCATGTAATGCATGATTCTGAACATACTCTGGATGAGACCCATAAGATTGGGACAATTGAGAATTACTACATCACTCTACAAGTAGCTCGACTCTCTTGTTAAGTTAGATAACTGGACATTATACTGGGAGTGACACTGCTTTCACTTGTTTACCCACCTCCTATGAAAAACAACAATCCCACGAATATGAAGAGATCTGACCCAGAGAGTAAGAGTTAAAGGTAACACTTTATTTCACACCCAGCGTCATAACACATTACGACACGGTCAAAACCATGTCATAACAGCTGTCATAACTTGTCCTAGCCTGTCATAATATGGTCATGACGCTGTCATGACACATATATTTAGACCTGTTGTGACATATTTTGCTTTACTTTAGGGCTGGTTATGACACCTACATAAGAGTGTCAAAACCCACAAAACCTTCCATTACACCATAGCCTACTTGTCACCAGTGTGTTGTTGTTATATAACATTCTCTGACATGTACCATATTAAACTATCATTGTAATTGTGCACACAATGATGTCACAAATGCACATATCCCAATGCTCTGTTTCTGATAACTGGGATGAATTTTTAAATATATTTTTTTATTTAACTAGGAAAGTCAGTTATGAACAAATTCTAATTTACAATAACGGCCTACCCCGGCCAAACCCTAACCCGGACGATGCTAGGCCAACTGTGGGCCGCCCTGTGGGACTCCCAATCACGGCCAGTTGTGATACAGCAGGGAATAGAACCAGGATCTGTAGTGATGCCTCTAGCACTGAGATATAGTGTATTAGACCGCTGCGCCAGTCGGGAGCCCAAATTAATGTAGGAGCAAATTTCAGGAGCAGGACAAGACAACATCTTTTTGACTGATGACTGACATAAGGGCATGTACAGTTGAAGTCGGGAAGTTTACATACACTTAGGTTGGAGTCATTAAAACTTGTTTTTCAACCACTCCACAAATTTCTTGTTAACAAACTATAGTTTTGGCAAGTTGGTTAGGATATATACTTTGTGCATAACACAAGTAATTTGTCAACAATTGTTTAAAGACAGATTATTTCACTTACAATTCACTGTATCACAATTCCATTGGGTCAGAAGTTTACATACACTAAGTTTACTGTGCCTTTAAACAGCTTGGAAAATTATGTCATGGCTTTAGAAGCTTCTGATAGTCTAATTGACATAATTTGAGTCAATTGGAGGAGTACCTGTAAATGTATTTCACGGTCTACCTTCAAACTCAGTGCCTCTTTGCTTGACATCATGGGAAAATCAAAATCAAATCAGCCAAGACCTCAGAAAAAACATTTGTAGACCTCCACAAGTCTGGTTAATCCTTGGGAGCAATTCAAACGCCTGAAGGTACCACGTTCATCTGTACAAACATTAGTACGCAAGTATAAACACCATGGGACCACGCAGCCGTCACACTTTCAAAGTTGTGGCAAAATAGCTTAAGGACAACAAAGTCAAGGTATTGGAGTGGCCATCACAAAGCCCTGACCTCAACCCCATAGAGAATTTGTGGGCAGAACTGAAAAGGTGTGTGCGAGCAAGGAGGCCTACAAAACTGACTCAGTGACATCAGCTCTGTCAGGAGTAATGGGCCAAAATTTACCCAACTTATTGTGGGAAGCTTGTGGAAGGCTACCTTGAAACATTTTACCCAAGTTAAACCATTTGAAGGAAATCCTACCAAATACTAATTGAGTGTATGTAAACTTCTGACCCACTGGGAATGTGATGAAAGAAATAAAAGCTGAAATAAATAATTCTCTCTACTATTATTCTGACATTTCACATTCTTAAAATAAAGTGGTGATCCTAACTGACCTAAGACATGGAATTTTTTCTAGGATTAAATGTCAGTAATTGTGAAAAACTGAGTTAAATGTATTTGGCAAAGGTGTGTGTAAACCTTCGACTTCAACTGTACCTGATAGGCCTATCTGGTTTATATTATTCTGATGGTCATAATGATTCTAGACAGTGTCATAGTGTATTTTCTTAGTCCAAGTAAAGTGACGCAGGATGGTCATAATGCTTCATGACAGTGTCATAAAATAACACAATATACGTCACAAAAGGTGTAAATATATTGGTCATGACAGTGTTAGGACTATATTATGACAGGTTATGTCAGCTGTTATGACATATTATGACATGGTTATGACCATGGCATAACGTGTTATGACGCAGGGTGTCAAAGTAAAGTGTTTACAAGTTATACTTTTATACACATTAACACATGGACCATCAGTGGTAGTATTAGCTGGATGAGGAAAGCGTTTTTTCAGATACTCTTACGATAGGAGAGGAGTTTTTCTATCCAAAGCAAAAATAATAAAGAGACTTAGTGGGATGTTTTGTCAGCTTTGGGAGCTGAAAAAGCAATCTCCTTACAGCACAAGCTGAAATGCTGCATTGTAGTGTCCTTCATCCCTAAATCTAGGCTTCATAACTACAAGGTAAGCACAGAACCACAATATACTGCAACAGTCCAAGAGACTCTCTGCTGCTGAATCTGTTGCTGCTGGTTGGTTGAACGATAAGTAAAATATTTAAATTACTAGTTTCCCTTAAAATGACCCGTTCCCTTAAATAGCCAAGCTGTGTGCAAAGGATCCATTACTGAACTGGTGGAGACTTGTTCATTGGATTGGGCACAGCTTGGTGGATCATTGCCAAATGCTAAGAAAGCTAAACGGTATTAATATACATCCAGAGATTTGAAACATTTTCCTCCCCTGATGATTTTAGGTGGCGTGGGGTTAATATGGCCATTGTAACACGTTCCAAGATTCTAATTACGTTCATCTTTGTCCCTCTTAAATCTGTATCTAGGGCTGACAAAGGACATAAAGCATTGAACAAAGGCAGGGACAATCCAAAGGGTATATAAAACCAGAGAAAGGTATTAAAACATGAGGCAAAGTTATTGCACTGTAGGACTATAGTGTATGCTAATGGTACGTACATTATGGCCTGAACCATATTGATCAAAAGGGTGTATTGTATAAACACATCACTTAGTATTTATATGAAAAACACGTGATACCAAGGGAAGTAAGGCAACAGGGCTGGATGGTGGATGGTGTATGTGTTGAGCTCAGGGCCAGGGGAAAGACACAAGAAGGGGTTGAGAGCTGCTCTGCATATGGCCCAGAGTCCTGGATAAATCATGTTACCCCCTGCCCACCAGTTTCCCTCCAGAACCAACCAAACCCTGTCCTCATGCTGAGCACACTTTCTGACTAATACACTTAGGGGCACACACACACACACAGTACGTCATTGTGTTTGACACACAACCCAAAATGTAAATCATTATGGGCACTGATGCATGTCTCACACACACAGTGAGATCACATTTGTTCTGTCCCTAGATATGCACCAAGGTCTAAGATGGTTTGGCCTAACCAACAACCAGCCTCCCCCTCCTGCCTCTATGCTGCCTTTTTTTCTCCCCCTCAGACCAAGGCAGTTTATTGTGCACTCTACACTGGGATGGTTGCTGAAGTGTTTCTTCATCCCTGCACCAAGCTCAGGCTTTAATGTTTAACTTGAATGTTGCGGATGGGCCATCCTCCCCTGGGTGACAGTAGTTTAGAGCAGTGAAGACTAAATGTGTCTTTGTCGGCTATTTCCGAAAGGGTATGATCCTGTCAGTGATGCATATAAGATCCACACTGCAGCCAAAAATCCGCTATTACATAAACATTCAGCATGTTTACACTGTAACTTGAAGTAGACTACAACTGGCAATGCAGGCGCAATAGATTCAGCAGATTGAAAACTGAGTCAGGCTCATTTCAAAATTCAGCAGAAAAGGGGTACAGTACAAATGTGAGCTGAGAGAATTGGGGCCAGGGAAATGAAAGCCCATGGGTCAGTGTTCTGAGGCAACAGGCTTGCCCTATACAGTGCATGTTAATGGTGCTGGGAGAGCAGCCTCACTGGCATTGCACTACAAAACCTTCTATCCACCATAAAGCTGCAACTTTGCTTCCTTACTCCTACGTGGATGACAAAGCACACATCTGGGGCCCTTCTCCAGTCAATTGTAGCAGTCTGAATCTAAAAATATATCCTTTGTGATTCGTACAGTCTAGAGGCACTGATACAATTAATCCTCTCTGGGTACTGTAGCGCTGCTCAGTGCAGAGCAGCCATTGTATGGTCGGCCCTAGCCTTTTGGGTTTTATAACAAATTTCATGCAATTCCACTCATTTTGCCGAGGGGGAGAGAGAACATTTTTGCCGATTTTTGCCATGCGGTGGAGTTAAAATGTTGTAGTTTAAAGCAAATTGCTTGCAATTCTACACACTTTGCCAAGACTTATACCATGTTAATAATAATTGAGTGAGAGTGACTAACAAAATCAATGGGGGTCCCATGGAGGTCAGGGCCCCTGGGCACCTGCCCTGTGTGCCCGGTCGGGCATGATTAATACAAGTTTAGATATGTGGCTAGACTAACTCACCAAACAAAAAATTGTTAGCTGACATGTTATATTGAGTGACTGTCAGTGACTGAAAAAATAAGAGAAAAACTGCTTATGCACAAAATAAAATTAAAATTGCACCTTGTGTATTCTACTATTCTAACTCTAGTGTATTCTACTATTCTAACTCTAGTGTATTCTACTATTCTAACTCTAGTGTATTCTACTATTCTAACTCTAGTGTATTCTACTATTCTAACTCTAGTGTATTCTACTATTCTAACTCTAGTGTATTCTACTATTCTAACTCTAGTGTATTCTACTATTCTAACTCTAGTGTATTCTACTATTCTAACTCTAGTGTATTCTACTATTCTAACTCTAGTGTATTCTACTATTCTAACTCTAGTGTATTCTACTATTCTAACTCTAGTGTATTCTACTATTCTAACTCTAGTGTATTCTACTATTCTAACTCTAGTGTATTCTACTATTCTAACTCTAACAGTAAGTTGAGATCACGACTGAGTTCCTAAAAGGGCCAGGGGCCCTAAGCGTTTGGAGCCGGCGCTGAGAGAGAGGCTCACGTAACACACAGGGAACAGGCAGTCAAGGCAGAGCAGAGGGAGGTGACTCATAGCATGTAACAGGGGCCAGGAGGATGTGGTGAGATGCACGGTTGGGTAAGTTACATTCTTCTTACTTATTTGTTGTTGTTGTGTATTTTACCAATTTTTTCTCCATAATTTCGATCTTGTCTCATCGTTGCTACTTCCCAACGGGCTCGGGAGAGGCGAAGGTCGAGTCACCAAACCATGTTTCTTAACACCCGCCCGCTCAACCCGGAAGCCAGCTGCACCAATGAGTCGGAGGAAACACCGTTCAACCGACGACTGGGGTCAGCCTGCAGGCGCCCGGCCCGCCACAAGGAGTTGTTAGAGCGCGATGAGCCAAGTAAAGCCCCCTCGTCCAAACCCTCCCCTACCTAACCCGGATGATGCTGGGCCAATTGTGCGCCGCCCTATAGGACTCCCGGTCACGGACGGTTGTGACACATCTTGGGATCGAACCCAGGTCTGTAGTGACGCCACTAGGGAGGCCGGTAGGTTCCTTTCTAAATGTAATCGATTACAGTTACTAGTTACCTGTCCAACATTTTCATCAGTAACCTAACTTTTGGATTACTTTCCCCTTAAGAGGCATTAGAAGACAAAGATAAACATTAGCAATTGAACAACATCTATTGAAAGATAAATCAATGTTAGAGTTTATATAGTTGGCCATACATGGATGATGCATTTTACTTTATGGGAGGGTTATGTTGGCTTCTTCTAACCCATTGCTTTCTACTACAGATAATAATATGATTAGGCTATATCTTTAAATAAAAAATCTATATCATTCCAATTCAATTACCCCTTGATCATCAAGAATAGGACTTGTAAATAGGGATATGTACAGTACAGTGCTTTCAGAAAATATTCACACCCATTGACTTTGTCCTAATTTAGTTGTTACAGCCTGCATTTTAAATGGATTCAATTGAGATTGAGTGTCACTAGCCTACATACAATACCCCATAATGTCAAAGTGGAGTTATGTTTTTCAGAATTTTTACAAATGAATTAGAAATGAAAAGCAGAAATGTCTCGAGTCAGTAGGTATTCAACCCCTTTGTTATGGCAAGTCTAAATAAGTTAATGGGTAACTCATTATGTGTGCAGTAATAGTGTTTACCATGATTTTTGAATGACTACCTCATCTCTATACCCTACACATACAATAATCTGTAAGGTCCCTCAGTTGAGCAATGAATTTCAAACACAGATTCAACCACAAATACCAGGGAAGGTTTTCCAATGCCTCGCTAAGGCACCTATTGGTTGATAGGTGGGGGAAAAAGAAGCAGACATTGAATATCCCTTTAAACATGGTGAAGTTATTAATTACACTTTGGATGGTGTATCAGTAAAAAAATACAGGCGTCCATTCTAACTCAGTTGCCGGAGAGGAAGGAAACCGCTCAGGGATTTCACCATGACTCCAATGGTGACTTTGAAACAGTTACAGAGTTTATTGGCTGTGATATGAGAAAACTAAGGATGGATCAATAACATTGTAGTTACTCCACAATACTAAGGTAAATGACAGAGTGAAAAGAAGGAAGCCTGTACAGAATAAAAATATTCCAAAACAAGCATCCTGATTGCCATTAGGCACTAAAATAAAACTGCAAAAAATGTGGCAAAGAAATCAACTTTATGTAATGAATACAAAGCTTTATGTTTGGGGCAAATTCAACACAACACATCAATGAGTAACAATCTTCACGTGGCTCGTTTCAGGAAACTAGGAGTATGTCGCACGTCACTACTTCACAGGAGCGCCATTTGAATGTAACATTTTTGGGGGGATCAAAATGAATTTTTTGGCAGGAATGCCTTCTCGAACATGTGAACTTTCATGTGCCTTAATAACAAATTTGTATGCCATCTGTAAATACGAATACAATTGTTAAATTACGAGCCTAGTTGGTTTAGCCATGGAAAAGGTTAAGAACCTTCCCACTTGCCATGATTGGCTGAGATAATGGATGGGCTGGACATGCCGAGAGATGAGTTCGAATTGGTCTGCCATTTAGTGCGCTTCTGTCTATAACATGAGCTGGTCAGTATTTGTATGTAATCCATTCTAACGTGGCTTTTTTTAAAGATATCGAAGTGTTGCACTCCACTTTCTGGAGGACCGAGTTTTGAAATCAGTGGAAGGCCCGGTGGAATTAGAGCATGATAGCTAAGTGGATGGAGAAATTCTGGCATTTGATTGCAAATATGCAGAGAGAGTCGAAAAGAGAACACACAAAAGGCTGTATAAAACACCAGTCTCTGGATTACATCTTCAAACAGAGAGGGAGAAGTGTCCATACATGTATACGGGTAAGATAGTCTAGCTAGCTACATTTTCAGACATTACACAGTTCTAATTTTCATTTCGAGGTACAGCGTACTGTTAAGTAGCTGGCTAATGTTAGCTGGCTGGCTTGCTAGCTAACGTTACGTGTATGATCTGTGTAGTAATATTATTCATATCTCAGAGCCATTTGCATTGCTAGTTATAACCTAATGACAGCTAGCTAATATTGAACCTAGTTGGTTAGCTACCTGCAGATTCATGCAGCTTAGTAATGTTATGAGTTGGGATGATGGTTTATTGTTTAGCAATCTAGCTACAAGTCTAAACAAAAGACTCCACTATGCAAGTAACCATTTCAATAGAATGTTCATGATGTCACTGAGACTACTGTCAATAGACGTTGCTGGCAAATTCGCTCTGGCTTTCTACTCCGATTTAAGAGCACTCTCATCTGAGGGTACCAGAGCGCCGAACAACTGACGAATTTACGAACACTCAATACCCGTTGAATATGGCTGGTGTCAGTAAACGTCGGCAACAAAGGGTAATTAAATTGTTGCCAGCAGCACAGTTACAGTCACCAATGCTCTGGAAACATAAAAACAGCATAACCAGCTCTGCTAAAGTGAGTAAAATGGTCAGAGTGAGCTGTTATCTTATGTGTCTGGAAGTAGCTATCAAGCTAGCCAACATTAGCCAGTTAGCTTGGGAGCTTGACTGCTGTTAGGGCAGAACACTCAGATCAACCCTACTGCTCAGCCAGAGCTGCGCTCTGAACACTCCAAAAGTGAAACGCTCGGAATTTACAACCGAACAATCTGACAATGAGTTTACGAACACCCGGACACACTCTGGCACTCCAGATTTAATTTACGAATACACCTGTAGTATAAACCAGCCTTTAGTCTTGAAATCTTTGGTTGTTTAGTACATGGCCTCACATATGAATCTTTAAAGAGATGGGTGGGGCTAAGGCTTAAGAGGGTGCGAACAATGCTGAATGGGTGTAGACAAAGAAGAGCTCTCCAGTAGGTTTACCAAAACATTCAAGGGCCATTTTCTCAAAAGTGAGATTACCAGTTTATTCACTTTCTAAGCACAATTCCTTTCCCATTGTTCCTCAACTGTAGTGTATGATATACAATTTTCTAGCTCTGAGTCACTACTTTTATCCAACGTAAAAAACACAATTTCCAATTTTGCTACATAAGACCGAAGCAAATCGGTCACATATTTTCAAGCATGGTGGTGGCTGCATCATGTTATCGGTATGCTTGTCATCGGCAAGGTCTTGGAAGTTTTGGGGATAAAAAGAAATGGAATATAGCTAAGCACAGTCAAAATCATGGAGGAAAACTTGGTTGTCTGCTTTCCAACAGACACTGGGAGACAAATTAATCTTTCAGCAGGACAATAACCTAAAACACAAGACCAAATATATACTGTTGCTTACCAAGACAACATTGAATGTTCATATGTCACTTAGTTATAGTTTTGACTTAAATCGTCTTGAAAATCTATGGCAAAATTTGAAAATGGAAGTCTAGAAATGATCAACAACTAACTTGACATGGCTTTAAGAATGTTCAAAAGAAAAATGTGCAAATGTTGTACAATCCAGCTGTGCAACGCTCTTAAAGACTCACAGCTGTAAACACTGCCAAAGGTGATTCTAACACGTATTTACTCAGAGGTGTGAATACGTACGTAAACTAGATATTTCTGTATTTCATCATCAATAAATTTGCTAACATTTCTAAAAACATGTTTCAACTTTGCCATTATGGGGTATTGTGTGTAGAAAAATATATATTTAATCCATTTTGAATTCAGGCAGTAACACAACAAAATGTGGAATAAATCAAGGGGTATGAATAAATTATTTTTCCTGAGCATAACCCAAAAACTCAGGAGCCTACTCTGTTGTTTATTATTTTGTTGTCATGGAGGACTGATTGGGCTCATTGCTCCGAGTTGAAAAATAAATGCTGCTCTCATGGAATGGCATGCTTTAAGGACTACCAACTAAAAAGTGCTATTTGCATGTGAAAAATTATTGCTATATAATGCATTTGCTATAGGCCTATTGTTTACGTTTTTATTGGTGACACTTTGATATCTCGATCATTTCCTGCTGTTTAACTTTTTTCAAAAGTGCACGAGCTTGAGCATGTGTCCATTAGGCCCATGAAAAACAATTCATCAGCACAAATTAGATTGAGCAATAAAACCCCCACTTGTGTTTTTCTTAAATTAAACTAGTTTTGGCCAGTATGGAGAACAATACTATGGAGGAGTTGGGAGGAAATCCCCCAAACTTTTATTCCATAGGCCGAAAACGCAAAATGCAGCAGTTGCAAGAGTGTATTTGTCACTGGCTGAACACTGGTTGCAAAAACAACGATTTTTTTTGCCACCAGGCAGCTTAAAATTTTTCAATTGAACCATTATTGGGTTAAAATACACATATACATTTGTGAACAGCCAGCCACAACAACCACAATCAGTAAGCTGCAAATACTGTAGCTAAATGAGATAGCAGCAGTGTGATACACATCAATACGCTATGTAGATATCAATAATAAGTGATATCCGTATCACCCATTGGCTACCCCACTGCTGTCGTCCTTTCCACCATGTGTTGATTCAAGTTGGATAATCTTTGGATGCCGACAGCCTTCGCTCCTTTGGAAGACATAGCTTGGACTGTTGCCTACAAAAGCCTATTCTGGCTCTTTACCCGGGATCCATCAAACACATTTGGTGTATCAGCATAGTGGTTGGTCTCTGACCTGCATTCAGACTCGCTCAGGTGGAAAAAAATTAAACTTGTGCCTTTATTCAATGCTGATTTGAATGTCATTGAGAAAACAGAAAAGTGCCCAACATTTCTTTTCGCAAACATCCTTTCTGAATTTAAAGAGTAATCCTAAAAGCAATCATCTAGTTTTCAAAAGTATCTGTAATTAAATTACAAAATGTTTTCTGGTAACGTTACAGATTACTGTTACAATGGCTCTCTATTTCTGTCTGTCTCTGGCAATCTTCTCCGCCGTGCCCCAGCTCTGCTGATGTTGTTGGAGCTCTGTCTCGATAGTTCTTTGACACATTGTCTAGGGCCTCCCCCCTCTTACGTTTGCCCTCTGGATTCCAATGGACAGCTATTCTTGGGATGGTGTCTGTGCTCTTTCTCAGGTTGTGTCCAATCCAGCTCCAGTCTCTTGAGTATGGCATCCAGAAATTCCTCTTTCGTCAGTCTGAGGAAGTTGTTGTTTGATATTGTGTTAGGCCAGAAGATGTGTATTATTCTCCGGAGACAAGTTTTGTGGAAGGTAGATCGTTTTTCAGGTCTTTTTCCAGCATTCCGAACCATAAAGGAGAGCTGCCAGGACAGAGTGCTGGTTTTGTGTTTGTGCTATATTTTCCGTACTTCCAGATTTTATTGAACTTCGTAAAGGTTGCTCTTGCTTTATTGATTCTGGTGCAGATTTTCTGGTGCCTCAATCATGGCATTTGGTGCAGGTCAACTCCAGGACCCAGTTGCAAAAAACATCTTCAGTAAAAGATAAAGGGGAAAATTTACTTGAGATGTTTTTTTTGCAACTGGACATTTTTGCAAAGAGGCCCTTTATCTACTTTCCCAGAGTCAAATGAACTCGTGGATAACATTTTTGTGTCTCTGTGTCCAGTATGCAGGAAGTTAAAGGTAGTTTTGTGAGCCAATGCTAACTAGTGGTAGCGCAATGACTGGAAGTCTATGGGTATCTACTAGCAAATTAGAAGGGTGCACATGAGGTCCCTTAAGTGCTTCATTCGGTATGGATAGCAATGTAAACACTATTTGTGGAGGTGATTGTTGCTTTCCTCTGCCCTGGTTTCAAAAGAAAAACATCCACTAGCTAGCTAGTTAGCTACTTAGATAAACAATGGAAAGTACACAATCCATGGCTATAAAGCTTGCTGGCTAGCTAGCTACCTACTATGTAAATTATATTGAAGTGCTGGAAAGTAATAGTTACTTCTTCTCAACTTGTTTCTATGTAGAATAAACATGTTTTATTATCTTCTGAATCAAAAATGTTTATCCTGTCTTCAATGTAGATGTTTTATTTAGCGATCTCCCAAAATAAATGTGATCTCTTTGACGAGACGTTCATTCAGTGAATCAGGTCATCTCCATATTAGCCAGTGACTCTTTCTGCCATACATGTCTTCAGACTACCGTAATACCATTAAATTATTCCCTTACCTAAGGAAATGTTTAAGGGGCTATATGCAACACCCTTAATAAACAATTACCTTAGGTAAGGGATAATTATTCCTTAAGGTAAACCCTTAAGTGAAACACTTTTGAGTTTTTATGAAACCAGGCCCAGGTCTTGTTCCTTGATTTTGACTGCTTTTGCTGTTGATGTAGATGGAGATGATCTTTGTTTTGTTGCAGTTGATTACCAGCCGACTTGCTGGCCAAAGGACTGGAGTCTGTCAGTTTTGTCTTTTAGATGATGGTGTGTGTGTAATAAAAGAAGTCAAGGTTTTCTGGAATAGAATACAAGGTCCATCGTATTCCTCTTGCCTGATCTTCTGTTGTTCACTGCATGACCCAGTCTATTGCCAGGTTGAAGAGTAAGGCTGACATCACACAACCTTGATGAACTCCAGACTTCACAGCAAAGTGTGTGGTGTTTGTTCTCAGAGTGCATGATAAGTTGCTGTAAAACTGTTTCTTGGTGTTAACAACATGGGTGGAGATTCTATGAATTCTTAAAAGTTTCCATAGGCTTTTGCAGTGGATGCTGTCGAAAGCCTTCTAGAAGTTAATAAAGTTGATGTATAGCTGCCGTTGCCACACACTACATTGCTCATGATGATCCTGAGGGCAAAGATCTGGTCTGTACAGCTCCTTCCTCCCTTAAAATCTACTAGTTCGTTCCTAAGCACTGTCTACAGCTGAAGACAGGAGGGGGTCCAGGTGAGGAGGAGGATTATTTAAGATACTGTATCAAAAGGTAGGGTTTCAGATTGGGATGCACGGTATATCGGTGAACATATCAGAAGTGGACGATATTAGCTAAAAATGCCAACATCGGTATTGGCCAATGTCTAATTTCAACGCCCGATGCGCAAAACGGATGTCAAAGCTGACATGCATACCTATATAACGTAGATACATGACATATTGACTCCACATAAAATTTGCGCTACACGTGCAACACAGCATTCCTAAACTATCCCATAATGTCTGCTGTGTGGCTCAAGCAGTCATTTGAAAGAGTAACAACATTTCAGCGAGACAACTCAAAGGCAAAATCCATTAAAGCCAAGATAATGGAATTCATTGCCCTTGACAATCAACCGTTCTCTGTCGTGGGTGATGTTGGCTTTCGCCGACTAGCCGAGCACCAGTACACACTACCAAGTGCGCTATTCTTCAGATGTTGCCCTACTGGAGTTACACAGTAATGGTGTCACTACTATTAGCTTCACGGCATACATACTATGGAACATCAGAAAGATACAGTAGCACTGTCAATGCTGTACAAAAACGTCTGCAAACAAGCAAACACCGGCTACGAACGATGTGTTTACAATACCGCGTTGGTAATAAAGCATAATTTGTTCTACCGCAACTTCTGGGGTAGCTAGCTTTAGCCAATACAACCAGCCTGAAAACAATGACCATTAGAACCTGCAATCATTTTCATTATTCTTAGCAATGATTTAGGAATCCTTGTGAGTAAGTATTAGCTAAGTTGCCACTTGTTGTTCGCCTATTGAAATTGACTTCAGTTCATGAAAATAAATAGCTAGTCAGCAACTTAATCCTGTTGCCCAAAGCTAACGTTATAAGCAGCCAGCAAGCTTTATCTGGCTACTGAGGCTCGACCGCACAGGGTTATGTGTTGTGAAGCTAGCCACAATAAGGATTAGGCACAATAGTGGAATTTGCTAACTATAGCTACTGAAACAGATAGTGTTATTTGACATGTATATTTTTTGACACGCAAAGACCCAAACGGCGTACCATAGAAATCCTGGTTGAGAATGAAACGACTGAACAAATGAACAACGAAACAGCACAGCAAGTAAGTGAAAGAAATAGGTTTTGATAATGTTTTACTGGCAATGGGGAAATACGCAAATGCCAACAAAATAACTTTTTGGTCAGTGTGGTGTGTGTGTGTAACCTTTATTTAACTAGGCTAGTCAGTTAAGAACAAATTCTTATTTACAATGACGGCCCGGACGATGCTAGGCCAATTGTGCGCCGCACTATGGGACTCCCATTCACGGCCGGATGTGATACAGCCTGTATTCGAACCAGGAACTGTAGTGACGCCTCTTGCACTGAGATGCAGTGCCTTAGACCGCTGTGTCCATGTGTGTGTGTTAACTATTTAACTGTACTAGAACGCTTAAAAGGCCACTAAAATTGTAAATATCGGGTATCGGTATCAGGTTTTTTTGTCAAGGAAAATATTGGATTTCGGTATCGGCCAAAATTGTCAAATCGGTGCATCACAAGTTTCAGATGTTTTCCGAAAACGACCAGGGACTCTGCTGTCCTAGCTTAAGGGGGAAGCTGGTTCCACCATTCGTGTGACAGGACAGAGAAGAGCTTGGACTGGGCTGAGCAGGAGCTGCCTTCCCATAGGGGTGGGAGGGCCAAGAGACCTGAGGTGGCAGAACAGAGTGCTCAGGTTGGGGTGTAGGGTTTGGGTATTGCCAGAAGGTAGGGAGTGGCAGTTCCTCTTGCTGTTCCGTAGGTAAGCACCATCTTGTAGTGGATGCGAGCTTCGACTGGAAGCCAGTGGAGAGTGCGGAGGAGCGGGGTGCCATGATAGAATTTGGGAAGGTTGAAAACCAGGCGGACTGCAGCGTTCTGGATAAATTGCAGCGGTTTGATGGCATAAGCAGGGAGCCCAGCCAACAGCGAGTTGCAATAGTCCAGACGGGAGATGACAAGTGCCTGGATTAAGACCTGCACCGCTTCCTGTGTGAGGTAAGGCCGTACTCTACGGATATTGTAGAGCATGAACATGCAGGAGCAGGTCACTGCTATGATGTTTGCAGAGAATGACAGGGTGCTGTCCAGGGTCACGCAAAGGTTATTTGCACTCTGGGAGGGCAACACTGTGGAGTTGTCAACCAGGATGGAGAAGTCTTTGAGCGAGCAGGCCTTCTCCGGGAGGAAGAGCAGTTCCGTCTTGTCGAGGTTGAGCTTGAGGTGGTGGGCCGACATCCAAGTTGAGATATCTTGTTGAGACCCCACCTTGTCCAAGTTGAGACCCCACCTTGTTTGTCAGAAGGGGGAAGGAGAAAAGTAGTTGAGTGTCATCCGCATAGCAACGATAGACGACAACGTGAGGATATGACGGAGCCAAGTGACTAGGTGTATAGAGAAGAGGAGAGGGCCTAGATCCGAGCCATTGAGGACACCAGTAGTGAGAGTACGTGGTACAGACACAAGTCTTCTCCATGTCACCTGAAAAGAGTGGCCTCTTGTATTAAACCAAATCAAAAGTGCTTGGGCAAATGCCAGCTAGCAACACATTTGCCAGCGGCCTTGCTATGCTGATCTCTGCAACGTGGATAGTTGGAAATTGCCACACAATGCTAAAAATTAAGAAACATAACCTATATGTATGATTTATATGTATTTTATTTTTGGGTGGCGGGAATAGAGAGGTTGGTTGTTTAGCAACAAAATCAACGTGTGCGCAACTATGGGGCAAAACAGACTGGGTTGGCTTAGATTGTTGACAACATGTAAACTATATTTTGTGCACAATGTTAATTGAAAACATAAATACATTTGCCCTATGAGCACTTGTTGTCTCTCAAATACATTGTTACAGTTGTTGGTTAGCTAGCCATATTAGCATCAGTCAAAACACCTCAAAACAAGACATTGTGTCAAGAACAAAACTAGCTGAAACGAGCCACCTATGATTCCCCACATGGCAGCTTCTTGTTCTTGGTGCTAGCTATCTGGCCATCCAGAGTCACACAACACGCAGACTTCTGCACCATTGAAGCGTGTGCATCTTTATCGTGATGTTGTTAGCTAACCCGTCTATGGGCATCCATATAAAACAGCTCAACATCTCAACTCCCAGGTTAATTATGCCCACGTTTTCAGACTCAATTTGCTTTTACCTAGTCTGGTTTCATAGAGTAGACGTAACATAGGTAACTAAAATCAAGGATGCTAAAATTAGTATGATGTGTTACATTTGGTATGGTTACATAAAACCAAAGATTACTTAAGGCTAAAAACTAAAGGAGGGTGGATGGTTGGTTGGTTGGCAGGCGGGCGGGCATATAACACGAACATCTAGCAACTAAAAAGGTTGAGTGTTTGAATCTCATCACAAACAACTTTAGCATCTTAGCTAATTAGCAACTTTGCAAACTACTTACTACTTTTTTAGCTACTTTGCAACTACAAGGGATTTTAGCTAAGCCATCCCCTAACAATAACCCTAACCCCTAGCCTAGCTAATGTTAGAAACCTAGCTAACATTAATATTAGCTAACTAGCTAACATTAGCCACAACAAATTGGAATTTGTGACATATTATACATTTTGAAATTTGTAACATATTGTATGAATTGCGATTCTTAACATATCTTACGAATTGTAATTCACAACATATCATACGAAATGGGTGATGTCCACAAATGAATACATACCATACCAAACGTAACATATACTAATTTGGGTGTCCCAAATGTTAATTTACTTTGTTATATCTACCCCTGAGTCCAGGTTGTTTTACCACATGCAGCCTAATGATTTGCATGATATTGATAGAGATTAAGCATGTTTTTTTGCAATATTGTAAAGTAGGCTTACTGTACTTTTATATTCGTATAAAAAGTACAGTAAGGGGTAAACGTTAATTTTTGGAAGGAATACTTAGGAACGCTTTTTGGAAGGAATGCATTTTGGAATGCCTCCTGCCTCCTGACTAGTGGATACTGTGTAGATGTCGACCGATTAATCGGAATGGCCGATTAATTAGGGCCGATTTCAAGTTTTCATAACAATCGGAAATCTGTATTTTTGGACGCCGATTTTGCAGATTTTTTTTTACAACATTATTTAATGAGGAAAGTCAGTTAAGAACACATTCTTATTTTCAATGACTGCCTAGGAACGGTGGGTTAACTGCCTTGTTCAGGGGCAGAACGACAGATTTTTACCTTGTCAGCTCAGGGACTCAATCTTGCAACCTTACGGTTAACTAGTCCAAAGCTCTAACCACCTGCCTCTTATTGCACTCCACAAGGAGCCTGCCTGTTACGTTAATGCAGTAAGAAGCCAAGGTAAGTTGCTAGCTAGCATTAAACTAATCTTATAAAAAACAATCAATCAATCATAATCACTAGTTAACTACACATGGTTGATGATATTACTAGTTTATCTAGCGTGTCCTGCGTTGCATATAATCGATGCGGTGCGCATTCGCGAAAAAGGACTATCTATTTTTAAACCTGCATATTTAGCTAAAAGAAAAGTTAGCAGGCAATATTAACCAGGTGAAATTGTGTCACTTCTCTTGCTTTCATTGCACGCATGCAACAGTGTGGGCCGCCTGGCTCATTGCGAACTAATTTGCCCAAATTTTACGTAACTATGACATAACATTGAAGGTTGTGCAATGTAACAGCAATATTTAGACTTAGGGATGCCAACCGTTAGATAAAATACGTAACGGTTCCGTATTTCACTGATTCGGATTCGTCCATATTAATGACCCAAGGCTCGTATTTCTGTGTGTTATTATGTTATAATTAAGTCTATGATTTGAGAGAGAAGTCTGACTGAGCGATGGTAGGCACCAGCAGGCTCATAAGCATTCATTTAAACAGCACTTTAGTGCGTTTTGGCAGCAGATCTTCGCAATGCTTCAAGCATTGCGCTGTTAATGACTTCAAGCCTATCAACTCCCGAGATTAGAATGGTGTAACCGATGTGAAATGGCTAGCTAGTTAGCGGGGTGCGCGCTAATAGCGTTTCACGCTAATAGCGTTTCACAAGACTTGGAGTAGTTGTTCCCCTTGCTCTGCATGGGTAACGCTGCTTCTAGGGTGGCTGTTGTCGATGTGTTCCTGGTTCGAGCCCAGGTAGCGGCGAGGAGAGTTACACTGGCAATACTAAAGTGCCTATAAGAACATCCAATAGTCAAAGGTATATGAAATACAAATCGTATAGAGAGAAATAGTCCTATAATAACTACAACCTAAAACTTCTTACATGGGAATATTGAAGACTCATGTTAATAGAACCACCAGCTTTCATATGTTCTCATGTTCTGAGCAAGGAACTTAAACATTAGCTTTCTTACATGGCACTTTTACTTTCTTCTCCAACACTTTGTTTTTGCATTATTTAAACCAAATTGAACATGTTTCATTATTTATTTGAGGCTAAATTGATTTTATTGATGTATTATATTAAGTTAAAATAAGTGTTCATTCAGTATTGTTGTAATTGTCATTATTACAAATAACATTTTTAAAAAATCAGCCGATTAATCGGTATCTGCTTTTTTTGGTCCACCAATAATCGGTGTCAGCGTTGAAATGTTGGAGAGACAGACAGCAAGGTTTATACAAATCTCCAGTTAAAAACGAAATGTTAGTCTAAAAGAAATGTGACATAATGTCTAGATGCTTTTTACAGTGGAGAGCAAGATGATAAATTGCTTGGGTAAGCTGATGAGAAAGTGAATTGCGCAGTCAGATGGAACAGAGTAAATAGGCATTTTAACGTCATAGATTTAGCCTGTGGTAACTTGTGGAACAAAAACACTGTCTGGAATGCGGTTTTAACTCATCAGCATTTAGGATTAGACCCACCCATTGTCTAAATAAGCAATAAGGCACGAGGGGGTGTGGTATATGTCCAATATACCATGGCTAAGGGCTTTTCTTAAGCACAACGCAACGCAGAGTGCCTGGATACAGCCATTGGCCATTGGCAATATACCACAAACCCTGAAGTGCCTTATTGCTATCATAAACTGGTTACCAACGTAACGTAAATGTTTCGTCATACGCGTGGTATACGGTCTGATATACCACGGCTGTCAGCCAATCAGCTTCAAAGTGGAAATCAGGTGATTTCAGTTGAGATAAGAAAGTTCTTAAATTGGTTATGACAACGTTGTATAAAAAATGCAATTTTGTTATATTGTTAAATGTCTGTATTTGCAATGCTGAATAATGTTGGTTGCAATGCTGCTTGAAGAGGCCACAGGTAGTGTTAGCTATTGTTCTAGCTAGCTAGCTATCCTCTCCCTACAATTTGAATGAATTTGTGGCTGTTTCTTTCTTGCTGGCAAAATAAGTGAGCTAGATTTTTTGTGTTCTGCCATATGTCGATAACATAGCTAAATTTGGCGCTGGTATGGGGAAGTAAATATCCTAAACTTAGCCAACTAGACAGAGATATCTGCAAACTACACTGAAAAAAAAATATGAACGCAACATGAAAAGTGTTGATCCCATGTTTCCTGATCTGAAATAAAAGATACCTGACATTTTTCATTGGCACAAAAAGCTTATTTCTCTCAAATGTTAGTGAGCATTTGTTACAGTGGCCAATTATTTCAAGTCGGTATGAAGGCAGCAGCCACTCTGTGTTAGTGATGGCTGTTAAACAGTATGATGGCCTTGAGATAGAAGCTATTTTTCACTCTCAGTCTCAGCTTTGATGCACCTGTACTGACCTCGCCTTCTGGATGGTAGTGGGGTGAACAGGCAGTGGCTCAGGTGGTTGTTGTCCTTGTTGTCCTAGCGCAAAATTCATGACATCACTGGATTAGGTTGCACGTAAAAATATATTGAATCACGCATTCCTGCTTGGACATGTTAGATAAAACAACTTATTTATTGAATACCTCAGAAGTCAATTTTTTTATACTTCTTAATAAAGCACTATGAATGACTTCATAAGATGATTACTCATAATTTTGGTCCGAAAATAATTATGGGCTGGTGAAACCAACTGTGAAAGTTAGTGGCACCAGTAATTAAAACTTAAGGTAGGTGTTGATTCAGGAGAAGACATATGACAGGCACTCATTTGCAATATAGCTTAAGTCATTAGCTTGGCTTTTATAATGTATAAAAAGAGGGGGTGGGTTGGCGACGCGCGCAGTGATGTGGGCTGGAGTGGATGAAATGCCAGGGATGAATTCTTGTCCATGTCCGACCCTGATTGGGAAATAATTAGCTTTTTGAAAAATGTCATTTTTCATGCACAGTGGAAATAAGAATATGCAGCAGATCAAGAAGGCAGTAATGTCACCACTCCTCTTTGCATAAGTGACTCACTGGAAGATGAAAATGTCTACAGTGCCAGCATGAATCAATACCGAGGTGAAATATTAATCAATTTACATTTAAAATTCTCCTTTAAATTTGCTATTTATGGATGCTAGCTGGGGTGGCTCTTTGAAGCCACCTGGCGCCACAAGTAACCCTTTCAATAAAGAAGAGCTCTGAGGGCAGAAAAAGCACTAGTCTGGTACTGTATCTTCCAATTCACTCTTCTCCTCTGCTCTCCCCTTTCTCTGTCCTCTCTCCAATTGATGGAATCAATATCTATAAAACAGAGGGAAACAGCCACACATTTTTGTAGGCCATCATTGAAAATAACAATTTGTTCTTAACTGACTTGCCTAGTTAAATAAAGGTTAAATAAAATAAATAAATAATACTCCACTCCGTCTAACAATGAGAAATCAAATTAAATGTAAGTTGTCATATGCTTTGTAAACAACAGGTGTAGACTAACAGTGAAATGATTACATACCAGCCCTCCCTAACAATGCAGAGAGAAGGAAAATAGAGAAATAATAAGAGAAGTAATAACACATACTAATAAATAAATACACAAGGAGTCGATGTGCAGGGGTACAAGGTCATTTCGGTAGATATGTACATATAACTAAGAATAGAGTGACTAGGTAACAGTATTTATATACTGAACAAAAATATAAATGCAACATGCAACAATTTTAAAGATTTTGCTGAGTTACTGTTCATATAAGGAAATCAATCAATTGAAATACATTCATTAGGCCCACTCTAACTGCACTTGGGAGCCAGGCCCACCCACTGGGGAGCCAGGCCCAGCTAATTATTACCGACATAAAAACTCCTCAGTGGCCTCCCGAGTGGCGCAGTGGTCTAAGGCACTGCATTGCAGTGCTTGAGGTGTCACTACAGACCCGGGTTTGATCACAGGCTGTGTCATAACCAGCCGTGAATGGTAGTCCCATAGGACGGCGCACAATTGGCACAGCGTCTTCCGGGTTAGGGGAGAGTTGGAACGGGGGGCTTTCCTTGGCTCATCATGCTTTAGTGACTCCTTGTGGCAGGCCGGCCACCTACAGGATGACTTTGATTGTCAGTTGAACTGTGTTTCTGCCGACACATTGGTGCTTCTGGGTTAAGCGGGCGGGTGTTAAGGAGCGCGGTCTGGCTGGCAGGTCATGTTTCGCCTCTCCTGACCCCGTTGAGGAGTTGCAGCAAGGAGACAAGATTGCAATGGATTATCATGAAATTGGGGGGTAAAATACAACAAAAGAGAAAGGAAATGCTCCTCAGTAACCCCATTTTAGAGTGCCATTTATTGTCCCTAGCACAAGGCACCTGTGTAATGATAATGCTGCTTAATCAGCTTCTTGATATGCCACACCTGTCAGGTGGATGGATTATCTTGGCAATGGGGAAATGCTCACTAACAGGGACGTAAACAAATTTGTGCACAACATTTCAGAGAAATAAGCTGTGCCTATTGAACATTTCTGGGATCTGTTATTTGGTATTTTATTAGGATCTCCATTAGCTGTTGCAGAAGCAGCAGCTACTCTTCCTGGGATCCACACAAAACATGAAACATGAAATAATACAGAATATTAATAGACAACAGCTCAAGTACAGATCTACATTTTTTTTTAATATTACAAAAGGCACACGTAGCCTACATATCAATACAGACACACAAACTATCTAGGTCAAATAGTGGAGAGGCGTTGTACCGTGAGGTGTTGCTTTATCTGTTTTTTGAAACCAGATTTGCTGTTCACATGAGTAATATGAGATGGAACGGAGCAATAATGGCTCTATATAATACTATACGCTTTCTTGAATTTGTTCTGGATTTGGGGACTGTGAAATGTCTGGTGGGGTAAGTGTGTGTGTCAGAGCTGTGTGTAAATTGACTATGCAAACCATTTGGAATTATCAACACATTAATGTTTCTTATAAAAAGAAGAAGTGATGCAGTCAGTCTCTCCTCAACTCTTAACAAAGAGAGACTAGGTCTTAACTAGGGCTTTCCTTGCAGCACTCGACCACACGACTTGACAATAATCAAGATTAGACTAAACTAGAGGCTGCAGAACTTGCTTTTTGGAGTGTGGTGTCAAAAAAGCAGAACATCTCTTTATTATGGACAGACCTCTCCCCATCTTTACAACCATTTAATATTTGTTTTGACCATGACAGTTTACAATCTAAGGTAACACCAAGTAATTTAGTCTCCTCAACTTGTTAAACAGCCACACCATTCATTACCAGAATCAGCTGTGGTCTAGAATTTAGGGAATGCTTTGTACCAAATCCAATGCTCTTAGTTTTAGAGATGTTTAGGACTAGTTTATTACTGGCCACCCATTCCAAAACATCTCATGAAACATGGGACCAACACTTTACATGTTGCGTTTATATTTTTGTTCAGTATAATAAACAATAGCAGCAGCATATGTGATGAGTTCAAAAAGTTAGTTAACTATTTAACTAACTATTTAACAATCTTATGTCTTGGGGATAGAAGCTGTTCAGAGGCTTGTTGGTTCCAGACTTGGCGCTCCGGTACCGCTTGCCGTGTTGTAGCAGAGAGAACAATCTATGACTCGGGTGGCTGGAGTCCTTGGCAAATTTTGGGGCCTTCCTCTGACACCGCCTGGTATAGAGATCCTGGATGGCAGGGAGCTCGGCCCCAGTGATGTACTGGGCCGTACGCACTACCCTCTGTAGCGCCTTATGTTCATATGCTAAGCAGCTACCATACCGGTGTTGCAGCCAGTCAAGATGCTCTCAATGGTGCATCTGTAGAAGTTTTTGAGGCTCTGAGGTCCTATGCCAAAAAAGGAGAGGACTAAGCACACACCCTGAGCGGCTCCCATGTTGAAGATCAACGTGGCGGATGTGTTGTTGCCTACCCTCACCACCTGGGGGCGGCCCGTCAGGAAGTCCAGGATACAGTTGCAGAGGGAGATGTTCAGTCCCAGTATGCTTAGTTAGTGATGAGCTTGGAGGCTTAGTCAATGATGAGCTTAGTCAATGAACAGCATTCTCACATAGATGTTCATTTTGTCCAAGTGGGAGTGGGCAGTGTGGAATCCAATAGAGATTGTGTCATCTGTGGATCTGTTGGGGCGGTATGCGAATTGGAGTGGGTCCAAGGTATCTGGGAAAACAACACTGAACTCTTCTGACGTCAAAAACTATAGACCTATATCCTTCTTTCTTTTCTTTCCAAAACACTTGAGTGTGCTGTCTCTGATCAACTTTCTAGTTATCGCTCTCAGAACGATCTTCTTAACCCTAACTAGTTAGGAAGGATCACTCAACTGAGACTGCTCTTCTCTGTGTTATGGAGGCTGTCCGCACTGCCAAAGCTGACTCTGTTCTCATCCTCCTAGATCTATCCGATGCCTTTGACACCATGAACCGTCAGATCCTCCTTTCCACTCTCTGAGGGCTGGGCTCTGCACACTCTTGGATAGCATCCTAAGATGCTGCTATCCTGCTACCCTGCTCCTACCAGGTGCCGTGGAGAGGATCTGTGTCTGCGCCACATACTCGCACTACTGGTGTCTCACAGGGCTTGGTTCTAGGCCCTCTCCTTTGATGTCTATACAACAAGTCACTCGGCTCTGTCATACCCTCACATGGCCTCTCCTATCATTGCTATGCGGATGACACTCAACTAATTTTCTCCTTCTCCTTCTGACACCAAGGTGGGGTCACACATCTCTGCGTGCCTGGCAGATATCTCAACTTGGATGTCAGCCCACCACCTCAAGCTCAACCTCGACAAGACGGAACTGCTCTTCCTTCCGGGGGAAGGCCTGCCTGCTCAAAGACTTCTCCATCCTGGTTGACAACTCAACAGTGTCCCACTCCCAGAGTGCAAAGAACCTTGGCATGACCCTGGACAACACCCTGTCATTCTCTGCAAACATCATAGCAGTGACCTGCTCATCTGTAGAGTATGACCTCACCTCACACAGGAAGCGGTGCAGGTCCTAATCCTGGCACTTGTCCTCTCTCGTCTGGACTACTCCAACTCGCTGTTGGCTGGACTCCTCACTTGTGCCACCAACTTATACAGAACGCAGCAGCCGGCCTTGTTTTCTACCTTCCCAAGTTCTCTCATGTTGCCCCGCTCCTCCGCACACTCCACTGGCTTCCAATCGAAACTCACATCCACTACAAGACCATTGTGCTTACCTACGGAACAGCAAGAGGAACTGCCCCTCCCTACCTTCAGGCTATGCTCAAACCCTACACCCCAACCTGAGCACTACGTTCTGACACCTCAGGTCTCTTGGCCCTCCCACCCCTACAGGAGGGCAGCTTCAGCTCAGCCCAGTCCAAGCTCTTCTCTTTCCTATCACCCCAATGGTGGAACCAGCTTTCCCCTGAAGCTACGACAACAGAGTCACTGCCCATCTTCCGAAAAAAATCTAAAACCGTACCTCTTTAAACAGTATCTTAAATAATCCTCATCCTCACTTGGTAGTGGTAAATTGACAGCTACAAAATATAGATAAACTCTCTAGGGAAATAGTATAGTCTACAGCTAATCATTAGTTATTCTATCTCAGGTGAGCAGAAACTCGAGACTTCCTAAATATTAGAGATCGAGCACCAGCTGTTGTTAACGAAGAGACACACACCTCCCCCTTAAGCTTAACCAATGCTGCTGTTTGATACTGCCAATGCATAGACAAACCAGCAAGAGGTACAGTGTATTATCTATGTCCTTGTTCAGCCAGGACTCTGAGAAATATATGATATTACAGTTCTTCCGGTCCCGTTGATAGAATAGTCTCGAACGGAGCTCGTCCAGTTTGTTCTCCAGTGATTGTACTTCGCTAATAGAACAAAGGTTAGTGGTGGATTATTTATTCGCCAGCGTAGTTTTGTCGGGGTGCCCACACATCAGCCTCTTTTACGGCGTCTTTTCCTTTTCCGAGTCTCGACGATCATGGCCTGGTCCGGGGTGAGCGGTATGTTCTGCACCGCCGACTTGTTGAAGTAGAAATCTTCATCCAAGGTTAGTGATCGCTGTTCTGATGTACAGAAGCTCTTTCCGGTCATAGGAAACGATGGTGGAAACATTATGTACAAAAAAAGTTATGGTCAGTGCAAAATGCAAAAAAATACACAAAATAAGCAGAATTGGTCAGGAGCCCCTAAAACGGCAGCTATCATTTCCTGCTACATTCTCTACACAGAAGTATGGAAGCTGAGACAACGTATTGGCACATCATGTCAGCGGTGATCTATTATCCTAGCTTTTCTCCACATCAGTCTGAATCCATCCACAGCCTCTTGCCACTCTCTCCAAGCATTGTGAAATGCGACCGATGTGAACTATCACTGTGTTCCCCAGCCTTGTTCTGCTTGGCCTTGTGTGATTGATGCACCAACGCTGACAGACTTCAATATCAGATAGCAGGAGGCAGAGACAGAGAGTAAAGGAAGTTACTGTAACATGGACCAGTGAAAAGAGAATAGGAAAGGCATCAATGATGCAACACAGTAGCTGAGGACTCTCTCTGTTCCTCCAACACTGCAACCAATCCAATGACATTGGTAGTTAGCCCCAAATACTGTACAGTAGTAGTAGTACTATAGTAATAGTATAGTAAAATATTTTTTATCAACGTAAACTAAATCAATCCACACGCCTGGTATTGAAACAGTAATGACATAATGCAGCTCCATTTTCAGCCTTCCATCCTCCACTAACATAACTATCTTCATACAGATGCTGCCTGGATGATAGCTTATATGAGTGATGCTGTATGTGACCACTTAGAGCCAGTAACATTTACTGACACATATGGTAAATAATTAACTGGCAGACCGAGATTAGACTCGTCACTATGTGCACTGATGGGCACTTAAAACCTAAAGCTCTCCCCATGATCATCTCTAGGACACACCTCATTAACAGTATGACAAACTGTGTAAAAGGAAATTGGCATCATAATTGCTAATAATAATATACAACATGGATTAATGTGTTTGGTAATGTATTGTATTGCCCGATGTGGTGTAGAATGTAGAATGCTGTGGATAGACTTTCTCACCTTGACTAATCAATAGGTTCTTATATTACATTTTTACACAAATCGCCCATTGATAATAAAACAGTTATGTGTTCAGATCACAAATTGGAATTTGTCCCTAAAGGATTATTCACTCAGATATATCATCTACAGCTTCCTTTTGGGGAGTTAAGGGTTAAGGGTTAAGAGGGAAACAAGGCAAATATGTTGCTGCTCCAAACAGCCTATCGACTCCAATCAACATAAGATAGAGGGAGGAGAAAATAACACTAATGATGAGAGTAATGGAATGTGACGCGTACCATGTATCCATCTCTAGGAGACAGTTACACATTCAACAGCGGAAATATAACCTTTCCTCCTATTCTATTTCCTGTTCAGGGCAAATGAGTACAGCAGATACTTTACATTTGGTCAATCAATAACAGAAATGAAACACAGTACATTATAATGGGGGCCATTAACAAACAATATTACACATTGACTCAGACATGGAGAGTTGGATAACATTAAAGGGGAGAACAGGGTGACATTAGACAATTTTCCACACCTATCACTATGGCAGGGGAAAAACATGCCCTTGTTGTGCTTAGCTGTTACATATTTGAAAAAAAGATAAGACACGTGTTTGCTATAATAGAACATACAGTGCATTCAGAAAGTATTAAGAACCCTTGACTTTTTCCACATTTTGTTAAATTACAGCCCTATTCTAAAATGGATTAAATTGGGGTTTCTTCCCTCATCAATCTACACACAAAATCCTATAATGACAAAGGAAAAACAGATTTGTAGACATTTTTGCAAATGTATTAAAAACAAAAAACTGAAATATAACATTTACATAAGTATTCAGACCCTTTACTCAGTACTTTGTTCAAGCTCCTTCGGCAGTGATTACAGCCTCTCAAGGCCACTCAAGGACATTCAGAAACTTGTCCCGAAGCCACTCCAACATTCTCTTGGCTGTGTGCTTAGGGTTGTTGTCCTGTTGGAAGATGAACCTTCACCCCAGTCTGAAGTCTTGAGCGTTCTGGAGCAGGTTTTCATCAAGGATCTCTGTACTTTACTCCGTTCATCTTTCCCTCTATCCTGACTAGTCTCCCAGTCCCTGCCGCTGAAAAACATCTCCACAGCATGATGTTGTCACCACCATGATTCACTGTAGGGATGGTGCCAGGTTTCCTCCAGACGTGACACTTGGCATTCAGGCCAAAGAGTTCAATCTTGGTTTCATCAGACCAGACCAGAGAACCTTTAGGTGCCTTTTGACAAACTCCAATCGGGCTGTCATGTGCCTTTACTGAGGAGTGGCTTCTGTCTGGCCACTCTACCATAAAGGCCTGATTGGTGGAGTGCTGCAAAGATGGTTGTCCTTCTGGAAGATTCTCCCATCTCCACAGAGAAACTCTGAAGCTCTTTCAGAGTTGTTGTCTGTCGGGTTCTTGCTCAGTTTGGCCGGGCAGCCAGCTCTAGGAAGAATATTGGTGGTTCCAAACTTCTTCCATTTAAGACTGATGAAGGCCACTGTGTTTTTGGGGACCTTCAATGCTTCAGACATTTTTGGTACCCTTCCCCAGATCTGTGCCTCGACTCAACCCTGCCTCGACACAATTCCTCAACATCATGGCTTGGTTTTGGCTCTGACATGCACTGTCAGCTGTGGGACCTTAAATAGACAGGTGTGTGCCTTTCCAAATCATGTCCAATCAACTGAATGGAAATGGAAATGGAAACATGATGCACCTGAGCTCAATTTCGATTCTCAAAGCAAAGTGTCTGAATACTTATGTAAATAAGGTATTTTGGTTTTTCATTTTTAATACATTTGCAAAAATGTCTAAAAACCTGTTTTCACTTTGTCATTGTGGGTTATTGTGAGTATATTGATGAGGAAAATGTATTTAATCCACTTTAGAATAAGGCTGTAACGTAAAAAAAAAAAAGGTGAGTACTTTCCGAATGTATTGTATGTATAAGATTAGATTGAGGCTAACGACATAAGTCAATATAACTGTGTCAGACTGTAGAAGTTGAATATCTTTGATTCTATACTTCTAAGGATGAGACTATACTCTCAATACTGTTCTTGTGAAATAACTGTAGCCTTATCTTATTACTTGAATAGATCAAACACTTTTAAACTCTTTAGACGGCATCTCTGCCATCAATCATTAAACACTCTGACTCTTATTTACAAATACACTCGTCTGTGGAAATATATACTGTACCTTTACTCCACCCAAAAGCCTGCTATTCTCACTTACACAACAGTCCAATCACTCACACTTCAATCTAATGAAAGACCACAGGGAAATGTTTCGCTGCACTCTAATGCTGTTGCCATTGCCTCCCCACACTGTCAATGTCTAAGCTGTGTCAAGACGTAATTTATCTTCTTGAGTGGAGGAATGAATGACCTTGCTGCCATCAGACAGGAAGGCAGGCAGGGAGGTAGCCCACTGCGCAGACTGCTGTGGAGAATGACACTCGCACTCCCAGTCTCAACTCCCATCCATTTGGAATTAAGTAAATCCGAGAGCTGCATGCCATACAACTACAACCACCACTAGAGTTGAGAGGACTACGTACAACCCATAACTTTTCTAGTCATCTTTCTTCTGTTGAATCTGTCAATATGGGTTTGACAATTTAGAGGTGTCCCCAAAAATGTCACTGGAAATGAAGATGAAGGAAGAAAACACCTCCTGCTAATATTTATGTGATCACCCTTTAAGATTCCTCAAGAATTGTAATGAGGCAATCACATCATAACTTTTGTAGAACCACCATTACTTTAGCAACTGTTTGTTTTTACATTTCTCAAACATGCACATACACTGTGGACAGATGTGCACACACAAACACGTCACACAGAGGCATGAGGAAACTCAAGGTTACTTTCGTAACCCCAGTTCTCTGATAATATAGGTGAGATGTGTATCAGTTATGAGAAGTCCCTTAAGTGGATTCACTACAGGAAGAACCAATCACACAGCGTTTGTGTTGCACGGTATATAGTTTGGTACTAGAATTTTTGTTACGTCCGATACTTCTGTCAAATGTGTCTCACGTGATTGAGAGGATCAAGTCTGTCTATCAGCGCAGCCCCTTTATAGGGTGAAGAGCAAAGTGCCTGTTCCACTTACTCATTCATTGCTAGAGCTGTCTAGGCTGCATTAGCTCCCCACTCACGCTGCACGGAAGTTAACACACTTGACTAATGCAACACGTCATGTAGAAATGTTACTGTTTGCTAAAATAATGTCCATCCAACACTTTTACAATGCAAGACGATACCGGTAGCTTGTAGCTTTAATTGTAGGCTAACTTTCCTTGCTAGCTTACAGCTGAATTCACTACCCTAGTACTTTGTTTGTGATAATATTAAATCATAACGCAAAATATGCTGATTTCCAAGCTGAGTTCCAAGTTAAGAAATCACTTCGTCTCCGTCGCCACCAAAAACAAATTTACTTCTTCATCTCCCTCGCCTATCACTAGATTCCATAGCCACAAAGTCAGATTCCACAGCCACATTATGCCTTGCAAATGGCACACACTTTTATAAAATAAGAAAATACATCTTCTATGCAAATGTTGTTGATCAGTACAATGAAATGATATCTTCTCCTCACAGTTGCCAATAATTAACGGAAGTGATTGTTTGTCATCTCTAGGCCCTGAAATCAGCTAAAACAAGCTCCATAACTCAATGCATGAGCACACTCCTATTGAATAATATGTGACTATACCTAGGGTACATCTTGATTTACCCATATTATCAAGAGATTTACCTTTCAAATAAATGATTACCATTATGTTGTTCTACAGTTAGATTGGTAAAAACAAAGTCACATTGATTGTATGATTATATACACAGAACAAAAATATAAATGCAACATGTAAAGTGTGCAGGTAAGCTGGGTACTCTGGCTCTGGAGCAGGGTATGGAACTTGCTGAGGGTGAGCTGGGTAGACTGGTACTGAGACCCGATGAGAGCTCACTGGTTGACCCAAAGCAAGTTCCATACCCTGCTCCACTGCCTGACTACCCAGCGTACCCATAGCAAGGTCCACCCCCCTCCTGGGGTCCCGCTCAGCAGATGGGTTCAGCCTTCCATGTAAGTCACCCCCCTGAACCCACCTTATCTGATTTTACCACTGACGTTAAGAAGGACCGCTCACCTAAAACTGGCACTGGACAATCTCCTTAACTCACTTACACAGCTGACTGAGAAAATATCATGTCCTACTGGAAAATCTCAAGCTCCCTGAAGCACAGATGAAGAACCAGTCCAGCCATCATCACCCTACACAGCTACTTTTCAGGCACTCCAGCTCCAGTATGGCCAATCTCATCAGCCACTCAGTGAGATTGGCACCATCCTCACTGCCCCAGAATTGAAAGTTGGTGACTTTCAGGGGTTTCAGAGCTGCTATCTACATGTCATTCTGCTGGTGAGCATGCTGCTATCCTTGGAAGGTGCTTATGGATATGACTTGAAGGGAAAGGGGGATCCCTAGTCAGTTGTACAACTGAATGACTTAAACTGAAATGTGTCTTCCGCATTTAACCCAACCCCTCTGAATCAGAGAGGTGCAGGGGGCTGCCTTAATCGACTTCCCCGTCTTCAGTGCCCGGGGAACAGTGGGTTAACTGCCTTGCTCAGGGGCAGAACGACAGAGTTTTACCTTGTCAGCTCAGGGATTCTATCCAGCAACCTTTCGGTTATTGGCCCAACGCTCTAACCACTAGGCTACCTGCTACATGCGGTTCCCATGTCGACAGACAAGGATCTCAGAGACAGTTTCATAGAGCTTCAGCAGGCCTCAATCCCTAAAATGTGCAAGATTTGTCAGGAGGGCTACAAGAAGAGGCTCAGCAACTGAGACTCTCAACTAGGCTAGTCCAGCGCTACCATCATGAACAATTGCAGAGCATCTGCAGAGAAAGGCAGACCCCCAGGTCCAAGAGTCAGACCCCCAACATCTACCATGGTGCGTTTCTTCCGACTTCCCAGTTGTCTTGAACACACTGAAGTCGGAAGTCAGAGATATCTGAGTACCGAGTTGCCAATTGTTTTGAAACTGGCATTACCTTCTGCAACTTCACTGTCAAAGAGGTAAAGAGCCATATCCCAGACACTGATGAGTATGCATCTTGGAAGAAGCTAGTAGAGGCAAATTACCAAGACCTCCATGGGGCAGCACTGCAGGATCCCATTCTTCCTAAACCTTCTCACAGAGATACTGAATTGACTCTCCTAAGACACTGCCAGGCTACTAGCTTTTCAGAAGATATCACTGCTCTAACAGCACAAAAACATGTCCCTCTGAGCAGCCGGTGACCTTCGGCTGACCTTTCACAAGTTTGCCTCAGGATCCTCTGCCCTCTGTCTCACTCCACTGGGATTGCCCACGGGACCTAGTGACCCCTAACCTGGTCTTGAGGGGAAGCGCGATACACCCTGCCTCAAGTTGCCTATGCCCCTAACTCCATGAGGAGGCGGAGATGGCACCACAGTCAAGTGCGGGCAGATACGTTTTGGACTCATCCGTGAGTACTAACCCACACTACAATCCCACCAAAAGGGGAAAAAACCATAGCGCAAGGGTCGGTGGCCCAGAGAGCTACGGGGATCTCTGTAGGGAACAGTCTACACAAGACCAGTGGCCCTCATGTGTCACGCGGCATGACGCTGGAGAGACGAAGCAGGTACGGGGAGTAAACATTTAATAATAACTGAAATAACACGAGACAGGAACAGCGTCAAGAACAAAAAGTAAAGACAAAAACAATCAATGCAGCAGCAGGGAACAGAGCAGGGGAACAGACAAATATAGGGGAGGAAATTAACATGATAAGTGAGTCCAGGTGAGTCCAATAACGCTGATGCGAGTGACGAGGGAGGGCAGGTGTGCGTGATGGATGGCAGGAGCGTGTGATGCAGGGTAATCTGGCGCGCTCAAGCGCCAGGGGAAGGGAAGAGCGGGAGCAGACGTGACAGTACCCCTCCCTCTTGGGACGCCACCCGGCGTCCCACCTGGGCGAACCGGCCGAGACATGGGCGCTGGGCAAGCCGGTTGGGGCGTGAAATCCCAACAAACCGGCAGGAACGTGAGAGCCTGGCGAGCTGGCCGAGGCATGAGAGCCTGACGATCCGGCTGAGGCAATGAGAGCCTGTCGATTTCCGCAGCAGAAGGGAAGCCCGGTGATCCAGTGGAGTGCGACGTGGGATGGGAAGCCGCCGAGCCAGGAAAATCTCTTGAGCCAGCCAGGGCGTGAAAGCCCGATGGGCTGGCTTAGGCACCCCCGGATCCATCGGCGGCGGGATCCACACCAACGTCACCAACAGAACAAAAGACAAAAACTCCTGGACCATCTGGGCGAACAAGAACTGATGATCCGGCTAATAACAACTGAAATAACACGAGACAGGAACAGCGTCAATAACTAAAAGTAAAGACAAAAACAATCAATGCAGAAGCAGGGAACAGAGCAAGGAAACAGACAAATATAGGGGAGGAAATGAACATGTGAACAAGTGATTTCAGGTGAGTCCAATAACGCTGATGCGAGTGACGAGGAAGGGCAGGTGTGAGTGATGGATGGCAGGAGCGTGTGATGCAGGGTAATCTGGTGCCCTCAAGCGCCAGGGGAAGGGAAGAGCGGGAGCAGACGTGACATCATGCTTTTGCCAAGCATCCCAAAGGAGGATGCCTAAAGAGCAGTTAGGGCACACATTAGCTGCACTAATGTGGGGGTGGCTGTTGCAGATTATTTCATGTTTAAAACCGGAAATGTGTATTTTTGAACTGTGTGAAGCCAGGGTAATTGAAGCCTTCTTATTATTTTCATTGTGCATTATGTTGATTATGATCAACTGCCACTTGTTTCCTTTTGCTCTCAGAAACATACATTCAACTATTGTCCTCAGATGATTGAACTGTAGTGCTGAGCGATTAGTGCTTTTACAAATTACATGCACTTTGCATTATGTGGGTTGAATGCTGTAACAACACATAATTAAACCATTTATAAAAGTCCCATGATGGTGTGACTGCCCATTAATATTAACCATCATTTATTAACATACAGTGCCGTGCGAAAGTATTCGGCCCCCTTGAACTTTGCGACCTTCTGCCACATTTCAGGCTTCAAATATAAAGATATAAAACTGTATTTTTTTGTGAAGAATCAACAAGTGGGACACAATCATGAAGTGGAACGACATTTATTGGATATTTCAAACTTTTTTAACAAATCAAAAACTGAAACATTGGGCGTGCAAAATTATTCAGCCCCCTTAAGTTAATACTTTGTAGCGCCACCTTTTGCTGCGATTACAGCTGTAAGTCGCTTGGGGTATGTCTCTATCAGTTTTGCACATCGAGAGACTGAAATTCTTTCCCATTCCTCCTTGCAAAACAGCTCGAGCTCAGTGAGGTTGGATGGAGAGCATTTGTGAACAGCAGTTTTCAGTTCTTTCCACAGATTATCGATTGGATTCAGGTCTGGACTTTGACTTGGCCATTCTAACACCTGGATATGTTTATTTTTGAACCATTCCATTGTAGATTTTGCTTTATGTTTTGGATCATTGTCTTGTTGGAAGACAAATCTCCGTCCCAGTCTCAGGTGTTTTGCAGACTCCATCAGGTTTTCTTCCAGAATGGTCCTGTATTTGGCTCCATCCATCTTCCCATCAATTTTAACCATCTTCCCTGCCCCTGCTGAAGAAAAGCAGGCCCAAACCATGATGCTGCCACCACCATGTTTGACAGTGGGGATGGTGTGTTCAGCTGTGTTGCTTTTACGCCAAACATAACGTCTTGCATTGTTGCCAAAAAGTTCAATTTTGGTTTCATCTGACCAGAGCACCTTCTTCCACATGTTTGGTGTCTCCCAGGTGGCTTGTGGCAAACTTTAAACAACACTTTTTATGGATATCTTTAAGAAATGGCTTTCTTCTTGCCACTCTTCCATAAAGGCCAGATTTGTGCAATATACGACTGATTGTTGTCCTATGGACAGAGTCTCCCACCTCAGCTGTAGATCTCTGCAGTTCATCCAGAGTGATCATGGGCCTCTTGGCTGCATCTCTGATCAGTCTTCTCCTTGTATGAACTGAAAGTTTAGAGGGACGGCCAGATCTTGGTAGATTTGCAGTGGTCTGATACTCCTTCCATTTCAATATTATCGCTTGCACAGTGCTCCTTGGGATGTTTAAAGCTTGGGAAATCTTTTTGTATCCAAATCCGGCTTTAAACTTCTTCACAACAGTATCTCGGACCTGCCTGGTGTGTTCCTTGTTCTTCATGATGCTCTCTGCGCTTTTGACTGACCCTCTGAGACTATCACAGTGCAGGTGCATTTATACGGAGACTTGATTACACACAGGTGGATTGTATTTATCATCATTAGTCATTTAGGTCAACATTGGATCATTCAGAGATCCTCACTGAACTTCTGGAGAGAATTTGCTGCACTGAAAGTAAAGGGGCTGAATAATTTTGCACGCCCAATTTTTCAGTTTTTGATTTGTTAAAAAAGTTTGAAATATCCAATAAATGTCGTTCCACTTCATGATTGTGTCCCACTTGTTGTTGATTCTTCACAAAAAAATACAGTTTTATATCTTTATGTTTGAAGCCTGAAATGTGGCAAAAGGTCGCAAAGTTCAAGGGGGCCGAATACTTTCGCAAGGCACTGTAAATGTAATAAAATATTTCAGGCCTACATTTGTTTTATTTGATTACTTTATTACTTAATTCCAAGTCATCTCATCTCTATAGAGTTTTTTTCTGAAAAAAAGCACTATTTTAGTTGTTCATCAAAGTAAATAAGGCATACTTTTATCACTGCTGACTATTAATCACTTTCAGTGGCTTGCGAAAGTACTCACCCCCTTGGCATTTTTCCTATTTTGTTGTCTTACAACCTGGAATTAAAATTGATTTTGGGGGGTATTTACACAACATGCCTATCACTTTGAAGATTAAAAATATTTTGTATTGTGAAACAAACAAGAAATATGTTTTTTTTTTAAAAAGAAAACTTTAGCATGCATTACCCCCCCCCCCCCCCCCCCCCATAAGTTTGGCACATCTAGCCACTGGGATTTTTGCCCATTCTTCAAGGCAAAACTGCTCTAGCTCCTTCAAGTTGCATGGATTCCGCTGGTGTACAGCAATCTTTAAGTCATACCACAGATTCTCAACTGGATTGAGATCTGGGCTGTTATCCGGAGAGGAACAGGGGAACCCAAGAGCAGAATCAGACGAGGAGACTGGGATGAAGTACCCAAGGTATTTATTGACACACAGGGGGGAGATAGAGTGCAGGTCAGGGGAAGCTCGAGAGTTTTATTTTATCTTTATTTAACCAGATAGGCAAGTTGAGAACAAGTTCTCATTTACAACTGAGACCTGGCCAAGATAAAGCAAAGCAGTGCGACACAAACAACAACACAGAGTTACACATGGAATAAACAAACATACAGTCAATAACACAATAGAAAAAATTAGATGACCTGGAGCCAGTGGGTTTGGCGACGACTATGAAGCGAGGGCCAGCCAACAGGTCGCAGTGGTAGGTAGTATATGGGGCTTTGATGACAGTGCCATCAAAATTATATCCAGAATCGGCTTCCTATATCGCAACAAAGCCTCCTTCACTCATGCTGCCAAACATACCCTCGTAAAACTGACCATCCTACCGATCCTCGACTTCGGCGATGTCATCTATAAAATAGCCTCCAACACTCAACTCAACAAATTGGATGCAATCTATCACAGTGCCATCCGTTTAGTCACCAAAGCCCCATATACTACCCACCACTGCGACTTGTATGCTCTCGTTGGTTGACCCTCGCTTCATACTCATCGCCAAACCCACGGGCTACAGGTTATGTACAAGTCGCTGCTAGGTAAAGCCCCGCCTTATCTCAGCTTACTCAGCTCAATTATTTTGGATTTATCGATGGTGACAGTATTTTCTAGCCTCAGTGCAGTGGGCAGCTGGGAGGAGGTGCTCTTATTCTCCATGGACTTTACAGTGTCCCAGAACTTTTTGGAGTTTGTACTACAGGATGCAGATTTCTATTTGAAAAAGCTAGCCTTTGATTTCCTAACTGCCTGTGTATTATGGTTCCTAACTTCCCTGAAAAGTTGCATATCGCGGGGGCTATTCGATGCTAATGCAGTGCGCCACAGGATGTTTTTGTGCTAGTCAAGGGCAGTCAGGTCTGGAGTGAACCAAGGGCTATATCTGTTCCTGGTTCAACATTTTTTGAATGGGGCATGCTTATTTAAGATGGTGAGGAAAGCACTTTTAAAGAATAACCAGGCATCCTCTGCTGTCGGAATGAGGTCAATATCCTTCCAGGATACCTGGGCCAGGTCGATTAGAAAGGCCTGCTCGCTGAAGTGTTTTAGGGAGCGTTTGACAGTGATGAGGGGTGGTCGTTTGACCGCAGACCCATTATGGACGCAGGCAATGAAGCAGTGATCACTGAGATCCTGGTTGAAGACAGCAGAGGTGTATTTAGAGGGCAGGTTGGTCAGGATGATATCTATGAGGGTGCCCATATTTACAGATTTAGGGTTGTACATGATAGGTTCATTGATAATTTGTGTGAGATTGAGGGCATCTAGCATAGATTGTAGGACGGTCGGAACAGAGAGTAAAAGGAGCAGGTTTCTGGGCGCAGAAGACTAGATTCAAGGCATAATGTACAGACAAAATGGCAAAATAGGTTTTGTAGCCAAAAGAGTGACTGATGGACCTCTTCAGCTAGCCGGGAGATGGGCCTAGCACGAGGCTAGTTCCCGGCTCACTGGTGCTTGCTTCGGGACAGAGGCATTAACCAGGGGTAGCCACTTGGAGAGCAGCTAGCTAGATGCGATGATCCAGGTGAAGAGGTTCAGAGCTTGCGGTAGGAATCCGGAGATGTGGAGAAAAAGCAGTACGGTATGCTCTGGGTTGAATCGCACTGTGCAGACTGGCAGGAGTTGACCAGGCTAAGGTTAGCTGATGGCCGCTAGCAGTGGCTAACTGACTACTAACTAGGAGCTAGTTAGCTGGCTAGCTTCTGTTGGAGGATCCGGTTCTAAAGTATAGAAAATAGCAGATCCATACCACTTTGGGTGAGGCGGGTTGCAGGAGAGTATGTTGAAACTGAGGTTAAAAATGTAAAAAATATAGACTAAATATATTCGAAGGAAAAAAATATATATACACGGGACAAGACAAAGACGTCTGAACTGCTACGCCATCTTGGAAACTGTGGAGAATCCAGGACAGAGTAGCAGGATGACGAGATGTGGGATTGGAGACAGGGACCAGAGTCAGAGTGGGCAAACTGTAGCGTGAGAGGGAAACAGCATCAGGCAAGGAAAACAGGCAAAACAGGATGACAGGATCTGAATAGTAAGAAACGGCTAGAAACGTAGACTGACTGAGCAGAGATTACGATCTGGCAGCGCGGAAGTGTCAGGACTGAGTATTTGTAGAGGTCTTGATTATGGAAATGGTTGAAGCTGGTGGGGATCTGCTCTGACTCCAGCACACACAATCACATACACAGACAGAGAGTGAGAGGGAGAGGGAGAGAGTACTGGGGGAGCGGCGGCAGGTCAAGGAGACACAGGATGAGCAGTAGAGGGCATTGCAGGAGCAGATGTGACATGGGCTTTGACCAGGCCATTCCAAGACATTTAAATATTTCCCCTTAAACCACTAGTGTTGCGTTAGCAATATGCTTATGGTCATTGTCCTGCTGAAAGGTGAACCTCCGTCCCAGTCTCAAATTTCTGGAAGACTGAAACAGGTTTCCCTCACGAATTTCCCTGTATTTAGTGCCATCCATCATTCCTTCAATTCTGATCAGTTTCCCAGTCGCTGTTGATGAAAAACATCCTCACAGCATGATGCTGCCACCACCATGCTTCACTGTGGGGCTGGTGTTCTCTGGGTGATAAGAGGTGTTGGGTTTGCACCAGACATAGCGAAATGGCCAAAAAGCAACATTTTTGTCTCATCTGAGCAGAGTACCTTCTTCAATATGTTTGAAAAGTCTCCCACATGCCTTTTGGCGAACACCAAACGTATTCGCTTATTTTTTTCTTTAAGCAATTACTTTTTTCTGGCCACTCTTCCGTAAAGCCCAGCTCTGTGGAGTGTACGGCTTGAAGTGGTCCAATGGACAGATACTCCAATCTCCGCTTTGGAGCTTTGCAGCTCCTTCAGGGTTGTCTTTGGTCTCTTTGTTACCTCTCTGATTAATGCAATTCCTGCCTGGTCCGTGAGTTTTGGTGGGCGGCCCACTCTTAGCAGGTTTGTTGTGGTGCCATATTCTTTACATTTTTTAATAATGGATTTCCGTGGGATGTTCAAAATTTCAGATATTTTTTTATAAACCAACCCTGATCCGTACATCACCACAACTTTGTCCCTGACCTGTTTGGAGAGCTCTTTGGTCTTCATGGTACCCCTTGCTTAGTGGTGTTGCAGACTCTGGGGCCTTTCAGAACATATACTGAGATCATGTGACAGATCATGTGACACTTAGATTGCACACAGGTGGACTTTATTGAACTAATTATGTGACTTCTGAAGGTAATTGGTTGCACCAGATCTTATTTAGGGGCTTCATAGCAAAGGTGTGAACACCACTTTTGAGTTTTTTATTTTTTTTATTTTTTAAAACAAGTTATTTTTTCATTTCACTTCACCAATTTGGACTTTGTGTATGTCCATTACATGAAATCCAAATAAAAATCAATTTAAATTACAGGTTGTAATGCAACAAAGTAGGAAAAATGCCAAGGGGAATGAATACTTTTGCAAGGCACGGTAGATCATGTATTTCCCGGTAGAAATATCTTGCAAAGCAACTACTCTCTATCCCTCTCGATCCCATGTCTTCTGTCGCTTCTCTCATTCTCCACGTCTGCTCCACACATACCGGACAAGTAGGCGTGTAATAGATTATCGTCATTGTAGTTAATTACCACATTTTCTGCACTAAACTATAAACAATAACTGTAAATATATTGAATATTGGCCTGTTGGAAACGACAACTCCCTACTATATCGCACAGTTCAGGCTTGATCTGATTTATCTAGAGAAACTGCACATTAAGTTCACAGAAAAAAACAGACCTAAATGGAATGAAAATATTTGAACCGATGTTGGTCAATGACTTTTCTTTTTAATTATAAAGAATAACAGACATTTTGGTTAATTGCTCAGCACTATTGAAGTGCCATAATAAAACCGATCAAAGAGAAGTCCTGAATCTGAGTCTCTCTGATTGGAGCACTTTGGTTGATGGGGCTGAGCACTCCCCCATCCACATCAATGGGGCTGTAGTGGAGTGGGTCTCGAGCTTCAAGTTCCTCTGTATTCACATCACTAAGAAATTAACATGGTCCATTAACACCCACACAGTTGTGAAGAGGGCACGACAGCGCCTCTTCCCACTCAGGAAGCTGAAAAGATTTGGCAACTGCAAGGCACCTGACCGCAAGGTGCTACAAGGCGGTGTAAGAGGAAGGCCCAAGAAATTGTCAAAGACTCCAGACACTCATGACATAGCAGGCAGTATCAGTGCACCAAGTCAGGAACAGCTTCTACCCCAAGCCATAAGACTGCTAAACAATACTGATAAATAGCTACCCGGACTACCTTTTTTTCTTACAGTAACTCTCTTGCTCACACACTGGACTCTACCCACACACACACACACACACACACACACACACACACACACACCACGTAGGTGCCATTCACAAAACCAGCTATACAGTCCTTTCAAACCCAGATCATTGTACACTGGTGTTAATGTGTCACGCCACAGTGTTTCACCAGCTGCAATAAAATAAAAAAACGAATCTATTCAGTTTCTCACATCCCCATTAGCTACCACACAAGATTGCAGCAATAGATTCTGCGGCTTATTAGGTTGACTATTGAGTTGGACATACATTAACGAGATTGTAATGTGATATTAGGAACTTACAAATTCGTAAACATTGTTTGAATTGATAACATGTTGATAACAATTGTTCACAATTTTCAAGACCGTTTTGGCTTGTGAACACTACTTTCAAAACTACTGGATGAAATTATACAAAACCCTTCACTTGCTTCTCTAAGAATATGATAATGTCATAGTGGTTATGGGATCTGTCCAAAAAAATAAAAATAGATGAGGACAAAGAAAATGTGTCAATGTATGTTAGTCCATTACTATATTGATTTTTATTGTTATTTATTGTTGTTATTATCATTGGAAAAAAAATATTACTGATATATTACTATATCCACTTGCATGTGTGCCCAGAAATAGTCAAGCATTATACAATACAAGTAATACAAATTAATAGCATGACTGAGTGTAGGAGTTAAAAAAAAAAAAAAACTAATCTGGCACTGTCATGGCATAAAAAGAAAGTGCCAGCGTCATTGGGATGACTGCTTGAAACTGCACATCCCTTCCATCAGCTTCTCAGTTCTTCTCACCAGGGGTAAAACGTTCTCACTTGACTTTCCTATAGAAAATAGTCAAATATACTATATAAATATGCTATATATTACCAGTAAGTGGCTTAACAAACTTGAACTTGTTGATTAAACTGTTACAGGGGTGTTGACGCTGCCCTATCGTTTGATTAGCATGCATCAGCATCACTGATTCCCCGTTTTATATTAAATAGCCAATGTTATGCAAAACATGCTGTTGCAGATGAGATTAATGAAAATATGAATGCAGAAAAACGGGTATGCGAATAGGCTACACGATTATTTAGGCTACTGTCAACTTGTTGGCACGCACAGTCCAACATCACAAGTTGAGCAACTCAAAAGTCAATCTCTTAAAAAAATACTTGAATAGCTAAATTCTCACTCAAATGTTACATTTTATTCAATTCGTCTTGGAAACCGGTTATGTGCGATGGTGTTTGAAATATAGGCTATTATATAACTTTTTTCAACAGAGATGTATCGACGAAATAACTGTACCCTTTAGATTTACCAAATTATAGGATACTACCTCAGGATATGCTTCACTAGGTTGTTCACGTGCAGTCTCGTGTGCTTCGTTTACAGTAGGCTTAATAGCGAGCATGGAAAGGGGAAATCTATTTGACTGCGAAGTTTCGATCAGTCTAGTCTATCATAATGCGTAAATTCTGGTGCATCGTTCTCCATCACTTTATCGGCAAAATGTGCAAGCATTATATACTTGACATTAAACGACACAATTAACCTGATTATGATTATGTTATAAACATGTAATGCGTTTGAGAAAAAAACATCGCTTAATTAAGGGAAGAGCCTAAGTTTCCCAAACAAACCAAAGTGAAAATGAATTAGTGAGCTCAACTCTTTGTGATAGCCTAGACAACTCAAATTGCGAGAACTTACCTTATCAGCAAATGTCTCAATAAACGTTGAATCCACTGACTTTTTCCACTCGACTGTTCTCGTGATTGTTACTGCAAATATAACGACCTTTCTACTTAGCTTTGAACGAAGTACTTATTTCTAAAACAATGCAAATAAATTCCAGCGCTCTTTTTTTTACCATATGTTGTGCCTCTCGCGTCGAGTTCAGCACCGTGAGGGAACGAGGGGCGGAATAGGCTACATACAGTAGGTTAACGCACAATGAAGAGGATGGAACACACACGAGTGGTGGGGCATAGAGGAGCGAATTACAACGAGTTAATCTGATATGAACCTAATGGGTGTGGCAAATTAATGAACCCACGCAATTTGCATATATACAGTGCGTTCAGAAAGTATTAATTCCCTTGACTTTTTCCACATTTTGTTACGTTTTGATTTTTTTTGCTAATTTATTAAAAACAAAAACCAGAAATACCTTATTTACCTAAGTATTCAGACCCTTTGATATGAGACTCGAAATTGAGCTCAGGTGCATCCTGTTACCATTGATCATCCTTGATATGTTTCTACAACTTGATTGGTGTCCACCTGTGGTAAATTCAATTGATTGAACATTATTTGGAAAGGCACACACCTGTCTATATAAGGTCCCACAGTTGACAGTGCATGTCAAAGCAAAAACCAAGCCATCAAGTCGAAGGAATTGTCTGTAGATCTCCAAGACAGGATTGTGTCGAGGTACAGATCTGGGGTAGGGTACCAAAACATTTCTGTATGTTTTGGTACCCTTCCCCAAAACATGGGGGACCATTGAAGGTCCCCAAGAACACAATGGCCTTCATCATTCTTAAATGGAAGAAGTTTGGAATCACCAAAACTCTCCCTAGATCTGGCCGCCTGGCCAAACTGAGCAATCGGAGGAGAAAGAACTTGGTCAGGAAGGTGACCAAGAACCCGATGGTCACTCTGACAGAGCTCCAGAGTTCCTCTGTGGAGCTGGGAGAACCTTCAAGAAGGATGACTATCTCTGCAGCACTAGACCAATCAGGCATTTATGGTAGAGTGGCCAGTTGCAAGCCACTCCTCATTAAAATACACACTATTTAGAACAGTGGCGGTCGGTGCTGTTAAAGAGAGGGAGGATGATTTTTACAATTATTTCTATTACATCATATTGGATGACTGTCATTCATATTCTATTCAATGTAATATCGATGTAACCTCTCCAAGCCAAACCTTCATACCATAACTGCTAAATGAAACACAGTGTACATCATCATAGTCATCATAGCTACTAGAACCATGTATTGCATCTTGCTCATCCATATATTTATATGTACATATTATTATTCCACCCCTTTACATTTGTGTGTATAATGTAGTTGCTGTCAATTTGTTAGAATATTTGTTAGATATTACTGCACTATCGGAACTAGACGCACAAGCATTTTGCTACACTCGCATTAACATATGCTAACCATGTGTATGTGACAAATACAATTTGATTTGATTTGATTTTGAACTAACATGCTAATAAACCCGCTACAATCACGCAGTACAATGTACATCAAGCAGTTTTGCAGTTACTCTGGCCGGCCCCTGTGGCAATAAATTAATATAACCGAAAGCTTAACGTAACTTGGAAGAGTTCCAGCACAGATAGAATGATAAGCCAGATATTTCACCGGATGTATAAGTGAAGCATCCGGTTGGCGTTTCCACTCACTAGCAAATATTGTGATGAGAGGAAGCCCAGTGGAAGGCAGTGGGAGAAGATGGAGCGAGATCCATTTGGCCGACATTTTGCACATTTTCTCATCAATGAAACATTTGATTTCAATACAGTTTTCTGTGCCCAAAACTAGAATCTGTTATGAACAGTGGACTAAGTTTTGTAGATTTTATCCTTTGCCAAAAACATTTTTTAAAGTGTTGTTTAGAAGGAGTGCAATAGTGAATTGACTTAATGCAAACTCTCACTTCACAGAGTAAGCATTCCCTGACAGAAATATGCAAATACATGCTAGAACGCTAGCTCTTAACTGGCTCTGCCCCTCTCCTTGCTTGTTCTGCCCACTATGACTAATTTGTTCCCATTGGAAATGACAGACTGTGGTCTATCTTGGGTTAGTTATACAAATCTTTGGTTCCAGTGTTGGATAGCCTTAGCCAGCTAGCTAACATTATTCTCTGAGTAGTTAGCTAGCTGCATTAGCTAGCTAAGTAAGTGAAAGTAAAAAAAAATATACAACAAAATATGGCTAGCTCTCTCTCTCTCGCTCGCTCTCTCACTCTGCTGCTTCTCCTTATTTTTCGAATAAGTTAATTTGTTGAAAACTGTTAAACTATTGTCTTTCTTTGTCTTTGAGTCAACTACTCCCCACATGTTATGCCCTGCAGTGCTAGCTATGGTTTCAGTACTAAATTCATCCTCTGATCCTTTGATTGGGTGGACAAAATGTCAGTTCATTCTGCAAGTCATCTGATAGGACGTTGTCATAATTACTGTGTAAGTCTATGGAAGGGGGTGAGAATTATGAGCCTCCTAGGTTATGTATTGAAGTCAATATCCCTAGAGGAGGATGGAAAATAGATGTCCTCCGGCTACACCATGGTGCTACCCAGAGAGTGCTGTTGAGGCTAATGTAGACCTTCACTATAAAACATTGGGTTTTAATCAGTTATTTGTTGACGTGATTATATTTAGTATCGGTTTTCTGAAATTCACTGAGTAGGATGGTCGTTCCCTTCCTCCTCTGAGGAGCCTCCACTAACTCATACTCTACAGTACCAACCTCCAGCAATCACACGGGCATTCTTTTTACATGTGTCACCTCGCATGCAGCCAACTCAAAGCCAAATAACTAAGAGAAGTCGTGTTGAAAAGAGCTGTTAAAGGCAAATCAAAGACCCTGTAGGCTCTGGGCTGCTGATTAGAAGAGGCTCCCCTGTCGCTCATGTGTGCAAACTGGGACTGAGGGGATGTCAGTGGTGGTGTCAGGCTTAATCTTGTTCCACTGTAGTGGAGATCCACAGCAGAGGAGCACCTAGCTGGGTTAAAGGTCGAATACAGGTTACTGTATACTATGCATAGTTGGATCTTATAGTGTGATCGCCAGCCTTGTCTAAACTTCAATGCACAGAAAGAAATACACTGTTTCCACAAGGCATTGGATTGTTGTTGGAAATGAAGTAAACCTCTAACATTTTGGTACTTAACCAAACCCCCTAGGGTCTCCATTTCCATGCTGATTACAGATGAAGCATAATATAACATTTTTTATATAAGTGCGTTCCCATGTTGCAAGAGAAGGAAAGATGTTAATTCAACAAGACATCATAGTAGATCCAATGAAGACAATGAATCTCCCTTTTCATACAAGAAAAACGTCATACTGCATGATGCATCTTTCTGGAACTTTCAACTCAGATGACAGTGATGTGTAATTGATATTGGAGAAAACATCGAATTAACAAACGATAAGGCATTTGAATGGCCCATTTTACCAGTGCACTAAAGCATACAATAAAAAAACAAGCCTGGCATATTTTTAAATCAATATCCAATTTATTTTTCACTTTCATGTATTCCAGAATCATTGCATACTATAGGCCTACAGTACAAATTCTGAAGGTCTGAGTTCTAATAGCATTTATTGCGCACCACACTGGAGCCCTCCTCCTGGTAATCCTGCCCCTTCACCCACATGGGCTGGAAGCTGCTGAGGCAGGTGATGATGGAGCCCCCCACCCAGGAGGCAAACTCCCTGTGGGCCCCAGATAGCATCCCGATCATGGAGTCCCTCGGGGCCAGTTTCTCCATCTCTGCCTGGAGCCGCTCCGGGAAACCGCTGAACATCGAGGAGCCGCCACACAGGGCCACGTTGGCCATCAAGGCCGTCTGCCACTCGGGGGCGCACTTCTGCAGGCTGTTCATGGCCAGGATGTGAACTCCGGGCTGCGACATTCCTGCGTCGGATGGACAGAATAGGATCTCAGGGCCACGGAAGCGCTCGTCGCACAGGGTAAGGGTGGTGCCATCGGGGAGTTGATAGTCCAGAGGTGTTCCTTTGTCCTCAGAACTCAGCTGGGAGACGTAGCAACTCTGCTTCTTCATGTCTTGCACAGAGGACTTTTGCTGGAGAGCACTCCCATGTCCAACGTCGGCCAGTAGTTTGCTCAGATAGTCAGACACACCCTTTCCAGCCAGGTCCATGTGAAATGTGGCATGTGGTAAGCAGTAGCCATTGCACACTGGAGAGACAGAGGTGCAGCCAGCCCCAGAGTCCACCACTAGACCAGTAACCAGTCCATAAGAATACATGGACAGCACAGGCTGGTAACCAACATACATCGCTGGGGCCCCAAACCCTTCAAACAGGAGTTCAGCTGTCTTCTCTCGGTTGGAGATGGGAGAGAAGGCTGGGTCAGTCATCAGGATGCCATGCTCTTCAGGGCAGACTTGGAGCTCCTCATAGAGCACATGGCTCCACAGCTTCTCCAGGGAATCCCAGTCACTTATCATTCCACTGGTGATGGGCCTCTTGAGGATGAGATCATCTGAGTCCTTGCAGGGAATGTTGTTTCCAAAATAACATTCAGTTTGGTCCTTTTTGGACAATCCAACCACTGACCTCAGAACTTTATGGGGCTTCTCATCTCCAGAGAAGCCAGCTTTGATGGAGCCTGATCCTGGGTCGATTACAATAGCCACATTCTGCTTGAAGTCCTCACTGCTATCCACTGCAGTCATTCTTAGACAGTCTGTAATTTGTTTGAACAATGAAAGCAAATGTTGAAGTTATGTTTCTTTCTCTAGTTGTCCCCAAGCATGTCTGCAACAGTCAACTCATGAACAGAGACTAATGGTTTGAAAGATTGCTTTATTACTTGAAAAAACATGTTTGTCACAAAACCTGTGACATCACAATGGCATCAATGGCCTTGTAGCATCACCACAGTGCTCCAGTCTGGGTGACTATGGCAACGGATGATCACAGGGTTATTTCTCAGTATTTGTGAACATTAGCTGACAAGGATAGCTTTTCACACACACACACACACGCACACACACACACTCACGCACACACGCACACACTCACGCACACACGCACACACACACACACACACACACACACACACACACACACACACACACACACACACACACACACACACACACACACACACACACACACACACACACACACACACGTCTGGTAAACTATGTGAGTTGGGCAATCATTACCTACGCCTCTTCAACATCTATAATGGGAGAGAGGATGAATGTTCCCATTCAAACTCATCATAGCACTTACAGGATATTTGATGGCCTGTAGAATCATTGAACTGCTGTAAACCTTGAGTGGATGTTTCTGCATCCAGTACACATCATCCCTCACTATGTGATTAAGATAAGGATGAATAATAGAGGCTTCAAGCATTGTATGGACCAGTTTGAACTGGATTCCTCACATGCAATCAACAGGGAATGAGAGTGGTTCTAATTTTGAACATTATTCTGTATTACAGTAACAAGGAAAGTAGGAAACGCACAGACCAAGAGTTGTTACTGAAGGCAGATTTGACCCCCAATAGCATCTTTTACACTACCAATCTGCATTGGGTTAACACACTACATTTTAGTGGAACAGGCTCCAGTCACACTGATCTAATTACACACACACACACACACACACACACACACACACACACACACACACACACACACACACACACACACACACACACACACACACACACACACACACACACACACACACACACACACACACACACACACACACTTATGCATCCAATCCTTCCTAAGATGGAGTTAACCTACAAGTGTCACCCCTCCATGGCTACTGCAGAGGAAGAGTATAATTAGAAGCTGTTTGTTTCTGACCCTTGGGCAACAGAAATGTTGGCTGTAGGAGTCAACAGTTCACCGATGTAAGTCACTACTAGCCTGAGAGCACGGGAAGGTATTCACTTTCCATTACACACAGGGGAGAGTGATACATGCTCTGGAGAGGGGCCACATGTACTGGACCCTATAAGTACTGGACCCTGTTAGTGAATCCTATTCAATATAAGGTAAATCAATGAGAAACTCTCTGATTAAGACTATCTGTCAATGTAATACAGATATCGCTTCACAATACCCGGTCTCAGAATGGTTCAATCTAACAAAGTAGATGCTACATCTGCCCCATTGATTCAATGACAACAACGCAGTACTTCATATCATATAAATGTCATTGTACAGGTATACATCACTAATGAATTCAACATTGGCCAGGCCCAATAGCAGTCAAGTCTGCCCACAGTCTGTCATAAACGTCTAGGTTTTAGATTAGCTGTTTTATGGCCAGTTTACGCTCTACATTGAGTGGATGTTGAATTTAAGAAGTGGAATCAAAGTGGACAGTGCCATCCCTCAGCTCAGTAAAGCTGATTATGTTCAACCAGATAAGCATGTTTGTATCAAACAGAAAAATGATGGAGCTCACAGGCCTGCACAATGACAGGCATGCTGCCAAATGGCAGAGCTCTCACACTATTAATTTAAATCTCCCACAGTCTATTTACATATAGCAGGTACTATATATTGGTATGCCAGGATCCTCTGGGCTATTTTTGGCTCCCGCTTTGACGGTTTTATATAGTATATGGTGATGAATATCCATTGTCAGTGTGTGCAACCAAGAGAAACTGATTGCATCCTAATGATGATAAGAATGATGACGAGGGTAATAATGAAAAGGACAAATACACCAACCATGTCATAAACAAATGAATTGTAACATTTTATATGGTCCATGCCTAAGGACACTCAGCAAAGCTTTCATCCGTTGCTTTTAAGGATAATTGACCAAGGTAATAGCTTTCCAATCTGACTCCTATGGCTACAAACAGAGCTTTAAAAGAACAGAATTATTAAGCGGCTCTAATTATAGCAAATAAAGAGATCCTTGCCGTGCATAAAACAATGTATAATTCCTTACTAACTGTCATCTTTTGGGAGATTTTCAAATAACTCCTGTGGGAAGAAAAAAAAGACGTGGCGGAAAAGTCAGAGCACAACAATTGCAATCTGGCAGATACAGTATTCTTCTGGCACTTCTAATCAAACATCAGCAAACTATTAGATTAGACATCCACCTGCTAGAGGCCCTTTTTATACATAAATTCAGTTGCACTTCAGGCTCTGCATTGTCCCACGCATCCCATTCTTTCCAGACAGATTATACAGTACAGGTTATGTTCCTGTAGTCCACAATCAGCTTCTTGGTTTTGCAGAGAGTTGAGAGAGGGGTAGTTGTCCTGGCACTACACTGCCAGGGCTCATTCCTCCTCCCTATAGGCTGTCATTGTTGTTGGTTATCAGGCCTACAACAGTGGTGTCCTCAGAAAGTTGATTGATCGAGTAGTAGTGCATTATGTTATTTGTCATATGCTTCATAAACAACAGGTGTAGACTAACAGTGAAATGCTTACGGGTCCTTTCCAACAATGCAAAGAGAATGAAAATAGAGAAATAATAGAAAAGTAAAACAAGTAATTATAAAGGTAATAATAAACACAATGAGAAATGATAACTAACTTATATACACATATACCAGTAAAGAGTCGGGGTACGAGGTAATTGAGGTAGATATGTACATATAACTATGAATACACTGACACATAATAAAGATTAGCAGCAGCATATGTGATGAGTCAAAACGTTAGTGCAAAAAAGATCAATGCAAAATTAAAGCTGAAATGTCTTGAGTCATTAAGAATTCATGCCTTTGTTATGGCAAGCCTAAATCAGAAGAGAAGTAAAAATGTGCTTAACAAGTCAAATAATAAGTTGCTTGGACTCACTCTGTGTGCAATAATAGTGTTTAACATGATTTTTGACTACCTCATCTCTGTACCCCACACATGCAATCTGTAAGGTCCCTCAGTCGATCATTTCAAACAGATTAAACCACAAAGACCAGGGTGGTTTTCCAATGCCTCTCAAAGAAGGGCACCTATTGGTAAACCAGACATTGAATATCTGTTTGAGCATGGTGAAGTTATTCATTACACAGGCGTCCTTCCTAACTCAGTTGCTGGAGAGGAAGGAAAGTGCTCAGGGAATTCACCATGAGGCTAATGGTGACTTTAAACAGTTACAGATGTTAATGGCTGTTATAGGAGAAAAATGAGGATGGATCAACAACATTGTAGTTACTCCACAATACAAATATTCCAAAACATGCACCCTTTCTGCAATAAGGCATTAAAGTAACCTGGAAAGAATATAGCAAAAACATTTACTTTATGTCAAATCCAACACAACACATCACTGAGTACCACTCTCCATATTTTCAAGCATAGTGGTGGCTGCATCATGTTATGGGTATGCTTGTAATCATTAAAGACTAGGGGGGGTTTTAGGATAAAAATTTACAAAATGGAGCTAAGCACAGGCAAAACCCTAGAGAGAAACCTGATTCAGTCTGCTTTCCAACAGACACTGGGAGACAAATTAATCTTTCCTCAGGACAATAACCTAAAATACAAGGCTGAAAATACACTGAAGTTGCCAAGATGGCATTGAATATTCCTGAGTGGCCTAGTTACAGTTTTGACTTAAATTGGCTTGGAAATCTATAGCTAGACTTGAAAATGGCTGACTAGCAATGATCAACAACCAACTTGACAGAGTTGAAGAATTAAAAAAATAATAATGCTAATATTGTACAATCCAGGTATGCAAAGCTCTTAGAGACTTACCCAGAAAGACTCACAGCTGTAATTCCTGCCAAAGGTGATTCTAACATTGACTCAGGGGTGTGATTACTTATGTAAATGAGATATGTCATTTTAATTTTCAATGAATGTGCAAAACATTATGAAAACATGTTTTTACTTGGTCATTATGCAGTATTGTGTGTAAGTGGGTGAGGAAAAAAATATATTTAATCTATTTTGAATTCAGGCTGTAACACAAGAAAATGTCGAATAAATCAAGGGGTATGACTATTTTCTCAAGGCACTATATGTGAAAATGCTATTCATTGACTACAGTTCAGCATTCAGCACTGTTCCCTGCAAGCTCGACACTAAGCTCAGAGCCCTGGGTCTGGAAACCAGATCCTGGACTTCCTGACACGCAGACCACTGGCTATGAAGGCTATGAAGATTGGCAACAAAACCTCCTCCACACTGACTTAACACAGGGACCTCCAGGGGTGTGTCCTCAGTCCTCTGAGGTACTCTCTGTTCATCTACGACTGCGTGGATTTGCACGACACCAACTCCATCATCAAGTTTGCTGACGACACCACGGTTGTAGGCCTGATAACCAACAATGACGAGTTAGGCTATAGGGAGTAAGTAAGTTAACTGGCATTATGGTATCATGACAACAACCTCTCCCTCAACGTCAGCAAAACAAAGGAGTTGATTGTTGGCTTCAGGAAGCAGAGGAGGGAAGATGCCCCAATCCACATCAACGAGACTCCAGTAGAGAGAGTCACAAGTTTTAAGTTCCTCTAAGTCTACATCAATGAGGACTTGACATGGACCAACAACACCACCACTCTTGTCAAGAGGGCACAACAACATCTCTACTTCCTAAAGCGGCTGAAGAAATTTGACATGCCGCCAAAGGTCCTCTCCAAATGCTACCGGTGCACCATTGAGAACGTCCTGACCGGTTGCATCACAGCCTGGTACAGAAATAGCTCCGTACATGACTCCAAGGCAATTCAGTGGGTGGTGAAGACGGCCCAGTACATCACTGGGACCATGCTCCCACCCATCCAGGATAAATGGTGCCTTAGGAAAGCCTGCAGCATCATCAAAGACCCCTCACACCCAGCCACGTGCTGTTCTCTCCCTTATCGTCGGGCTGACAGTATAGGAACACGAGGTCTGATACCAACAGGCTCAGAGACTATTTCTATCTACAAGCCACCAGACTGCAGAACATTTGAGCTGGACTGACCACTTGCTCTGTTTCTCCATCCCTGGGTGAAGATGGCTGACAAAACATTACGGTGGAACCAAATGTAAGTAGTTATAACGTCATAACGAGTCAAGCAAAACATTTACAATAAGAGAGGAATATGTTAGTTAATGTAGAGACAAACATTTGTGCATATTTCTTTGTCATGGAGTTAATTTACAAAAATCACAATTTAGCAAATTATCTGACTAGCTAACATTAGCCAGCTAGCTAGTGTTGTGACATGGGAATTAATTTGTAGTTTGTGTTTTCGGGACTTCATGAGAAAACCAGCAAACCAGGCTGTCGTCTTGTGAAACAGTGGATGTAAAGAATTTAGCTAGCTAAAGCATTTACTGCAAATTGAATGTACAAGTGTATAAGCTTGCCTTGCAATGCAGCTGAAGTAACACAGCTAGCTAACTATTTACTTGCTTATTGTGTAGTGGAGGAGAAAAATAACTGTATGCCTATGGATGTGTAGCTAGCTACAGTATGTAGCCAATCTATGTAAGGACCCTAAAACATTAGGTTCTGAACTAATACTCATACCAATCTATGAACCTCAGCTATCATGGTTGTTGTATATACTTCAAGTCTGAATGGCATTAATGAAGCCCATGGATAGAGTAGAATTTAATAACTATATACATGTACTGTAGTTATTACCACGCATGAGATCCCCACATTGTAGCCTGTACATTGAATATATTTACTGATCATGTACTCTTCCTTGGCAAATAAAGGTGCGGTTCAGGTATGAATCTCGGAGACATTTTTTTTCAGTAATTTCAAACTCCATTCTTTGAATAATGCTGTGTCTGCATGTATGTATTACAATTATACACTTCAAAAGTGTTTACCACTCCTGCTCCTGGGACATCAATGATTACACATTGTAACTATGCAATAGACTAGAAACATGACTTAAGTAAAGGCTGATTTGTAATTCATATATACAGAACACACATGTATACATTCATGCTACACACATCACAACTGCTGATACCAGACTCTTATTATACTGCTAAATGTATATGCTTGGCCCCATCCCCCCCTTCCTCAACACAGTTGTAAATATTGGACTATAAATAGTTCCTTCCTGTATTATATTAAAATGTCATCCACACGCAATCTCAATCGTACTCCACACGGCCCTTTCCCACCTGGACAAAAGGAACACCTACGTGAGAATGCTGTTCATTGACTACAGCTCAGCATTCAACACCATAGTGCCCACAAAGCTCATCACTAAGCTAAGGACCCTGGGACTAAACACCTCCCTCTTCAACTGGATCTTGGACTTCCTGACGGCCCGCCCCCAGGTGGTGAGGGTAAGCAACAACACATCTGCCACGCTGATCCTCAACACTGGGGCCCTTCAGGGGTGTGTACGTAATCCCCTCCTGTACTCCGTGTTCACCCACGTCTGCGTTGCCAAACACGACTCCAAAACCATCATTAAGTTAGCTGATAACACAACAGTGGTAGGCCAGATCACCGACAACGATGAGACAGCCTCTAGGGAGGAGGTCAGAGACCTGGCATTGTGGTGCCAGGACAGCAACCTCCCTCTCAATGTGAGCAAGACAAAGGAGCTGATCGTAGACTACAGGAAAAGGCTGGCCGAACAGGCCCCCATTAACATCGACGGGCTATAGTGGAGCGGGTCGAGAGTTTCAAGATCCTTGGTGTCCACATCCCCAACAAATTATCATGGTCCAAACACACCAAGCACTAAGACAGTCGTTAAAAGGGCATTAAAACACCTTTTCCCCTCAGGAGACTGAAAAGATTTGGCATGGGTCCCCAGATTCTCAAAAAGATCTACAGCTGCACCATCGAGAGCATCCTGACCGGTTGCATCACCGCCTGGTATGGCAACTGCTCGGCATCTGACCGTAAGGTGTTACAGAAGGTAGTGAGTACGGCCCAGTACATCACTGGGGCCAAGGTTCCTGCCATCCAGGACCTATATACTAGGTGGTGTCAGAGGAAAGCCCCAAAAAATCCAGTCACCCAAGTCATAGACTGGTTCCTCTGCTGCCGCAAGGCAAGCGATGCCGGAGTGCCAAGTCTAGGACCAAAAGGCTCCTTACAGCTTTTACCCCCAAGCCATAAGACTGCTGAACAATTAATCAAATAGCCACCGTACTATTTACATTGATCCCCCGCATTTGTTTTGTACACTGCTGCTACTCGCTGTTTGTTATCTATGCATAGTCACTTCACCCCTACCTCCATGTACAAATTACCTCGACTAACCTTTACTCCTGCAAATTGACTCGGTACTGGTACCCTCTGTATATAGCCTTGTTGTTGTTTTTTTATTGTGTTACTTTTTATTATTTTTTACTTTATTTTTCCAAATATTTTTTTAAGTCTTTCTTGAACTGCACTATTGGTTAAGAGCTTGTAAGTAAGCATTTCACAGTAAGGTCTACACTTGTCTTTGACACATGTAACAAATAAAGTTTGATTTGGTTTTGATTTGAAATGTATTATTATAGTCTTACTTTATGCTCATATTCTTATCTTTTCTTATTTCTTATTTTTGTTGTATTGTCGTGAAGGAACCTGCATGTAAGCAGTTCGTTGTACGATGTATACAGTACCATGCGTATCCTGTACACATGACTAATAAAACCAGCATTGAATAGATCTTACCACAGGCTCCTCCTGTTTCAGCCTCTGCCTATAATTGGTTAGCACAGGAGGTTGGTGGAACCTTAAATGGGAAGGACAGGCTCGTGGTAATGGCTGGAACAGAATACGTGGAATGGTATCAAATACATGTATTACGTGTGATGGCATTCCATTTGCTCCATTACACCCATTATTATGAGTCGTCCTCCCCTGGTGGGTAGCAACAGGATAGAGGCCTGACTTGATTTGCCAAAGCGGAGATGAGGGAGTGCCTTATATCCTTCCTGGAAGGGGGAATAACAGTGGTCCAACGTGTTTTTGACTCACGTAGGGCAAGAGATGTACCGATGGATCTTCGGTGAAACTCCGCTCAGGTTTCCTGCTTGTTTATAGTCCCATCCAGTTCGTTGAGTGCCAAATTGGTGACAGTTAGTGGTGGAATGTAGAACAACAGGAGTTGTTGATCATGAAGCATACCCATCCCCCTCTGTTTTTTCCTGAGTCCTTTGCTCGATCCAACCGATGAATGGAATATGCCTTAGGCTGAATGGCTGAGTCAGGTATCGATAGAAAGAGCCATGTCTCAGTGAGTGACTCCATGACTTTACAATTCCTAATTTCTCATTGGAAGGTTAGCCTCACTCTGAGAAGGTCCAGCTTATTGTCCAGTGACTGGACATTGGCCAGAAGAATACTCGGAAGGGGGATGGTGGTTTTCACAGTGTCTCAGTCTTACCAGAACGCTCACTCTTCTTCCACGCTTACAGCGGCGCCACTTCCTAGGTAGGATGCCAGGTATGCCGATGAGTTGGACCGAGTAAGGAGTAAACAAAGATTCCAGGACGAAGTTAAGGCTAGTAACAGTCAATCTGTTCAAAAGTGCTTGGAGGTCGTGAGAAATAATAGCAGAAACATTCTGTACAAAGAAAGTGTAACAATGAACGCTGAGAGTTGGGAAGCAAGTTCAGGGATTGAATACATTTTATAAATAAATGAACAAAACAAGAAACACAAACAGCGCACCGACATGAAACAGCAACAGAAACAATCATGACTGGGGAAGAAACCAAAGGGAGTGACATATAAAGGGCAGGTAATCAAGGAGGTGATGGAGTCCAGGTGAGTGTCATTATGCGCAGATGCGCTTAACGATGGTGAAAGGTGTGTGCCATAACGAGCAGCCTGGTGTCCTCGAGGCCGGAGCACACGTGACAGTACCCCCTCCCTGACGCGCGACTCCAGCCGCAGGAAGCCAACCAAGATGACGATCCTGTGGATCCGGAGCAGACCGGTCGCCTTCGCTGAGGAGTAAGAGCCTGATGAACTGGCTGAGACCTCTCAGGTTGTCTCGGCTGAGGCACGGAAACCTGTTCATCCAGGTTAGGCATGGGAGCCTATCGAACCAGCTGATGCATGGGAGCCTACAAACTGACTGAGGCCTCCCAGGTGGCTCTGGCTCCAACACCCGGACCTGACATCGCCTCAAACACACAAAAAAACACTCCCTGATGCTTCCCTTTGAGTTGTCATTCTGTAACGATGTGTACGCTGAGAGTCGGGAAGCAAGTTCAGGGAATGAATACATTTAATAAATAAATGAACAAAACAAGAAACACAAACAGCGCACCAACATGAAACAGAAACAATGGCGACTGGGGAAGAAACCAAAGGGAGTGACATATATATAGGGCAGGTAATCAAGGAGATGATGGAGTCCAGATGAGTGTCATTATGCGAAGATGCGCATAATGATGGTGACAGGTGTGCGCCATAATGAGCAGCCTGGCGAGCTATAGGCCGGAGAGGGAGCACATGTGAGATAAAGTAAGAATTAACATGAAAATATAAAACTAAATAGCAAAGTTGAGGAGGAGCTGGCAAAAATGGGCACCATCCACTTCAACTACATTTAAAAATGCTTTCTAAAAGCCTTTCGAAGGCTTTAAAAAATGCATTTGCCGAAAGACGTGGCCTTTTGAGCAGTGAACCACTATAGCAGAGGTGAAGTTGTGTTCCTGCCAGGGGCACTCCCCCAGCGGAGTCCATCTCCACAGTACAGTCGATTGAGGTTAGCAGAGGCTGTTCCCACATCGGCCGACCCATCCCAAAATCAGTGTCCGGTCGACAGAACAAATATTCCTGACAGTCAGGAATAGTAACCTGTGTCTCCCTCTGAGTGAGCTGGATCGTTAAGTGGTGTCTGACGCTCGGTGGTGACCGTCTGTGTACCCTTGGGCGAGGGGCAGGTCAGCCATGTGGTAATGAGTGCACCACCACCCGTCTGCCTTCCTGCCGCCATGACTCAGGGGAGATACACATCATGCTGTGGCACCACAAACTAGGCTCCTAGGTTTCCTACTGACTACCCAAATGGTTTTCGTTTACTGCTAAATGTGAAAATGGATTAGTGGTGCAAGAGGTGTGAATGAATGTTTTTTACATCAAGTATCTAAGCTATACATTTTGTAAGTTCTTTATGTCTAATAAATCATTGTGTGTTCATTTCATGAAAATAACTCTAAATATATATTTTTTATCATTTATTTCCCTGAGCCTCCTTTTGCCATTGAAATGCTCCGTCTGATCATGTGGGTGTGTTGATACAAATGTATATAATATATTTACATACACAGCCCTGATAGGATTGCCTAGACTTGAGCCAACCCCACTTAGCCCTTTAAAAGCGCTTACTCTAAAAGGGCATTATCATAATTTTCACAATTTCAGAGTATTATTTCAACCTCATAGCGTGGAAACATAGAGAAAAAAAGAAGAAGAGGAAAATCACATGTTTGACTGTCCTTTTAAATAAAAAAATCATAATGATAAGATTTGAAACTGTGTGGACTAGGTTGGGGTAAGCTAAATAAAGATCCATATAGTACTGCAAATCAAATCAAAGTGTATTTGTCACGTGTGCCGAATATAACAGGTGAAACCTTACAGTGCAGAAACCTTACAGTGAAATGCTTACTTACAGGCTCTAACCAATAGTGCAAAAGGGTATTAGGTGAACAATAAGTAGGTAAAGAAATAAAAACAACAGTAAAAAAACAGGCTATATACAGTAGCGAGGCTATAAAAGTAGCGAGGCTACATACAGACACCGGTTAGTCATGCTGGTTAAGGTAGTATGTACATGTAGATATGGTTAAAGTGACTATGCATATATGATGAACAGAGAGTAGCAGTAGTGTAAAAGAGGGGTTGGCGGGTGGTGGGTGGGACACAATGCAGATAGCCGGGTTAGCCAATGTGCGGGAGCATTGGTTGGTTGGCCCAATTGGAGGTAGTATGTACATGAATGTATAGCTAAAGTGACTATGCATATATTTTAAACAGAGAGTAGCAGCAGCGTAAAAAGAGGGGTTGGGGGGGGGGGTTGGGAGGAATCGCAATGCAAATAGTTAGGGTAGCCATTTGATTACCTGTTCAGGAGTCTTGTGGCTTGGGGGTAAAAAATGTTGAGAAAACGTTTGGTCCTATACTTGGCACTCTGGTACCGCTTGCCATGCGATAGTAGAGAGAACAGTCTATAACAGGGGTGGCTGGGGTCTTTGACAATTTTTAGGGCCTTCCTCTGACACCGCCTGGTGTAGAGGTCCTGGATGGCAGGCAGCTTAGCCCCAGTGATGTACTGGGCCATACGCACTACCCTTTGTAGTGCCTTGCGGTCAGAGGCCGAGCAATTGCCGTAACAGGCAGTGATGCAACCAGTCACGCTCTCGATGTTGCAACTGTATAAATCCTTTTGAGGATCTCAGGACCCATGCCAAATCTTTTTAGTATCCTGAGGGGGAATAGGCTTTGTCGTGCCCTCTTCACGACTGTCTTGGTGTGTTTGGACCATTCTAGTTTGTTGTTGATGTGGACACCAAGTAACTTGAAGCTCTCAACCTGTCCACAATCATCTCCTTAGTCTTGGTTACGTTGAGGGATAGGTTGTTGTTCTGGCACCACCCGGCCAGGTCTCTGACCTCCTCCCAAAAAGCTGTCTCATCTTTGGCGGTGATCAGGCCTATCACTGTTGTGTCGTCTGCAAACTTAATGATGGTGTTGTGGTCGTGACTGACCATGCAGTCGTGGGTGAACAGGGAGTACAGGAGTGGACTGAGCACGCACCCCTGGGGAGTTCCAGTGTTGAGGATCAGCGTGTTGCTACCTACCCTCACCACCAGGGGAGGCCGTCAGGAAGTCCAGGATCCAGTTGCAGAGGGAGGTGTTTAGTCCCAGGATCCTTAGCTTAGTGATGAGCTTTGAGGGTACTATGGTGTTGAACGCTGAGCTGTAGTCAATGAATAGCATTCTCACGTAGGTGTTCCTTTTGTCCAGGTGGGAAAGGGCAGTGTGGAGTGCAATAGAGATTGCATCATCTGTGAATCTGTTTGAGCGGTATGCAAATTTGAGTGTGTCTAGGGGTTCTGGGATAATGGTGTTGATGTGAGCTATAAACGTTCTTTAAAAGCACTTCATGGCTACGGACGTGAGTGCTACGGGTCTGTAGTCATTTAGGCAGGTTGCCTTTGTGTTCTTGGGCACAGGGACTATGGTGGTCTGCTTGAAACATGTTGGTATTACAGACTCAAACAGGGACATGTAGAAAATGTCAGTGAAGACACCTGCCAGTTGGTCAGCACATATCCGGAGCACACGTCCTGGTAATCCGTCTGGCCCCGCATCCTTGTGTATGTTGACCTGTTTAAAGGTCTTACCCATGTCGGCTACAGAGAGCGTGATCACACAGTCGTCCGGAACAGCTGATGCTCTCATGCATGCCTCAGTGTTGCTTGCCTCAAAGCGAGCATATAAGTGATTTAGCTCGTCTGGTAGGCTTGTGTCACTGGGCAGCTCGCGGCTATGCTTCCCTTTGTAGTCTGTAATAGTTTGCGAGCCCTGCCACATAAGACGAGCGTCAGAGCCAGTGTAGTATGATTCAATCTTAGCCCTGTATTGACGCTTTGCCTGTTTGATGGTTCGTCGCAGGGCATAGCAGGATTTCTTGTAAGCTTCCGGGTTAGAGTCCAACATTTTGAAAGCGGCAGCTCTATCCTTTAGCTCAGTGTGAATGTTTCCTGTAATCCATGGCTTCTAGTTGGGATATGTACGTACAGTCACTGTGGGGACGACGTCCTCGATGCATTGCATTAGATTACTCATTTTAGGACATTCTGGATAGTTGACGTTTTACCATTTTGTCTCACTGTTGAAATGCCTTTGATGTTGGTGTTACATATCAAAGAGAATATCTATTTATTTCTCTCTCAATAACAGTACGCCATTAAATACAGGTGGCACTCATAGCTGATTAATGTGGTCAAACTGAGAGAAAACACTCAGCAATAGGCTAAAGATGCCACCCAACTAAATTAGATGTTACTGTTAGGTGACCTAAACTGGGACATGCTTAACACCCCAGCCATCCTACAATCTAAGATAGATGCCCTCAATCTCACACAAATGATCAATGAACCTACCAGGTACAACCCCAAATCCGTAAACATGGGCACCCACATAGATATCATCCTGACCAACTTGCCCTCTAAATACACCTCTGCTGTTTTCAACCAGGATCTCAGCGATCACTGCCTCATTGCCTGCGTCCATTATGGGTCCGCGGTCAAACGACCACCCCTCTTCACTGTCAAACGCTCCCTAAAACACTTCTGCAAGCAGGCCTTTCTAATCGACCTGGCCCGGGTATCCTAGTAGGATATTGACCTCATCCCGTCAGTATAGGATGCCTGGTTGTTCTTCAAAAGTACCTTCCTCACCATCTTAAATAAGCATGCCCCTTTTAAAAAATGTAGAACTAAGAACAGCCCTTGGTTCACTCCAAACTTGACTGCCCTTGACCAGTACAAAAACATCCTGTGGCGCCCTGCACTAGCCTCGAATAGTCCCCGCAACATTAAACTTTTCAGGGAAGTCAGGAAAAACTGTCACCACCGATAAATCCACAATAATCGAGAATTTCAATGAGCATTTCTCTACGGCTGGCCATACTTTCCACCTGGCCACCCCAACCCCGGCCAACAGCTCTGCACCCCCCGCAGCAACTTGCCCAAGCCTCCCCCAGCTTCTCCTTCACCCAAATCCTTACAGCTGACGTCCTGAAAGAGCTGCAAAATTAGGAACCCTACAAATTAGCTGGGCTAGACAATCTGGACCCCCTCTTCCTAAAATTATTTGCCGCAATTGTTGCAACCCCTATTACTAGTCTGTTCAACCTCTCTTTCGTATCGTCTGAGATTCCTAAAGATTGGAAAGCGGCCGTGGTCATCCCCCTCTTCAAAGGGGGAGACACTCTAGACCCAAACTGTTACAGACCTACAGTATATCCATCCTGCCATGCCATTCTAAAGTCTTTGAAAGCCAAGAGAACAAACAGATCACCGACCTTCTCAAATCCCACTGTACCTTCTCCGCTATGCCATCCGGTTTCCGAGTTGGTCACGGGTGTACCTCAGCCACGCTCAAGGTCCTAAACGATATCATAACCACCATCGATAAAAAACAGTACTATGCAGGCGTCTTCATCGACCTGGCCAAGGCTTTCGACTCTGTCAATCACCGTATTCTTATCAGCAGACTCAACCGCCTTCGTATCTCTTATGACTGCCTCACTAACTACTTATCAGACAGAGTTCAGTGTGTCAAATCGGAGGGCCTGTTGTCCGGACCTCTGTCTCTGCGGGGGTGCCACAGGGTTCAATTCTCGGGTCGACTCTTTTCTCAGTATATATCAATAATGTCGCTCTTGCTGCGAGTTACTCTTTGAACCACCTCTACGCAGACGACACCATTCTGTATACATCTGGCCCTTCTTTGGACACTGTTAACAAACCTCCAAACGAGCTTCAATGCCATTCAACACTCCTTCAGTGGCCTCCAACTGCACTTAAACGCTAGTAAAACTCAATGCATGATTTTCAACCAATCTCTGCCCGCACCCGCCTGCCCGCCTAGCATCACTATGCTGGACGGTTCTGACTTAGAATATGTGGACAACTATAAATACCTAGGTGTCTGGCTAGACTGTAAACTCTCCTTCCAGACTCACATTAAGCATCTCCAATCCAAACTTTAATCTAGAATCAGCTTCCTATCTCGCAACCACGCCTTCTTCACACATGGTGCCAAACATACTCTCATAAAACTGACTATCCTGCCGATCCTTGACTTCGGCAATGTCATTTACAAAATAGCCTCCAACACTCTACTCAGAAAATTGGATGCAGTCTGTCACAGTGCCATCCGTTTTGTCACCAAAGCCCCATATACTACCCACCACTGCAACCGGTATGCTCTCATTGGCTGGTCCTCGCTACATATTTATCGCTAAACTCACTGGCTCCAGGTCATCTATAAGTCTTTGGTAGGTAAAGCTCCACCATATCTCAGCTCACTGGTCACCATAGCAACACCCACCCGTAGCATGCTCTCCAGCAGGTACAGTGGGGCAAAAAAGTATTTAGTCAGCCACCAATTGTGCAAGTTCTCCCACTTAAAAAGATGAGAGAGGCCTGTAATTTTCATCATAGGTACACTTCAAATATGACAGACAAAATGAGAAAAAAAAAATCCAGAAAATCACATTGTAGGGTTTTTAATGAATTTATTTGCAAATTATGGTGGAAAATAAGTATTTGGTCAATAACAAAAGTTTCTCTCAATACTTTGTTATATACCCTTTGTTGGCAATGACAGAGGTCTAACATTTTCTGTAAGACTTCACAAGGTTTTCACACACTGTTGCTGGTATTTTGGCCCATTCTTCCATGCAAATCTCCTCTAGAGCAGTGATGTTTTGGGGCTGTTGCTGGGCAACACGGACTTTCAACTCTCTCCAAAGATTTTCTATGAGGTTGAGATCTGGAGACTGGCTAGGCCACTCCAGGACCTTGAAATGCTTCTTACGAATCCACCCCTTCGTTGCCCGGGCGGTGTGTTTGGGATCATTGTCATGCTGAAAGACCCAGCCACGTTTCATCTTCAATGCCCTTGCTGATGGAAGGAGGTTTTCACCCAAAATCTCACGATACATGGCCCCATTCATTCTTTCCTTTACACGGATCAGTCGTCCTGGTCCCTTTGCAGAAAAACAGCTCCAAAGCATGATGTATCCACCACCATGCTTCACAGTAGGTATGGTGTTCTTTGGATGTAACTCAGCATTCTTTGTCCTCCAAACACGACGAGTTGAGTTTTTACCAAAAAGTTACATTTTGGTTTCATCTGACCATATGACATTCTCCCAATCTTCTTCTGGATCATCCAAATGCTCTCTAGCAAACTTCAGACGGGCCTGGACATGTACTGGCTTAAGCAGGGGGACACATCTGGCACTGCAGGATTTGAGTCCCTGGCGGCGTAGTGTGTTACTGATGGTAGGCTTTGTTACTTTGGTCCCAGCTCTCTGCAGGTCATTCACTAGGTCCCCCCATGTGGTTCTGGGATTTTTGCTCACCGTTCTTGTGATCATTTTGACCCCACGGTGTGAGATCTTGCGTGGAGCCCCAGATCGAAGGAGATTATCAGTGGTCTTGTATGTCTTCCATTTCCTAATAATTGCTCCCACAGTTGATTTCTTCAAACCAAGCTGCTTACCTATTGCAGATTCAGTCTTCCCAGCCTGGTGCAGGTTTACAATTTTGTTTCTGGTGTCCTTTGACAGCTCTTTGGTCTTGGCCATAGTGGAGTTTGGAGTGTGACTGTTTGAGGTTGTGGACAGGTGTCTTTTATACTGATAACAAGTTCAAACAGGTGCCATTAATACAGGTAACGAGTGGAGGACAGAGAAGCCTCTTAAAGAAGAAGTTACATGTCTGTGAGAGCCAGAAATCTTGCTTGTTTGTAGGTGACCAAATACTTATTTTCCACCATAATTTGCAAATAAATTCATTAAAAATCCTACAATGTGATTTTCTGGATTTTTTTTCTTCTCATTTTATCTGTCATAGTTGAAGTGTACCTATGATGAAAATTACAGGCCTCTCTCATCTTTTTAAGTGGGAGAACTTGCACAATTGGTGGCTGACTAAATACTTTTTTGCCCCACTGTATATCTCACTGGTCATCCCAAACGCCAACACCCCCTTTGGCCGCCTTTCCTTCCAGTTCTCTGCTGCCAATGATTGGAACGAATTGAAAAAAAAATCACTGAAGTTGGTGTCATATATCTCCCTCACTAACTTCAAGCATCGGCTGTCAGAGCAACTTACCGATCGCTGCAGCTGTACATAGCCCATCTGTAAATTGCCCATCCAAGTAACCTACCTTATCCTCATATTTGTTTTTAGTTTTTTTCTGCTCTTTTGTTCACCAGAATTTCTACTTGCACATCCTCTTCTGCACATCTTTCACTCCAGTGTTCAATTGCTAAATTGTAATTACTTCACCACTATGGCCTATTTATTGACTTACCTCCTTACTTCATTTGCACAAACTGCATACACATTTTCTATTGTGTTATTGACTGTTTGTTTATGCCATGTGTAACTCTGTGCTGTTCTTTTTGTCGCACTGCTATGATTTATCTTGGCCAGGTCGCAGTTGTAAATGAGAACTTGTTCTCAACTGGCCTACCTGGTTAAATAAAGGTGAAATAAAAAAATCAAATGTTCAAAGGCATCAATGTGAGTATTTCCACGCAGTCTGTATTGAGTTTGTGGCTACATTGTATAATGCTTCTCCTATATACTGCTCAGACAGCGAAATCTTGACTCCTCCGCCAAACTGCTCCTGCATGAATTCTGAAACCAGCTGCTGTATGTTTCAATAGGGAGAGATAAAATCAACTTTAAACTTCTGTATCTGGATTTCAGCTGTCCCCTCATGGGGCCCGAGTTACAGTAACATTGTTCTGGTCAGGGCATTCCGATACTGCTTTAAAATGTCACGCCTGAACTCTTTATCAAATCAAAGCAAATGTTATTTGTCACACTCAGCAAATTGGATGCAGTCTATCACAGTGCCATCCGTTTTGTCACCAAAGCCCCCTATACTACCCACCACTATGACCTTTATGCTCTAGTTGGCTGGCCCTCGCTTCATATTCGTCACCAAATCTCGGCGAGACCTAAATGCAGACACAGGAGGCAGAAGATTGGAGTCTTACAATGTTTATTAATCCAAAAAGAGTAGGCAAGAGAATGGTTGTGGACAGGCAAAAGGTCAAAACCAGATCAGAGTCCAGGAGGTACAGAGCGGCAGACAGGCCCTTGGTCATGGAAGGCAGAATGGTCAGGCAGGCAGGTACAGAGTCCAATAACAGGCAAGGGTAAAAACCGGGAGGACTAGTAAAAGGAGAACTGCAAAGAACAGGAGGACGGGAAAACCTCAGGTTGACTTGGAAACATACAAGACGAACTGGCACAGAGAGACAGGAAACACAGGGATAAATATAATGGGGAAAATAAGCGACACCTGGAGGGGGTGGAGACACAGGGACAGGTGATACAGATCAGGGCGTGACACGTACTTTTTAGTGAGTGTGCAAGTGGGTCAGTGCAAGACAGAGTCAGTGCAGATAGTTTGGGTACAATTATTTGACGATTTAGTAGTCTGGCTATTTAGCATTCTTATGACTTGGGGGTAGAAGATATCTCTGAGCCTGTTTTTCAGGCCTTCCTCTAACACCGCCTGATATAGAGGTTCTGAATGGGAGGGAGCTCTGCCCCAGTGATGTACTGGGTTGTCCCACCATCCTCTGTTGTGCTTTGCGGTCAAGGCATAGCCGCGGGAAGTAGGGGTGCTAAGGGTGCCGCACTCTTTAAATATATATATATATATATATATATATATATATATATATATATATATATATATACATATAAATTACCAGTCAAAAGTTTGGACACACCTACTCATTCAAGAGTTTTTATTTTTTTGGACTCGTTTCTACATTGTAGAATAATAGTAATACATCAACACTATGAAAAAACGCATATGGAATTAATGTAGTAATCAAAACAAGTGTTAAACAAATCAAAATATTGTATATTTGAGATTCTTCAAACTAGCAACCCTTTGCCTTGATGACAACTTTGCACACTCTTGGCATTCTCTCAACCAGCTTCATGAGGAATGCTTTTCCAACAGCTTTGAAGCAGTTCCTACATACATTGGCTTGCGAAAGTATTTTTACAATTTTGTTGCCTTACAACCTGGAATTAAAATAGATTTTTGGGGGTTTGTATCATTTGATTTACACAACATGCCTACCACTTTGAAGATGCAAAATATGTTTTATTGTGAAACACAGGTGGACTTTTTAAAACGAATTATGTGACTTCTGACTGTAATTGGTTGCACCAGATCTTAATTAGGAGCTTCATAGCAAAGAGGGTGAATACATTTGCACACACCACTTTTCCATTATTTTTTACATTTTTATTTTATGAAACAGGTTATTTTTTAAAATTTCACTTCACCAATTTTGAGAATTTTGTGTATGTCCATTACATGAAATCCCCCCAAAAATCTATTTAAATTACTGGTTGTAATGCAACAAAATAGTAAAAAAGCCAAGGGGGATGAATACTTTTGCAAGGCACTGTACAGTCTTGGCCAAAAGTTTTGAGAATGACACAAATAGTAAATTTTCACAAAGTTTGCTGCATCAGTGTCTTTAGATATTTTTGTCAGATGCCTCTATGGAATACTGAAGTATAATTACAAGCATTTCATAAGTGTCAAAGGCTTTTATTGACAATTACATGAAGTTGATGCAAAGAGTCAAAATTTGCAGTGTTGACCCTTCTTTTTCAAGACCTCTGTAATCCGCTCTGGCATGCTGTCAATTAACTTCTGGGCCACATCCTGTCTGATGGCAGCTTATTCTTGCATAATCAATGCTTGGAGTTTGTCAGAATTTGTGGGGTTTTGTTTGTCCAACCTCTTGAGGATTGACCACAAGTTCTCAATGGGATTAAGGTCTGGGGAGTTTCCTGGCCATGGACCCAAAATATCGATGTTTTGTTCCCCGAGCCACTTAGTTATCACTTTTGCCTTATGGCAAGGTGCTCCATCATGCTGGAAAAGGCATTGTTCATCACCAAACTGTTCCTGGATGGTTGGGAGAAGTTGCTCTTGGAGGATGTGGAAAAATTGTGAGTGAGCCCACTCCCTTGGCTGAGAAGCAACCCCACACATGAATGGTCTCAGGATGCTTTACTGCTTGCATGACACAGGACTGATGGTAGCGCTCACCTCTTCTCCGGACAAGCTTTTTTCCGGATGCCCCAAACAATGGGAAAGGGGATTCATCAGAGAAAATGACTATACCCCAGTCCTCAGCAGCCCAATCTCTGTACCTTTTGCAGAATATCAGTCTGTACCTGGTGTTTTTCCTGGATAGAAGTGGAGATGCGTGCAGATGCACTCACACCTGCCTGCTGCCATTCCTGAGCAAGCTAAGTACTGGTGGTGCCCCAATCCTGCAGCTGAATCAACTTTAGGAGACGGTCCTGGCGCTTGCTGGACTTTCTTGGGTGCCCTGAAGCTTTCCTCACAACAATTGAACCGCTTTCCTTGAAGTTCTTCATGATCCGATAAATGGATGATTTTGGTGCAATCTTACTGGCAGCAATATCCTTGCCTGTGAAGCCCTTTTTGTGCAAAGCAATGATGACGGCACGTGTTTCCTTGCAGGTAACCATGGTTGACAGAGGAAGAACATTGATTCCAAGCACCACCCTCCTTTTGAAGCTTCCAGTCTGTTATTCGAACTCAATCAGCATGACAGAGTGATCTCCAGCCTTATCCTTGTCAACACTCACACCTGTGTTAACGAGAGAATCACTGACATGATGTCAGCTGGTCATTTTGTGGCAGGGCTGAATGCATTGGAAATGTTTTGGGGGGGTTCAGTTAATTTGCATGGCAAAGAGGGACTTTGCAATTAATTGCAATTCATCTGATCACTCTTCATAACATTCTGGAGTATTTGCAAATTGCCATCATACAATTTGAGGCAGCAGACTTAATATTTGTGTCATTTTCAAAACCTTTGGCCACAACTATATGCTGAGCACTTGTTGGCTGCTTTTCCTTCACACTGTGGTCCAACTCATCCCAAACCATCTCAATTGAGTTGAGGTTAGGTGATTGTGGAGGCCAGGTCATCTGATGCAGCACTCATTCACACTACTTCTTGGTAAAATAGCCCTTACACAGCCTGAAGGTGTGTTTTGGGTCATTGACCTGTTGAAAAACAAATGATAGTTCCAATAAGCGCAAACAAGATGAGGTGATCAACTACTCTTTTCCATTCACCTACTCTGCATCTGACAATGACACGGCGGTTGACACCAAAAATCTCAAATTTGGAAATCTCAAATTTTCCACCTGGTCTAAGTCCATTCCTCGTGTTTCTTGGCCAAAGCAAATCTTTTCTTATTAGTGTCCTTTAGTAGTGGTTTCTTTGCAGCAATTCGACCATGAGGGCTTGATTCACGCAGTCTCCTCTGAACAGATGATGTTGAGATGTGTCTGTTACTTGAACTCTGTGAAGCCTTTTTTTGGGCTGCAATTTCTGAGGCTGGTACCTCTAATGAGGTACCAGCAGAGGTAACTCTGGGTCTTCCTTTCCTGTGGTGGTCCTCATGAGAGCCAGTTTCATCATAGCACTTGATGGTTTTTTCGACTGCACTTGATGAAACTTTCAAAGTTCTTGAAATGTTGGAAATTGATTGACCTTCATGTCTTAAAAGTAATGATGGACTGTTGTTTCTCTTTGCTTATTTGAGCTGTTCTTGCCATAATATGGACTTGGTCTTTTACCAAATAGGGCTATCTCCTGTATTCCACCCCTACCTTGTCACAACACAACTGATTGGCTCAGGAAAGAAATTCCACAAATGAACTTTTAACAAGGCACACCTGTTAATTGAAATGCATTCATGAAGCTAGTTGAGAGAATGACAAGAGTGTGCAAAGCTGTGATCAAGGCAAAGGGTGGCTACTTTGAAGAATATAAATATAAAATATATTTTTATTCATTTTACACTTTTTTGGTTAGTACACGATTCCATGTGTTATTTCATAGTTTTGATGTCTTCACTATTATTCTACAATGTAGAACATTTAAAAAAATAAAGAAAAACCCTTGAATGAGTACTATAGATGAGTCCAATCTTTTGGCTGGTACTGTATGTAAATAGGGTATATATATATATATATATATATATATATATATATTTTTTAATACACTTATTAAATATTATATAGCAAATAGCTATATAGCTTATAGCAAATATTTCTAAAAACCTGTTTTTGCGTCACCATTATGGGGTATTGTGTGTAGATTGCTGAGGATTTAATTTGTATTTCATTCATTTTAGAATAAGGCTGTAAGTAACATAACATAGTGTGAAAAACGTAAAATTAACTGTTAAATTTAAACCAATGGCCACTACTGATGACGTTCCCTTTAAATGCACCTCTTAAAATGGCACCTCTTGAAATTGCTACACCTGCAGAGTGGTTGTTGCCATATGACTACCAGATATCGTTACCCTATTGATTTCTCCAAAAAGCTCGATCGGAAGAGCAAGCATGAGTCTCTTGTAGAAAGTGAAAGTCTGCATTAAACTGTTTGTAACACAGGAAAATAGCCTTACGTTTGAGTAAATCACGAATACCCCAGATATTAATTTAACAAAGAGATAAAGACATAAACTTCAACCAATGACCTTCTTATACTAATATAGGCTTTTCCTAAGGATATGTAACTCAAAAGGATTTCCATGCCATTATTATTGTCTTTCACCCCCGTCTCATTGAAGTAGAAGTCTTCATCCAAATTGAGGTTAGTGATAGCTGTTCTGATGTCCATAATCTATTTTCAGGTCATAGGAAACGGTGGCAGAATCATTCTGTACAAAAAAGGTTAAGATCAGCGCAATCTTTTTAAACAGCACAACTGGTCAGGAGCCTGTAAAATGGCCGCCATGCCCCCCCTGCGGCGTTCTCATTTCACCCTCCTCGAATCAGATTGTCATTCTATTCTTTAGAAGAACTGAAGCACAAATGGAGCCCACTATAAATAATTGTAATATTGCACTCCATATGTTTAAGTTGTATTACCAGTATCTTTGTATGGATATAAGATTTGGGGAAATTCTCCAGCTTTGTATGATTTGAAATACTGTGCTTTAGGCATAAATAGTGATGAATAACATCTTAGCAATTTAATCTGTATTCTACATCTGGCACCCTTAACATTCCTCTGACCCACCTTTTAATCACACTCTTTATGTTAATCTATCCCTATTACTCAGTCACGAGCACTTTTCACTGCCTATTTGCTGGCATTTCTGCTCCGCTATTGGTGGAACTGTAAAGTGTAACAACCAGGTTTCTATGCAGGATGCTATGGAAGTTGCAATTAAAAGCCTCCACTCCCATGGGTCTTTGAGATCCTCCACAACCCGGGGTGGGTGGGGGGTGGATAAGAGGTGGAGGGGAGAGGAACTGACCTCAGGAACGGCCTCCTTTTCTCCTGTTAATTAAAAGCGATTCCTGAGAGAAAAGGGATAATGTACTGTACGCCTTCGGCACAGAGAGTCTCTCTCTCTCTCTCTCTCTCTCTCTCTCTCTCTCTCTCTCTCTCTCTCTCTCTCTCTCTCTCTCTCTCTCTCTCTCTCTCTCTCTCTCTCTCTCTCTCTCTCTCTCTCTCTCTCTCTCTCTCTCTCTCTCTCTCTCTCTCTCTCTCTCTCTCTCTCTCTCTCTCTCTCTCTCTCTCTCTCTCTCTCTCTCTCTCTCTCTCTCTCTCTCTCTCCAGCTCTTTTAATGAAGCTGTGTTGAAAACTGGAACTTTCAGCTTTTCTAACTTCAAGGCAGGGCATAAATATTTCAGCATGGAGAGGTGATTACTGACATGGTAGGTTTCTCAGGAGCCTGGCTGGCCCAGCATACGTGTAACAGGAGCTGTAGAGAGGAGAAGCTGGATCAGCACTTTATCCTCATCACATACTCCTGGATCCATGTGTGTTATGGCATCCAACCTCACTTCTCTGAGTCCTCACTTTCAACACACTCAGCGGTGGGGGGAAAAGGAAGGGATTCTCTCCATATATACACCCTGGCAGTGATAGTGATTGGCACTATCATACAGCTGTAATTATGACACAGGTTTGCATTGACCTTCGATGGAGTTTGTTCTATTGGATCTTGCCTCAGAGGCTGAGAAACAACACTTGGTATGATGTAACATCTGTGTACTAGAAAACATCCTATGTGGGAATATGATTCTATTCAACTGTCAACCCATATCAATTATGAATAAACCAATGTTGTACAAGGTGCAGATACTACCTCCACTATGAGAACCTTGTAATATAGCCCATATTCCACACTTTCAATACAAATTCAATACATCCATGAGTTGAATCAATGTGTGGGCAAATGGTATGGGAGACTGTGTATCAAATAACAGTCCAAATCCAATTTCACCAAGTGCATAAACACATTCCCCTGAAATACTATATTATTCAGATAGACAGATTCAGAGGCAACAAAATCCCTGCACACTCGCACACAGAGAAAAATAAGACAATAGTGTAGTATACTGTATATAGGAAATGGAATCTTTAGAAAGTCTTTCACTTTTTCACATTTCATTGGAAAATGGCAGAAAGGGGTGTATTTTCAATCTATAGTTGTTGTCTAGTGTAGTGTCAATCAGATGGTATGATAAGTACTACCTATAGTATCAATGAACCTGTATTGACTGGCTAATCCAAATCTCATTGAGGTGGGATGCTACTGTGAGTGAAAGAGATTACATCCCACGGGTCTCCCAAGCCAGGGTGCCAGAAAGTCTTCAAACAGACGTGATAGGCCCCTCCCAGACAGTCACACCCACTCACACCCATCTGAACCATAGCACACAGTCCCCGAGGGAGCTACTGTATATTGTTCTAATGGAAAGGAGAGGATACTAGAGGGAGATTTATGCGTTTACACCCAACAGTATGCTTTTAGACTAGAACAAGACTGTTATCCTCATCATACCTCTGTCTCAGAATGACTTTTGGTCTCAATGAGCCACTCTTTAATTCAGGCCAGGCCTTACAGTCAATGGTTCCCTGATGCTCTGCTGCCTTGTACAGCTCCATGTCTACCACATCACTTTATCCATCACTGCCTCAGCTGCTCTACAGGAGTGGTGGAGATATTGGCATGACCTTTGCAGTGGGACACACCTTCAAAGCCCTCAGTCAAACACATTCGTCTGTCAGTGTATATTCAAACACTGTTCATTGGAGCCAGAGTTCATTGGGGCCAGTAGATACCGCCTTCAGCCAGTATAATTCCTCCAAGCACTTTTCAAGTCTGAAGAGCCTGAAGAGCTGCTGCTTGGCAAAGCAGCTAACCTAGCTGCTAGCTATCAAACTAGCCAGATTTTCTCAACAGTTTCTGATTTGTGTAAAGATGGTAAAATTATGGAACTGAATGAGCTACAGGATAAGACCAGGTTTACCAACCATTTGAGAATAATTCAGATTGTACAGTCAGTCAAGTCAGCAGATAGATCAATTACATATAAACATGGTTTTAACAGATAGGAAAGTTTGATAAAGGATATGCATTCCAAAAAAACACCTGGCATCTAGGGTGTATAAATTCCTAAACTAAAAAACAAGGGGACTACGCCTTCCCTAAAGAGAGAAATGAGGTAAAGATTTGCATATGACTATACCAGAAATGTAATGGTGTAGAATTTTTTTTTTTTTAAATGTGCAGAGAGTCTAAAACACAAATTGTTCAGTATTATATAATGAATAGAACTTACTGGACTCCCTCTAAAATGTACAAGGCAAAAATTACAACCAATAGCAAATGTTGGATATGTAAATCAGATGATGCTGGGCTTGTGCATATGTTGGTCGAGTTCCCTAAGTTGGAAACATATTGGAAAATGATATTCTCTCTATTTCAAGGAGCAATAGAAAATGGAATACACACAAATGCTCGCCTTTATCTTGCTGGGAATTAACCTCCCAGAAAATACACCAACTGCTTCCGTGCTCAGGTCACTAACTCTCCTTGCTAAAAGGGTCATGTTAAGGAATTGGAAAGAGGAACAATCACCCTCATTTGCAGAATGGCTCAAACTGTCAATGAACACTTTTAAATTTGAGAAAACGATTGCAAATTTAAATGGAAAGTTAAAGGAATATGAAACAATATGTGCCAAGTTAGAAGTTGGAGTGAACAAAAACGGGAAAATATATGTTATTTATAATATTTAATTAATACTAATCGTGTGTATTGATGCAAAATTATTGATTCAAAATCATTACACCAATCAATAACATGTAATTTTATACAAATAATGTACATAATTTGAAACTGCTGGCAATTTCATCATGGCTCCAACTTTACCATTATTCATAATATGAATGATCTATTTATTTTTTGTTCTTGAAATTTCGTTGCAGCCCTCCCATATATTCAACATTTATATTTAGATTTTGTGTTTGGATGAAATTAGGATATACAACGAAAGGAAAGTCAAAGTAGGATGACAGAGAACAATGTTGTGATGTGTTTACATCGTTCTTTGGTTAGTGTGATATGTTGTATGTTGGTAGGAATGGTAGGAACAGAATGAAAAAACAAGCCAGAGTTCCCACCTAAGCTGTTGAATACACGGAACAGGCCTATCAATTTTGTGTTCACGGCCGACACATCCCTACTGTCCTACGTGCCAAAGGCAAAAATGTGGTACTCATGAGAACGCTTCAAAGGGATGGGAGATTGTGTGGCCAGGAACATCAAAAAACAGAAATCATAATGGATTACAATGTCACAAAAGGAGGGGTGGACAAATTAGACAAGCTGGTGACTGGCTACAGCAGCAAAAGAAGAACCCTAAGCTGGCCACTTGTGATATTCTTCAACATCTTGGACATCTCGGTGTACAACGCATTTGTGATCTGGATGGCATTAAACCCAGATTGGAACAGAGGGAAGCTCCAGAGGATACGGCTCTTTCTTGAGGAGCTGTGCAAAGCATTGGTAAGACTTCAAATCCAGAGGAGGCAACATATCCCAAGGACCCCTGCTTCTCCATCGTGAGGAGGATTCAGGAGGAGGATAGTGGTGCCCCATCCGCCTGACCCACAGAACCAACAACTCCAATACCGGAAGTAAGTGTGAGTGATGTTGTTGCATGTGTGTTTGTCTGACTCTCCTACCTTGGCCTGCTGTAACTATATATGTGACCCATTTCAGGAGGCTAGGTGTAAGTCACAACTTCACAGGAGCGCAATTTTAACCTTTGTTTTTAAATATCAAAATGCGTTTTGGAGCAGAAATGCCTTGGAACATGTGAACTTTCATGTGCCTTAATAACGAATGTGTATGCCATCTGTAAATTCGAATACAATTGTTAAATTACGAACCTTGTTGGTTAAGCCACAGAAAAAGTCAGCAGCCTTCCCACTAGCCATGATTGGCTGAGATAATGAGTGGGCTGGACATGCCGAGAGAGGAGTTTGGCTTGGTCTGCTACATAGAAGGCTTCTGTCTATTTGAGATAGTTAGTCTGTGTTGGTAATCCTGTCGAACGTGGCTTTAAAAAAAATGTATTGTGTAGTGGAGCTGCATAAGTGTTGGTCTCCACTTTATGGAGGATCAAGTTTTGAAATTTGTGGAATTAGAGTATGATAGATAAAGAAAACACCTGTCTCCGGATTACTTCTTCAAACTAAGGGCAACCGTGACATGGCATTCATGGCAGGGAGAAGCATCCATCGTGCATGATGATGTATACAGGTAAGATAGTCTAGCATTAGCTAACTACATTTTCAAATATTACACGTTTCTAATTTTGACTAAGTAGTTTCATTTCAAGCTAAAGTATACTGTTAGCTAGCTAGCTAACGTTAGTTGGCTGGCTCCCTGGCGGACGTTATTATTCGTATCCCAGAGCCATTTGCTTTTCTAGTTAGAGCCTACTGTTAGCTAGCTAACATTGAACCTGGTTGGTTAGCTCCCAGCATATTCATGCAGGGTAGTAATGACATGATTTGGCACTACAGTGCTTTGCAAAAGTATTCATTCACCTTGGTTTTTTACCTATTTTGTTGCATTACCTGTAATTGAAATGTGTTTTTATTACACACAAAATAGTCCAAATTGATGAAGTGAAATTTTAAAAATGACTTATTTCAAAACATTTGAACAAATAAAAAATGAATAAGTGGTGCGTGCATATGTATTCACCCCCTTCGCTATGAAAACCCCTAAATAAGATCTGGTGCAACCAAGAACATCCCACCATTAAATCCATTATTGAAAATGGAAAGAATATGACACCACAACAAACCTTCCAAAAGAAGGCAGCCCATCAAAACTCACGGACCAGGCAAGGAGGGCATTAATCAGAGGCAACAAAGAGACCAAAGATAAGCCTGAAGGAGCTGCAACGTTCCACAGCTGAGATTGGAGATAAGCTGAGATAAGCCGTACACTCCACAGAGCTGGGCTTTACGGAAGAGTGGCCAGAAAAAGCCATTGCTTAAAGAAAAAAATAAGTAAACACGTTTGGTGTTCTCCAAAAGGCATGTGGGCGACTCCCCAAACATGTGGAAGAAGGTACTCTGGTTAGATGAGATTAAAATTGAGCTTTTTGGCCATTAAGGAAAATGCTATGTCTGGCACAAACTCAACACCTCTCATCACCCCCAGAACATCATCCCTACCGTGAAGCATGATGGTGGCAGCATCATGCTGTGTGGATGTATTTCCATCGGCAGGGACTGGGAAACTGGTCAGAATTGAAGAAATTATGGAGGGCGCTAAATACAGGGAAATTCTTGAGGGAAACCTGTTTCAGTCTTCCAGAGATTTGAGACTGGGACTTAGGTTCAACTTCCAGCAGGACAATGACCCTAAGCATACTGCTAAAGCAACACTTGAGTGGTTTAAAGGGAAACATTTAAATGTCTTGGAACAGCCTGGTCAAAGCCTAGACCTCAATCCAATTGAGAATCTTTGGTATGACTTAAAGATTGCTGTACACCAGTGGAACCCATCCAACTTGAAAGAGCTGGAGCAGTTTAGCCTTGAAGAATGGGCAAATATCCCAGTGGCTAGATGTGCTAGTTTATAGAGATATACCCCAAGAGACTTGCAGCTGTAATTGCTGCAAAAGGTGCTTCAAAGTATTGATTTTGGGGGGGTTGAATAGTCATGCAAGTTTCTTTAGGTCTTATTTCTGGATTGTTTCACAAAAAATATATATATTTTGCTTCAAAGTGGTAGCCATGTTATGTAAATCAAATGATTACAAACACCCCAAAAAATATATTTTCATTCCAGGTTGTAAGGCAACAAAATGGGGAAAATGCCAAAGGGGTGAATACTTTCACAAGCCACTGTATGTTCATTGTTGTTTAACTAGCTGGCTGGCTCATTAGCTGACATGTGTGATATTACACATTGTTTACCTAGCTAGGTTCATTGTTTACCTTGCTAGCTACATATTTTAAACTAAAGTGTACAACACCCATTGAATATGGCTGGTGTCAGTAAACGTCTGCATTAAGTCATTATGAAATTGCCAGCAGAGCTGGTTAGGCTGTTTCAATGTTATCTATAGGTGAACATATCAACCAGAGCGTCAAGTGTGCACTCAATGCTCCGAGAGCAAAACAAGATGGTTGGGGCGGAAGCTTAAGAGGGTGTGAACGATGCTGAATGGGTGTAGACAAAAAGCTCTTCACTAGATACCAAAACATTCAAAGGCCATTTTCTCAAAAGTGAGTTCACAAGTTTATCAAAGCAGAATTACTTTCCCAATGTATTATATACCATTTTGTAGCTCTGAGTCTACTTTTATGTAAAAAAAACATTTCACATTTTGCTAAAAGACAGTTCCCAGCGGGTGAGTCATTTATTTAATCAGGCAAGTCAGTTAAGAAAAAAATCTCATTTTCAATGACAGCCTATGAACAGTGGGTTAACTGCCTGTTCAGGGGCAGAGTGAGATGTTAGTAAAATTGCCAAACTAAGTGTTTATCATTCTAAATTTTAGCCGGCAGCAACATGCATCAAGTGCAATAAATAAAATTGCAACATACACACAGTAAAACTCTGTCCCGCATGTGGTGTGTAGACAGGCCTTAATTGGTGTTCAATGGGGCTCATTTATCATTTCCAAAAAATACCATATGTAAAATGTCCTTCCAATTTGTCCAGTTCAATGCAATAAACAATAGTTTTGTTCAAGATAATGATTCAGATTCAAATCACATTTTATTTTTAAAAAGTGCTTTAATTGATAAATGTGATCTGTCAGAGGTAAATGGCAAATATTAACCATGTATGCTGTCTATAGGGCTTGTAATAGGTATAATAAGAATTAAGTATTTAAACAAATTGTTATGGCTGTATTGTTTTAAAAAGTCAATGTTGTGGGTCCATCAGACCCGTGAACATTGGGCGAATAACAAAAACACCACAAGGGTTGAATCAATAAAAACATGTCTACAAGCCATCATTACAGAAACATTCAAATAGCGTCAAGAGCTTTCCAAATACTGGTGCTCAACAAAAAGGACGTGCAACGCTGGTATAATGGATTTGGAGACAGGCGCAGGAATACACAAGTTTTTTTTTAATACGCCCAAAACAAACATGTGTACAAAAACACTGGGCTGTACCCAAACAAAAGAGCAAGGGTAAACCTTGTTGAACAACACAGGGCGATACCTATACACAATATATAAAGCACTCAGCGTTACAGCTGCACCAACACAAGTACTCACACAACCAACAGACATGGGAACAATAACCGACAAAGAGGCAACAGAGGGCACATATATAACATACTAATCAGGGGAAATGGGAACCAGGTGTGTGTAATCAGACAAGACAGTCCGGGGTTGATGATAATGAATCCCGTTCAGTGAAGCCTAGAAATCCGGTGATGTAGACTGGAGAACAGAATTAGCAGCAGTACTGGGGGGGATCCGTGACAGGACGGTCTGACCAAAGAGGTCTAAGACATTAAGAACAGTTTGCAT